>NC_062227.1:50909888-51237388 GCF_902686445.1 Sciurus carolinensis | reverse complement strand
GACCCACATCTTCATAAGTCATTTCTTGCTCATGAGGAATCTTTATAAAACTCTAATTGACTTACTATGTCAATGATGACCTTCCACGCATTCTTTGGCTTTTAAATTGTGAATGTGCAAAATTACAACAAGAGAATTTATCAACTCTACTTTCTGTCTTTCAGTGTATAATGTTCAAGATTAAAAATGTGGGACAGGTTGAAGGAGAGAGTTGAAAGTTTCAATTGTCCTCACCATATATTAGCTCATGAATCTAGATGCCATTGGTAAAGGTCAAATTACTATATTCTCATGATTTTTTAACCAACATTTACTGAATAGCTATTTCATGCAAATAGGTAAGAAACTGAGTGGAGACTACCTTACAATGAAGCAAAACTCTTCATTTGAGGAAATCATGACTGGGAATATGCTGTGCATCCAGAGTCTTTTAAGATAACAGTAAGGTTCAATCCAAGTTTCCCGTTATCAGTGTGGGAAAATGAGAGGTAAAGTTCCAGCTTTATCTCTTCATTTGCAAACTTGATTTTGTGAATTGATCCCCAGTTTTCTTATCCATTAAATGTGAACAACCATCTCAAACACTTTGTATGAACATTAAATAAAGTGATGAATATAAAAGTTTTTGGTACATGCCAGTGCTTGATAGGTACCTAATAAAATATAGATGTGTTTACCACTCTATTGCATATTCTTCTTTAATTATTAGGAAACATGTATACAGAAATACTTTGCACCTCAGACACAAGCTTATTAGGCAGAACCTAAATATGGAAACTTGATTTCTGACTCTCCTACAATGCTTTTTACATCAAAGTATGCTGTTTTGTGTTCACAATTATTTGATCATCTGATACTTATTCCCAAGTTTATTTTATCAAGATGCCAAGCACCAAGCATGCTTTCAATAATTGCCTATGAAATACAGATGTAAGGAAATAACAAGTTCATTTTTCTCTCACTGATTTTTTCAGTCAACCTGTGGAAGGATCAAACCCAAATATTAACCAGAAGTGGTAATTGGTCATATTTATTTCCATAACTTCGAATCATGTTTATGAATTATTTCCTGACAATATGTTATTATATTTAAATTTGACAGACTCCTGTTTCTTGGGATAGTACTGGCTGAGAGAGTGTTCATGCAATTTTTTTCTGAATAAAGATGAAAAGTGGGTGTATTTTGTCTTTAACTGGTTTGAGACTATCGTTACCGCTGTCCCATCAGGACCCCGATGTCAATTTGTTACTTATCCAATGTTGATTGCTTTACTAGCAACTCTGGGGATGCTCTGCCTATGGGTTTTTCACCACAACCTTCAATGGATCAAGCTCAACAGTAGGTAGGGCTGTGTTTCTTTCTCATACAGAACTGTCCAACCAAGGGTAAATGACCGACCACCTTGCTGGAATTATTATAGTTGTTATTTTTCTTGGATCTTGACCTATGTTTTGTACTTGAATGTCATGTGGATACTTTTTTAAGCTCTGAGTTCACAGTTCTTGTTTTCTGATAATTGTGTATATCCTGACATATATATTCTATTTTGCACCTATTATTTTCAAAGAGATGGTGACATTTGTCCTTAAAAAATTAGTATAAGAATATTGTTGGTCATGTTATTAATGTTAGCTCTAGATGTTCAATTTTGAGAAGTTTCTAAATATCAAGGTGTAATTACACCAGAACTGGAGGTAAGTCTCAGGTCTGCAGTCACTCACTTTGATGTGCTTTCCACGTGTGTGCCAGATTGGGGCAGTGTGCGTGGTATCTTTATCAATGTACTAGATACAAGTATTGCAGATGAAACGGACTGAAGTATAAATTCTAAAGAGACTCAGGTCAACTCTTTTTAAACTGACATCTGCAACTATCTTCAACAACATGTGGAAGTGTTCTTTAATAGGAGGGAAACTGGCAAAGAACCTCAGAACCTAAATTTTGGATCTAGAGTTATGTGCATGATTAGATTTGGGCCAATTGTCCTTAAAAGCATTTATAAAACATCACCCATTTATGTGGAGGCATTAAAAGGAATAGGAGACAGGTTGGGTCCTGTAGCTCAGTGGTGAAACACTTGCCTAATATGTGTAAGGTCTTGGGTTCAATCCCTGGCCCCCCTCTCTCTCTCTCTCTCTCTCTCTCTCTCTCTCTCTCTCACAGACACACACACACACACACACACACACACACACACACACGGACTAGAAAACAGTTCTTAATGTGGAACATACCACTCTGTAGTTGGAGAGAAATCACTTTCAAACACAGGCAACCATAAAGCAAAAATACTCTAAGAGGGAAATGATAGACTTTGCAATTGAATCTACATGTGGATGGAGTCAACTAGCTCCTCACATCTTCAACCTCTGCAGGTGTCGTCTCTGCATTCTGCTTTATCCCTGCCCTACTTAATTCCTTCTAATCTCGCTGGTGAAACCAACTTCCTCCCCGTTTCACATTTTCAGTTCTTCTATTTTCACTGGCTACACTTACACAGTTTTTACTTTACTTTTATCTGTTTAGTCATTGTATTAGTGTATTCTTTCCCCAGTTCATTCTAAGCTTAGGCATTGTGCTTCTTTTTCTCTGCTATTGTACCACAATGTTCCACACCATGCTGTGTAAATTGTACATAATCAGTATTTGCTGAGTGAACATGAAGCTTCCTTGCCCTTTTATGGGAGGACAAGCAGTCCAGGATGCTGAATATGTTCCAAAACTGACTGTATATAGGGTTTCTGAGCCAGGACACTGCTGACATTTTCAACTTGGTGAGTCTTATTGTAGGGTGCTACCTGTACACTGTTAGGGTGCTTAGCACCTTCCAGACCTCTACTCAATAAATACCAATGGAACCTCTATAACCTACCTGATTGTCCTCTAGTCATGGCAACCATAAATTTCTACAGATATTGCCAAGTATCTCATGGATGCAAAAATCACCCCTGGTTGGCAACCACTGCTCACTGCTCTAAAGTAATAATGACACATTTATTTTCCACATTTTCTTTTCCCTCCTCCCCCTCCTCCCCCTCCTCTTTTCCTTCTTCTTTTTCTTCTTCTTCTCCTTCTTCTCTTCTTCTTCTTCTACTTCTTCTTCTTCTTCTTCTTCTTCTTCTTCTTCTTCTTCTTCTTCTTCTTCTTCTTCTTCTTCTTCTTCTCTTCTTCTTCTTCTTCTTCTTCTTCTTCTTCTTCTTCTTCTTCTTCTCCTCCTCCTCCTCCTCCTCCTCCTCCTCCTCCTCCTCCTCCTTCTTCTTCTTCTTCTCATACCAGATACTAAATACAGTGACACTTTACCACTGAGTCACATCCCCAAGTGTTATGAGGTATCCCCCAAAAGCTCACATGTAGACAATGCAAGAAGGTTCAGAGGAGAAATGATTGGATTTTAAGAATCTTAACCCAATCAGTAATTTAATCCCTTGATAGGGATTAACTGAGTAGTAACTGAAGTGGTAGGGTGTGTCTGGAGGAGATTGGAATTGGGGTGTGACTATGGAGTATATATTTTGTATATGAACAGTGGAGACTCTCTCTTTCTGCTTCCTGATGATGTGAGCTGCTTCCCTCTGCCACACTCTTCTGCCATGATGTTTTGCTTCAACTTGAGCCCTGAGGAATGGAGCTGACCTTCTATGGACTAAGACTGCTGAAACCATGAGCCCTCAAATAAACTTTTCCTCCTCTAGCTGGTCAAATCCTATTAGTCACAGCAGCAAAAAAACTTACTAAAACATCTGACTAAAACATCAGGCCTTTATAGTTTTTGAGATAGGACCTACCTAAGTTGCTGAGGTTGGCTTCAAATTGCAATCCTCCTGTCTCAGTCTCCTGAGTCACTGGAAGTGCATCAACATGCCTGGCTATGTTCCATATTTTCACAATAGGATATGTCTACTGTATCAAAATTAACCTATTTAGGACCATGTAAATAAATCACCTGCATCATCTTGATGCCATAGTTTAAGGTAGTATTTTTGTTTATTGTTCCTTTGTTAAATGCCCTGTTTATTCTAGTTTATTTTCTCAAATCCCTTTCATTCTACAGAGCCTGGTCCCAATTCCCACCAGTTGCATGAAGTTTTGGCTCTCAATCAGGGACACAATTTTATGCAATTGGTGGGAATTGAATTTGAATGTCTGAAGTAAGTTTAATTTGTCCAGAGCATTTCCTTCTGCTTTTTCTGTGTTCAATGAGAGCAGCACTGTCTGCCTTTACAATCATCAAAAACAAAATCTCAAAAGAATACCACTGGCCAATTGCCCAGTTCTCTTTCTTTTCGTCTACCTCTAATGGTTCCTCACAGATCCACTGTAGCTTTCTTCTAAGAAGTATTCAGATCTGTTTACTGCCTCTCATCCTTACTGCCGTGTGCTCTCCATAATGCTTCATCATCTTTGTGTTACCTATTGTCAGAAGCCCTTCTCTTCTGAGTGTTTATAAGAAGTGGTTGAAGTCTATTCTTTCATTTTAAGCCACATCTTGCAAGTGGTTCTGAGAAGTCAACAGTAATAACAAGTTAGTCCAAAGCAAATGTCAAATGACTATAAGCAAGACCATACGGTAGAGCTAAAAAGTCAGTAGCTAGTGAGACAATGCAAATACCAAGTTCAAAGAGCAAAGTGCAGGAAGATAAATGAAAGAGAGTCCAAAAGGCTAAGGAAAAGCTGGGGACTTGTGTAAAATGAGAGGCAGAAAATGAGCAGGGTTGATATTTAAAGGCTTTAACAATCTATACTCTTTGGAGTCCCACCCACCAGAAATGAGACTGCCATAGATTTAAAGAGGTTCCTCCAGTTTCCCCACTGTTTCTAGGGAAGTACTTGGTGGGATGCTTAAAATTCTTGGAATATAAATGTAAGATAATTGGACCAGCAAGTGGAAAATGCTTGTGGGTCTCAAGGTAGTGGCTTTCTTCACTTGATATGGACATAGTACTTGTCAAGTGTAATTTAGCTGATTAACAGCCCTGAGAAAAGTGAGAGATGGATGGGTAAAATACCAATGGAGTAACTACATCTTATAATGAACCAACTGGTCCCTGAATATTCTGTGTATAATAAAAAAGCTGCATGGTTGATATGGAAATTCACCCTGCTACTACATGTCAGTCTTCCAGTGGTATTCTGCTTCCATTCATTCTCCAAACTGGCATTTATGATCTCTTAAAATGGATGTTATCATGGCACTCTATTATACAAAGCTTCTCAGAGCTCTTTAGTGTCTTTATGTATGATTTTGCTGCTATCAAACACATCTGTATAATCTCCCATTTTTTTTTTGCTTTGCACTTTACAGTTTGTTAACTGCATTGCCTTTTCATCTTCAAACACACCAAGCTTGCCCATTCTTTTTCTTATACTGTTTGTATCTCCTGAAACACCCCACAGGTGCCTGAGTGGAAAACTTCTACTTGTCATTTGAGAAGCAAAAGTGTCATCTCATCCTAACAGGATGCTTCCTGCATCCTTCACTCTTGAATAAATCTAGGCCCTCACTTGTTTTTCTTTTCTAATTACCCCCATTTGCCACTGTATCTTAGAAAAGTTTGTTTTACCTACTGCACTAAACAGCTTCTATTCAAGTTCAGGTCATGCTCACTTTTCAATGTAGCTCCTAGTAGAGTGTTTGATGATTTGAATGGTAGCAAACAAATGAATGAATATTTGTTGATCAATGCTGAACTGGCAGTGATTTCCAATGGTGAAATGAAAATGTAATTTAATACTCTACTTGTATTAGAAACACAGAAGACATTCAGTTACACTAAACTCTTCAGGTAATTTGCTTAGAAAATTAGTGACCCAAACAGTCATTTGGGTTTGTTATTTGTCATGCTTTACTTTTGTATATATTGTTCTTTGCTTTCAATGTTTTGACTGAATTCTCTGCTGACTTGAATGAATTGAACAGGTGGGTGAAATGGAACAATGAATTCAGACACGCAGGCTGTAAGTGTTTGTAAAGTCATTGTTTTCCTCTGTAATGTAAAACAGACATTCCATCTTTTAAGACCTGGGGATAGCATGAATAAGATGAATTAATTGATATTTGTGGAGTACCCTGAGTTATGCGTAAAGATGTTCTTCACTTAAACATAAAAACATACACTAACAGCCCACTTTGCTGGAGTACACTTTATAAAGCACAGTCAGTTTTGCTTCAGAAGAAAAGCAACAAAACCACCCATAAGAAAATAAGAATTCAACAAGGTATTCTTTGGGAATAAACAGTTTATGAATTGCAATATTTTCTGTGTTTGACATATTGCTTACATGGTATTTCAAATCTCTAGTGAATTAATGAAATGAAACTAAGGGTTTTCTACATTAAGTGTTGGAATACAAATGCAAGGATTGTGGCATTTACATTGTTTTTGCATAATCTTATTACTTGGTGAATACAAATTTGGTAACTCCCATAATTTGGATGCTACCCCTTCCTCTAGTTTCATCTGCATCATCTCACCATATGAGGCAGAAAGAGAGTATTCATTTTAGATAAGAGTTTCTCCAATCTGTTCATGATCTGCATTCCTAACCACCTCTGTTTTCCTTCATGTGTCATTTTTTTTAACAAATGACTTATTTAATCTGAGCACTGGTATAGCATTGATATGGTCTCTGTCCTTTCATCAATTATGTCCAATATTTGCATCACATTTAGTCTCTGAAACAGACATGAGGAATAGGAATATATTTTTAAAACTCAATATTTATGAGCCTTTTGGTGACTACAACCTTCTGACTTGAATTTTCCTTCATTGCAATCCTTCCTTCCAATTTTCTTGCACAGACTATCCTAATTGTTGACACGATGTACTGTCTTTATTATGTCACTGGTCTGCTATTCTTCAGATATTCCATAACCTGCTCTATGCTATTTACCAGCTGTATTGACCACATCTTCTAAGGATTCACTTTTCACTATTTTTAGATGCACACCTATAGTGTTCTGTGCTCACTACCCATTGCCCAGTGTCTGAACTTCTGAGCATCCTCAGCTAAGTTAACCTGATTCATTGCTCCTTGAAGCCACCTTTCCAAATCCAGTGGATCATTCAAGGTCAAAAGCTTGATTCTACAATTACCAAAAGACTTACTGGATAACTCTTTCATACAAAAAGTTCATTCTTTCTTAAATATTTATCTTTCCAAAGTGTTAACACCATATATTCTATCGTTTGATAATCTAATCGTGTGAATCCTATCATTTATTTTGTCATGAAAAAGAGTCACATTTTAAACTTTTAAAATATTGCTCATAGTGCCTATGGTAATACATAATATCAACAAGAAAAAGCAGAATAATTTTTTTTTCCTTATAGGTCAAGTTCTCCTGGTTTAGACTACTATAGTTATCAGTACCAGTGTATGAAGTAATGAGTGGGAATTCATTCTAAGTTAATAACTAACATTTATATCATACTTTATATTTTTTCAAAGATATTTCACACATAGTCTCATTTTGTGTCAAGAACTGAACATGTTAACTGAACATTTCATTGGTAGTACTGATTACTGTTTTTAGTGAAAATTCAACTTGTAAAATATAAACATGATAAACATTACTCTAACATATTTTATAAATAAGTGTAAATTTTACATTTAAATAAGTTACTCATATTATTTAATAGAAAATTTAGCATAGAAAAGTAATATAAATTTTTATAATAACCATAAAAATGATTATTTATTGTAAGTAACAGGTCATTCATACTTATTTTGTGCTTTACTCTATTGAGTAAATTATAAATATAATTTCTTACCATCACAGCAGTACTGATATATAAATATTATTATCCCTATTTCCTATTATCCCCAGGAAATTGAAATTCATGGAAATTTTATGGTTTGCCCCAAGTTACAAGTATAACTCGACCAACCAACATTTCAAATACTTATTTGAATAGCTCTAAAGTCTTCCATCTTTTCACAGGACAAAAGTTCATCTCTCACTCCCTATTTAAAAATAAGTGACACTCCTCAAAAAATCCAACTGCAGACAGATTTTGAATTTCAATGCAGTTTTGCTTCCTTTGCATACAATTGCCTTCAAAAGCTATGCTAATCTGTTATTTTAAACTCCTTTAGTACATATCATAATTATGACACCTAATAAATGTTAACCTTTTGATGGAAGTAATTTCAAACCTACATGAACATTATCCAATTAATTATTCAAAGACATTGTTGGGGTAATAATCGTGAAACTAATTATTACAGATCAAACTGGTTGCAAAATGGATTTTCTTTTCTATTAGTGAACAAAACTCTTCAAATCTAATCCATTGTCTTTCATTCCATGCAATCATTTAACTAGATAGAAAGTATTAAAAGAGAATCAACCTCAGGAACACAGTGAATCCAATGATCAATTTAGCATTAACTGAAATGAGCGAGTTCTACCTACCAAAATGAGTTCAGACCTGTGAGGAAAGCAGAGACAATTCGAATCACTTTTCTCTCCATTCAGCTCTCCTACCCTATGACTGTGTGAGTCCAGGAATGTCATGTCTGAAGCAATCAGGTGAATTCAGGCTGGCTATCCAGCTGATGTCAACTCCTTCAGGTTAGAACAGGAAGCTCACTTGAGCTCTTTTTTCTTCAGACTATAGATTGAGAAACAATTTTAAAAATTTTAAAAAATCCTTTTACTTAAATTGAGATCCCTGCTTTTGAAATCAGGCCCTCAGATTCCATATAGCACCTTCTGGAAGCTTACAGGCAGGGCTTCAGACTCTACTCTGAAGGTCTCAGTCAGAATCTGCATTTTAACAAAATCCTTGGATTATTTTTGTGCACATTAAAGTACATGACTTTACTAAACTGCTTTAGTTGGTAATCAACTTTCTTTTGTACCAGGGGTAGTGGAACCAATTTGGTGGATCCCACAGACAAATTTGAACTTGTAAATGTCTCTGACTCAATGGTGTGCAGCAGTTGACTCGCACTAGCTTGAACCAAAGTGTGAGAGTCAATTGTGCATAAATTTCACTCTTCAGGTCTGTTTAGTGACTCTTAATCTTAGTTTTAAACCAGCCATGTTGGGGATATTCATGGAATGGAAACTGGCAACTCTACAAATCAGACTTTATTCCCCTGGAGATCTGTTTATTAATTTTTTTTTTACAAGCACACCACTATCCTACTCTATTGCTATTTCCATAAGATGTTTCAGATGATTCAAGGATCAAATTTGAAGTGGTGGTTAGAAAGAGATTACCCTCATGCTCTCTGGGTGGAATGTATTCTGAAGAGTGTTCTGAAAAATGGTCTTCTGCTATTCAGCAATGACATTAAATATATAAAGTTTATTTTGGCAATTATGTTTTCCCTCTGCTATCATGGATATTTTTGAGGTTTTAAACATGCATTAATATGTCCAGTGAAATTTAGTAACCATGATGTCCCCAATTACTAAGACTCAGACTCTCTGGAATAAATCAGTCTATTTAATTACCACGAAAAGACTGACAGACTTGCTCCATTTCTTTCTTTTTTTCTTTCTTTCTTCTTTTCTTTTCCTCTCTCTCTCTCTCTTCTTCCACAGAAATAAATTTGAGATCCTGCAAAATGCCAGGTGTCACGATAGACCCTATAGTTACAAAATAAGGAAAATATGTATCCTATACTTGAGAAAGTAAAATTCTTAGGAGTAGAATTTTCACAATAAATTATTTTTTATGTTACTGTATAACAGAAGTAAAGAAATGGGGATATTTTGACAGGGCTCCTTAGGCCAAGATACAATTTTATCATTCAAGATGGACTAGTTCATGTTGCAGATTTCTTCCAAATTTCAGTGACTTAAATCAACAAAATTTATTTCTTGGCCTTACTCTTGCCAGTCTTTAACTGGCAGAGTTCTACTTGACATGGTTCTCACTAAGGGAATCAATCTCAGGGAAGCTCCGAATCTGGATGTCCATGATTGTCAAGGCAGGAAAACTGGAATATAGAGACTTATGCACTTGTTGTTAAAACTTCTGACTTCTGTTGGCCAAAGCAAGTCATTTGATCACAACTAACTTCAAAGATGGCCATTGTAAATCCAAGAGATTTTACAATACTCTGTGAGTTTACCTTAGTTTAATGTCATTCTCTTAGACTGGAATACCAGATTCTTCCCTTCTACTTTAAATACATACAGAAATTTTCAGGTTTTGGCTGGGAAATTTGAATAGAAGGCCTCTAAGCTTTCTTCAATTCTTGGGTATTATTATTATTATTATTATTATTATTATTATTTTATTAATCCATGAGGAATTGTCCAACATTAAGCTACAGGCCAAACAGAAGATCTAAAAATAGATGATTAGCATAGACATGCTAAAACATAAATGCTACCTTTGACTCTTGCACATTCTATATAATTTCCCATTGGATAGTAAATGATAACACCATGTAGCCAATAATAGAGAATATTTTTCGAAAGTTCACAAATTTTTCTCGATAAAGGCATATTTGTAGGAGACATGGATGTTTAAATATGTGTAAAGTAGGAATTGTTAAATGGAGATCATGTCAGAAAACAAAGAGTTGGGCTAATGTTGAATGCTTCTACAAATGCAGGAATGTCACCTACACCATAAAGATCTCACAATTCAAAAATTTATGCACAGTCCAATAGTTATACTTTAACTCCTTAATATTGAGTCTGAACATGTTTTATCTTTTAAATAAAATATAAATTTAAAAATAGGTAAAATGATATACTGTAAGTAAATAATGATAAATATTTAAAATTCACACATAACCATGTTTTAGTTGAAAACTTTAACTAGCATGGAATGATTCAGTTTGCATGGCATTTTTGCATGGCAAAGTGTTAAAATTTTGGATAAATAACCACTTAAAAGCCATAAAATATCAAGATAGCATGTATAATAAAGAAGAAAGATGAACAAATATTACAAAAATTTGCATTTTCCAAAAAATGCAAGATTAAATTTTATTTCAAGAAAGCAATTAATAAATAAACACAAGTTTCCAGTGTTCTACATAAATATGAAAGCCCTGTCCTATAAGTACATAAAGATATTTGCAAGAAGAAGAAAACTCAAAGACCTGGAAACATGCAGATCGGTATGGTAATTATGATAGAAGCAACATTTCAGAGTATACTGTACTGATCTGGAAGTCAGTTTTTATAATATCTGTTCATTTTTTTCCAGTCTGAAAGAATGACATCATACTAAGGTAAAGTTATAGAGCATTGTAAATCCTCTTGGAAAGGTAAAATTTACAGTTGATCTGAAGCTCAGGATTCAAATGAAGAAAGCGGGTGGTGATGGCAGGAAGTTGAAACTAGAAAGGTAGTTTGGGGTTGCATTGCTTAAGGCCATGCAAAGTAAGAAGCTTGGCTTCCATACCTTTAGGTTTAGAAGTTTAATAGTGGAGTTAAGTGAGAAGACTGTACTGTTTTCATATTCAGTAATTACTCCGAACTTTATCACCTGTTCTCCTCTTAAGGCAATCCAAGGAATTTTCTGAGAAGTAAGAGAGTTAACGATTATAGTTAGGGCTTTTAAAAGGGAAGCAATTATTTATAGTGAGGTCAATGAGATTCCTTGCTTGAGATTAATGGACTGGTCATTGCAGAGAATAGCCTCTCTATTTCCAGGTAGTTGCATGCAGATGACCTCATAGTTCTTTTCCATCTTGTATTTTTATGGTACTGATTACATTAATTAGAAGAAGATACTGTATAATGAAGCTCGTCAGAAAAAAATTAATAGGTTGCTTTAATAAGTTTTTTCTGTGATTTGTGTTGCTGATATGAACAGCAATTATCCTGCTAAGTAATGAGCCACTAATGAGCATGTCTTTCTTAGATTACATTGCGAGCACACTAGAGCAGTTGTACTACAAAGGCAGGCAATGATTTCTTTTCTGTGAGTTAGTAATTTTGACAGGAGTATTTGTAAAAACCCACAACAATGAACCCCATTATCTATTGAGATGGCCCCCAAACACCTCATTAAAAGTTAGCCAAAAATTCCTTAATTCTTTCTTCCTTTCCTTAGGCAGTTATTATCTTACATAGAGATTCATGCACAACCTTTTTCAGGTGGAGTAATGATTGGTTCTACAAAGTGGCCTACTGCAGGTGAGACAAGAAGGTTGAACATTTTTATCCCAGTGGATGAGATCTACAGGATTTCATTTAAAACTGTCTTTTAATGACTAAGCGACAATTCAAAGTGGATTTTAAACTTATTTGAAGTTGTCTTGTTTCATAGCTCAAAATGAAGCCTTGTTTAATGAAAGTTCATATGACATGATTGGGCAGCTTAGTGTGAAAGAGAGAAAATAATTCTGGGATTGAGAAAACTTAAATTTAAGTCTGTCTTTAGTTATAGCACTTGGGTCAACTCATTTCATCTCATCCTTGTTTTTGTTATCTGAATAAAAGATTCCGTTGATATTTTTGTTCAATTTCTTTTTAGCACTAAAATCTTAGGACTCAGTGTATATTTAAACATAATCAGAAGTATTTCTTGACATTAATGTTTCTACTAGACACATAATGTAATAAGTATATGAGACCTATACTTTTTGTTATGTCTATTTTAAGTATTGCAAAATTCTTGGAAACAAGATCAATCTAATTCAAATCTCCCCACAATGAGAAAACATTCTAAATAAAGGTTTCTACTTATTGTAATATTGCTCTGAAGCCTGGTAAATTCAGTTCTTTACTGTAAAGCTTGAGGCTAGCATTTCTGGTAGCATCAATATTATTTTAAATTTAATAACTGGTACTCATAAATAACCTGGTTAAAGAGGACAGCAGAATTATAGTTTGGTTATTGCTAGAATTATTAAGATTATTTACTGAGCCTAGTCTTTGATGAATTTTTATACATTGTGATGATTTACAAGAACAAATTACCATTCTTTTTGGTATTTACAAAATAGGCCAAAAAGTAGAAGAGGGAACTCTACTAAACAAGTCTGACCTAGTTTTCAGTTTAATCGTGCTTTTAAATGATAGTTTGTGAAGTAGCTCTTTTCCTCTACTCACCAGGGGTTTTAGTCAGCTTTCTCACTGGTGTGACCAAAAGATCTGAAACGAAGAACAATTTTGAGGAAAAGTTTATTTGGGGGCTCACAGTTTCAGAGGTCTCAGTCCATAGACAGTTGGCTCCATTCCTTGGGGCAGGATAAAGTGGCAAAGGAAGGCAGGTCAGGACAGGGCTACCAAGAAGCCGGGGTGGAGGGAGGGGCTCTACTCACCATGACAAAATATAAACCCTAAAGGCACATTCCCCAGTGACCCACCTCCTCCAATCACACACTACCTGCCTAAGGTTACCACTCAGTTCACTGATTGGGTTAAGGCTGCCATAACACAATCATTTCAACCTCTAAACCTTCTTGCATTATCTTACATCTGAGTTTTTTGGGGGACATCACATATCTAAACCATAACACCAGAGAAGAAGGCACTAATACTGAATTCCATATTTTGTTTTCTCTTCTTCTTCTTTTTCTTTTCCTTTCACTTACTCGCTCTTTCTTTCTTTCTTTCTTTCTTTTTTCTTTTTTTATTTTGTCAATTTTTCCATATAAATGTTGCGCATTTAAGTTTGTTCAAATGTAAAGGTTTAATCATGCCATCTATGCTGAAATAAGATATAGAAAAATTCTTTCTCATTAGAGAAACACAGTTCTTTCCCTTCAGCAATAGCATAGGAGAAAAATCTTCCCAGAAAATTTTGATTTTATATGTTCTCTACATGTGTTATTTGCATGAATGCATAATCTTTCTTTGCTGTGAAATACATCATTTTCCAAAATCCCTTGATATGTTTTAGCAGAATGCAGACCTCCAAGCACACTAAATATGAAACATCTGTGATGCAAACCTTTGTTAATATTTTAGTTTTTCCCAGCAATAATTCACTGTCTTTGGTTAGCTCATACAACTGTGAAGTAAGAGCCTAGAAGCTAAATTATTTTGCCTTTGCTCTGTTGAGCAAAACAACCTTGAGAGATGCCATGCTAAATCTTCCAGGAATCCGTGTATCCTTTGTTCGTATTTACTCTGGCATACTGAGGATTCTGACTAGCTGGCCCACTGACAACTCATTAGGGTCAGCTGAACTCTTTCTAACATATCATCCACTTATGCGGAAAAAGCCACCCTTGAGTTGTTTTTCACTTCTTTAGAGGGAAACATAATCAAAAGCCCTTTCCTTAATATCTTTAGCATTGACTGTTACCTACACCAATACATCCTCAAGCTCCTAAGCAAACTCACATCTAATTTATTTACTTTCAGATGAGATATATATGTTCACTTTGTATTAAAATATTCTTGCCTCTGGCCTTTATGCTTCTATGGGACCATGGTTTCCATAAACAGCAAAAGTTCAAGGACTAGAAATGTTTTGTTTTCTTTTATTCTGACTCAGAACCTATGATACAGTTTTCAGATATGATGTTTTAAAATTTCAGCTGTGTTCTCAGAATATGAACACTTTATTCAAGGCTGCTTAAAATGTATGAAATGCATGATCCATTCTCAAAGAAAACAGAAGAATTTAAGATCTGGGTCTTGTCTAGAAAATTGTAAGAAAGAGATAATTCCCAGCATGGAATGTCTTCATTTTTAAATTTAAGATAATGTCTTTATAAATCCAGAGACTCAAAGACATAATTTGGGAGACCAATAACCATAGGGATAATTAAATCCACACAGAATTAAATCCTCACAGAAAAAGAAGAAAATGTGAAAAGTTACAACCAAAACAATTTATAATTTAAAGCCACATACCTTCCATAAACACATCATAGGGATCATCTTTTAAAATTACCATGATAAAAAGTGATTACCTTCGAGGAAAAATATTTTCATTTGCTCAGACTAAAACTTCCGATTTATCATCAACTGTCCTGCACCTTATCAGTATTGCTTCATATGGTCTCCTGTATCAGAAAAGTATTAATATTTTTATAAGATTTTATTTGCAAATGCAGAAGTCATTTGCTTTCAAATATCAAGTAAATTTAGGCTAACTTCTCTCTGAACTGCTCACCTATAATGTCTATACTCAAGGTGTGGTCCACAGATTTCTGAGATTTTATGAAGTGAAAACTGTTTTCATAATAATACTCAGTTGCTCCTAGTTTCTTTTACTGTGCTCAGATTCCACTGACGAGGTGTATGCAAATGTGTGTAAAGTTGTTGACCCCTTTGCACAAATCAAAACACTGGCACAAACTACCTTAGCTCTGTGTTCTTCATGGTCATGCAGGTCAAAAAATCTTTCTTAAAGAGTAACATTAAAATTCAAGGAGTCAATAGTACTAAGGATATCCTTGATGGACCACTTAAATTATTGATTTTATTAAATTTGCACCTTCAAGTATAAGCCCTTTCATTATTCTGTGGGTATAATGGAAAACTCACACAGGGTAATTCTGTGACAAAAAAGAAGTACAGAGAAACCTTGGGAACAAATAATTGTGGAAGAGTGGTTTTTTTCATGAAACACTATTTTACCTGAAATCATGACTGACACAAACTAGGAATATGTAGACTAGGGAAGGTGGTTGGTAATTTCTCAAAAGCATGTAAAACTAACCTGTCCCTTCAAAGGAAAGCAGTGACAATACGTATAGTTAATGCTGAAGTTTGAGTAAGGGAAAGTTAGAAATTTTTAAAAATATTTTTAGTTGTAAATAGACACAATATATATTTTTATGTATTTATTTTTATGTGGTGCTGAGGATCAAACCCAGTGCCTCAAATGTGCAAGGCAAATGCTCTACCACTGAACTACAGCCCTAGCCCAAGTTATAAATTTTGAAATCTTATATCTGCTACCCTGACTTTGTAGCTTCCTTGTACATAAAGATTTCTCTTATGAGCTGGGTAGTGATATCAATAAATGTGATTTTTTTGATATTCTAACAATCAATTTTTTTAACATTTGTAAGATCGGCATAGCTCAATATACTGAAATTTTCCAAATAATCAATATGTAATATTACAAAACAGACCTGCGTACAATAGCCATTCACACTTGAAGACAGACAAATGGATTAAATATAAGAGAGTATGTGATGTTTATGCATGTTATTTCAGATTTTACACTGCAACAAATATTTAATCAAGTTTTGGTAGAAACTAAAGAAGTGTCATAACCAACTGAGAAAACCATTAAAATACTCTTTCCAGGTTCAACTTCATGAGCCTACGTGTTTTCATATATGTAAATTGAATGATATATTGTAACAATATATGAAAAAAGACAACAAACTCTAATTACTTATATTTGGCCAGGCATTAATGAATTAATGGAAATGTAAAGCAATAGTGTTTCACAAATTTGTTTTGTTTTAGAAAATGCATTTTTCATAAAATTTATGTTGACATGTAACAGATTTATCATTGTTACTTTGAAATGAATAAATAGGATAAAAATATTGTTTTCTAATAAGGTAAAAATCAATAGTTATAACTCACGTAAGCCATTGAGAACTATTGTTCTATAAACATGGTCTATACTCTCACATTTTTAAATTCAGAGAAAGTCAGATGTTTTATTTTTCTCTTAACTTCGTTCTTGCTTTTCTAAAACATCCCTCCTAGTGAAAATAGGCTCAAGAATCTTCAAGCCCCTCTATTTGGAAACCTCACTCTCCTTTCTGATATCTTACATTGCCCAATCTCACCGCGTCATCTGTCCCTTTCATAATTAAGGAACATTTAGGAAAATAAGAAATTACCAAGTCTGATCAAACAATATCCTAATTCCTTTCGGGAATGAGAAGTGATCTGCTTGATCTGCTGGCCATGTCAGTGGAGATCGTTATCCCAGATCATGTGGGGCTTTGATAGTTGACATCTACTCTGAGGACCAAGACCATATCTTATATCTTCATATCTTATAAGATATCATTAAAAGTTGAGGAATACATAGAAGGCAGGTATCCCTAATCCATGTTTAACTGAATGTTTCTTCTTGGGCAATTTATGCTTGATCTATATTTTGTTATCCTGAAAATGATGATGTTGTAAAAACTTCCCTCATGACATCTGGACTTTAAAAATTAAGAAAGAAAGAAACTCATTCTCATCTTTGCATTATGTAGTACCCCGTCTGCGCCTCCATTCTTCAATTTGCTCATGAATGATTTGATTCACTTGCTGACCATTAAACCCCTCTGGCTTATGTTTTCCTTTTAAGCCTGAATGTTATGAAAATTGTGATGTTAACTGGCTGTTTCCTTAAAAGCAACACAAGCACTCAGCATTACAGAACTCAGTCCTATTTGGGGTTCAGTTCCATGCTAGCTAACATCACAGAATTTATTTCTAAAAATGGAAACACCTCTTGAAAAGTAATTGAAACAAGAGTTCTTTCTGAAATTAGATTTTTAAAATTAATGTTTTTATTTTTGTCAAGGTAAAATGTTTGCAAAATGTTTTAGAGGACTATTAATAAACACCTTGGGCAGCAAATAGTACCAGGTTGAAATGTACCAAAACATGTATTAATTGCCCCATAAAACATCCTCTCTGTCTTATTGCTTAAATGAGGTGGAGTTGCCTAGGCAACCCTTGCATCCTATAATGCCACGATGGCTAAAAGAAGGCTTACTCGATTGCGGCTCCACTCAGAGAAAGCTAACAGAGAAGCTGCACAGAATAGTTCTCGTTGTTTACACTTGACTGCAAACACTGCAGTGTAGTGTTCAGTAACAAACAGTATTGTTTACACATCTATCCAGGTCAAATATTCCAGACCAATATAAAAGTTCCAAATAATTGAAATATCAAACCTCACTCCACATGAACTCTGTACCTTTCATCAGTCTAACTTAAATGATGTTTAGTCATCTAAGAAAAAGGACAAGATAATAAATTATACTTAAAAGATATTGAAAATTTAGAGATGTGTTTGTTTTTAACCAAATGTCTATTTTTACATTTCCTGACTTATACTGTTTATACTTTTAAATAAGACCAATTTTGTACCTCCTAATGCCACTCAACTCAATTGCCCACAAAGTTGTTCTTACTATTTTAATCCGTAAGTACTAATATTAATTTCTACCTCTCTTGCTCACAACCAATTTACATAATGAAAATTACTACCACAATCCCTTTGAATATCTCTTTTATGTTTTAGGTTTTAGAATTCATACTAGGTAAAGGGAATAAACTTAGATAATTTCAGAGAAAGTTTCAATGAAGTGGTAGATGGTGTAAAAAAGATAACTTACCAAGTCCCAGAATCACAAACTTCAATATGAATCCTAAGTGAATACTAAGACTTGTAATTAGAATAGGTCCACATGAGAAGTAGAAAATCAGTCACTCTAAATAAAGAAATAGATATGGGGACTCTAGGACACCCACATAGAGAAAACTATGAAAGATGAAAACACGTATGTAATCACCTCCATCAGAATTGCTTACTGACCACAAATAACCTAAAGGTAAGAAGACTCTCCATCCGAGGTTTGAAGAGCTGCTTTACATGTCTAAGTTCCAGAAAGTGTTTACAAAATAACCACTTCCTCCATCCTTTTAACCTATAAACTCTTTAGCAAAGTTTTGTTTTTATCATCATTATTCACAAAAGAAACGATACTAGAAAATAATGTTCACTGCATATTTCCACAACTATTTTCTTTAAAACACAATGCCTAAAACTGCACACAAGACTACAGATGTGATCTTACCAGTGCCAATAACAATTTGGCTTCTGTCTTCCTTATTTTTAGTGTTTTCCTATTATTCAGCCTAAAAGTGAGTTTACTTTTTGTTGCTACACTATACAAGTGTTTGATCATAGTACACATGCAATCTAATAAACTGTTCCTTTATTCTGTATGACCTATTTTCTAAATAAAAGCTCACACATTTTTGCATTTTTCATGATTTTTTGAGCCCAAGTATAAAACTTAACATTCATACTAATTATAATCCTAATTAAAAATTCATCCTTTTAGTTTTGACCCTATTTTTAATTCTGTTCATTTCTGACTCTGATATCCCATGTACTCTGCATTTGACCTTCACAATTTGTTTCTTGCTTTGTTTACATACCTATTATAAAAACTTTTTATTAGTCAAATAAAAATGGTTTAATAAGCAATTTAGGCTGTGGGCAGAACTGCAGATAAGAACTGCTACTGAAGCCAATGGGAAAAGATGACATCATCAAGGTAGTACACGCAAATTCTAATAAAGTAGAAGACAGGAGTGGGGAAATCATCAAAAAATAGCCAACAGTCAAAGGGAAAATATCCTATAAGAGAAATTCAGGGAGGTACAAACATGACACAGTTTGGAGAAGTAAAAGAGCAATATTCTAAAGATAAACAGGAACAATCACTAAAGTGTGGGGCTGGGGTTGTAGCTCAGTGGTAGAGCGCTTGCCTAACATGCATGACACACTGAGTTCGATTCTCAGCACTGCATTAAAAAAAAAAAAAAAAAAGAAAGAAAAAGAAAAAAAAGTTCATTGACGACTAAAAAAAAATTTTTAAATGTTTAAAACAACTTTCAAAAAAGAGTTTGTTGTCCTTCAAATTTACCTTCTCATGCAATTTAGGTGGATTCAAGTCAATGTGCATAGTGGTTTAAATGTAAGCCCCTGAAATAATACAGACATTCAGAATATTGTGTTTGAAAACAGATCTAATATGAAGTAGGTAAAAAGTTCCTAATGAAGGATAGCTTAAAGAATAATGATAAATGTTTGAAATGAATGCACAATCTCTAAATACATTTATGTATAGCATAAATATAGTTGTGTACAGCTCCACAGAACCCAAATAAATAGGAAAGATGGAAGCCATAGTCTCATTAATGGGATGACCAATCCCACAAAGTAATAGCTGGTAGAGATTTTTGTAAATGAATATTTTTTACTTATTTACTCCTGATTACCAATGTTTATGGAACCAGACCACTTCTCAAAGTTCCAGGGATGTAGTGCTTTTTAAGAAAGGCACATTTCTCAACTTCATGGAGCTTATAACTTAGTAAAGGGAAAGATATAAAATCTATATACAAATGCTTACTTAAATTTCTATTTATGATAAACCCAATGAAAGACAATTTCAAGATCTAATAATACCTAGTAGGAGATTTAAGCTAGTCTGAGAGATTCTGGGAAGGCTGCTCTGTGAAGATGTTGTTCTAGCTGAAATGATTGTTAGATTAAAAGGTACAAAAACACAGCAGCAGTGTATTGGGTACAAATGTTGCTCGTTGCAAATGAGAATTTTAAAGCAGTCAGTAGGGATGGAACATAAAGCATGGGAAGCACTTTTTTAGATGGTGCTGTGTTTTGAAGGATCCAAGTCATTAGGGTTCTATGAGATTTCAGCCTTAACGTTAATATCAAAAAGTGATCATTGAAAAACACCACTGCATTTGCTGACAGTAAAATAGATGAATGGAACTCAGAATAAGAGTAATAATTATGAGGGTATTACAGTTGTTCAATTAAGAAATATTGGAAGCACGGGCTATGGTAGTGTTGGTTGAAGATAATAAGTGAATTCAGCATATTTTTAGATTTCTTTTGGTGTTCAAATGAATATAAATGATAGTAACTATGAGAAATGCAGTAGTGTAGTGTGAAATTCTGCTTTGGATAAAGGGTTTGACTAGATTTTTCTATTGTTCATTCTAAGAAATCCTATGACGTTATTATTCTTTGACACTTACAACCTACTTATATTGCAATTCCATGAAAGAATTACCTTTGAATTCATTATCCCAACTCCACTGAGGACTGTGAGATTGGAACATAGAATCTTATTTGGTTCACTCTGCTTTTCTATTTTCTACCTCTGAAGGCCTGACAGAGGTGACCTATTTATTTATTTTTCAGAATCCTTAATTCCCTCCTGATAACTGTTGAAGTTAATATGTTGACAGTGTGACAGTCGTTGAGGATAACAAGTAATTACAAACAAACACTAAAACTAAAATAAACAGTTTATGCAATGAGACTGGCTGCATCTCCATGGGTTGAACATGATTAAAGACCTGTGACAATCCTCCAGAATGATTCTCCAGCATGCTGCGATCCTGAGGGAAGGATTCTTTATCGTTCCATCTGCATCCAAGTTATCACCAGGCTCCCTCCAACAGAAGGACAGGAGATTTTTCAATTAAGTCTTTATGAGTAAAGACAAAAACCTTTTCTGAAGCAAGTGTCTAGAAATCAGTGACAACACAATATTCAATGTGCAGCACAGCCATTAATTGTATAGGTGCCAGCGGTGGAGAGCAAAGGGTGGGGGTAGTGAGTCAAAAGAGAATATAGGCACAATTGAATGTGCCTTGACAAGTTTGCTTTCCTCTAGTCCTATCAGAATGGACGATCTGATTAAATATCTGTAATTGTCTTCCTGGTTTAACGCCTTTTGGTTATAGGCTATATTTTATTTAATTTTTGCAATACGCGACTTTAGCTCAATAGTCTTTAGAGAAGGAAAGCCAATATTATAATAAACAATTGGACATCAAATTGAAGTGAATTAGCTTTCATCAAATACACACAATTCCAATGCTTAAGAAAATAAGACAGGGACTGTCGCTGCCGGAAGTACTCTCAGTTTTAAATGGGGTAAAATTTTCTATATTAAGTTCACAAATCCTGTCACATACTGTGTAAACTCAGCCTCGTTTTGGAAAAACAGGGATGACAGCATCCACCTCACAGGGATGCCTGCAGAAAGATGCCAGTGGGAATCCCCACGGGAACCTGTGCAAGGCATCCACTCACTGTGGTCAGAAACCGAGGTGGGCACTCTTCCTCCCTCTCTCCTGACTTTCAAGCATAGTAGAACCTCTAACATGTAAATGTCAAATTCTACTGATTTGGACGTATTAAAGCATTTTCAGTGGAAAAAGAAATTCCATCAGTAAACTGTGTGCCTCTCGCCATTCTCAACATACCTGACAGTTATTCTCATCATTTTTTATTATACACTATTTCTTTTAAGGTTGAAAGAAAAACTTGGCTCTCCCCAGTTAGCAAGGCAGGCCTCAATGATTTTCCATTCCTCTTTTGATAAATTACATGATATGAATCAGTTTTTACTGCACAATGTGAACTGTTTCCTATAATAAAAATGCACCTCACAACAATTCCATCACCTTTATTGAATTTTGGAATTTTATTTTAGCTGGTTCCAGGCAGATAGCCAGGGAAAAAAACAAAGGGAAGCATTGGTAGAAATACAGAGATACATACTATCTCTAAAATTGAACTGTTTTAATCCTCTAAAAAAATTAAACTCATTTTCCCTTACATTTATAACCCTTACAATTAAAAGAACTGTTAGGAGAATTTTGGAAAAAGTAATATAGAAGCAAGTATTGTTATTTATGCAAATTAGGTAGTTTATCAGTTAAAAATATTATTTTCACACCGGAGATTATGCAGAGATCTATACTTTTCAGTGTAACATCTTATAAATGACTAATTGCATTTGGCTTAGGTATCCCAGCTTTAAAGTTAAGGATTCTACTGATTAAAAAGATCAGATGTCTTGCCTGATGCTAAGTCAATATTAGAGTCACACCCAGGATGCTGGACTCCTGGAAAGCTGCAGTGTCAGAGTGAAAGTGTGTGACAGACACCCTTAGAAAAAGGCAAAGAGGAGCACCCAAGCTCACCTTCACCAAAAAAAAATCACTGCTTCTTTGGAGAGAACTACAATACATGTTCATGAGATTACTGTTTCCTTTCTTACATTCCAAGTGTTTAACTTAGGAGCAAAGAAAATTGAAGGACATGAGAACATCAGAATAAAAGTTCTAATTATAAAGTGCAAATGAGAAATTCAAAGGGGTTTAGATATGACAGAGGATTTTCTTAAAAGTGATCAGACTGTCTCAGAAAAATGTAAAAAAAAATCAAGAGAATTTTTGGTTATTTTTCATGCATGTCTTCCTCTATCAGCTAATAAAGAGCATGGGATAAAAATGAATCTTGATTCATCAGCAGTATTTGACACAATTGTTCACTCTCATCCTTGAAATACTTTCTTTCACTTGAATTTGTACTTTGAACCTTCCACCTCTTCTCTCTTAGTCTTATTTCTTTGGGTGTGTCCTTATTTCTCCAGCTTATAAATTTGGAGTGCCTCAGGTCTCAGATCTCTTTTCTCTTCTTTCCTCCCCCCTCCCCACCCCCATCTCTGTTCTAACTTCATTTAATTAGTAAGTGATCTCTTTGAGTTTCTTGACTTTACTTAACATTGATATGCTGCAGTTGCAAAAGTTGCTTTCCTTTCTGAGACCTCTCCCTTAAATAAGAACAAAGATTTCAGATATAAAAGATGACTGGATTTGAGAAGTCAGGATAAGCTTCAAGAAGTAGCTATGTGGGATTTGAGCTGTTTTTGAATGATTGACTAGGTTTTTCAACAGAGAGGAAGGATATGTGAAGTTAGCCGGGAATGGTTAAAAAATATCTGTGTTCTGCTCAATAGGCCAAGAAATAAAATAGTCAAGATTAAGTGGAAGGTGAGTGGGGCAGCACAAATAAAAGACCCTAGAAAATTTCTTTAGAATCATTTTATGGATAAAATTAAACTCAGAGATGCACTTGTAGTTTAGATGTAACTCTTCCCTCTTATAACCTACACATTTTAAAGAGCTACTCATATTACTTCTAGTTGGTTTGATACTAGAGTTAATACTAATTATTCTAAGGAAGAGTTGCGAACTGATTTAAAAACATGAGAACAGAAACACACATTTTTAATGTGTTCTAGGTTAACAGAGAAGGTGCTTGTGGGGAGGAAACATTTCCTACACTTCAAATTTTCTTTTGGTATCTAGATAATGTTGAAAATCAGAAAATAATACCCCAACATACAGCCCTCAGAAACCAAGTTTCTCTCTGAAATTACTTTTGGGTATATTTGTATTTATTTTAAAAATTTATTTGTGGTGTAAAAAAGGGTGGTCTTTGGCAATGTAATGGAAAAGGTCTTCAATTAGAAACTGGGATTTGTATGGCTTCTTTATGGATTTGGTACATGAACTTAATTATGTGCATGATCGTTATCTTTTTTCTTGTTCTCATTTGTAAAATATAAGTGGTACCGCCCCTGTTTATTGAATTGTCTGTGAATTAAAATAATGAATATGAAAGGCATTCATGTATACAAAAGACAAGTGGAAAGTAAAAGTTTAGATATTGCTATTATTATAAATATTATTGAATAAAAGCTGATTAGAAGAGATTGGAAAACAGCAACAGAGTTGAGAGTTGAGCCTAATTGTGTCAAAATGACTGATATGCAGATCAAGAAGTAAATTAAGTTGACTAAATTATGGTTTAGTTTTTCTCCTTGGACTAGACTTTCATGTCATTAAGCATTTATATCATAACTACCACAGATTTCTTCAGGTGTGCATTACGTCATCTGAAAATCAAAGACTAGCAAAATTAAGTAGGATTAAAGAAAAGAAAAAATAAGAGAGGTGACTTCTTTGAATTAATTACTGAAAAGTACAAATGTAGAGTGTTTTTTGTATAGTTTCATCCAAGTTTAAATATATACCACAAGTTTATTTTCTCTATCCATTGCTGCTTTCTATGTTATGGATCCATCTTCAGATAGATTTTCCCATCTTGATATCAAGACAACTAAAATAGATCTACAGCCATCCTTCTAAGTTCATTGCCAGTGACAAATAGCAATGTCACTCTTCTGCAACAGTCCATCAAAATCCTAAGGGTATTTTATTTACTATGATTGGGTCACATTCCTTTTCCTGAACAAATTACTATGGCTAGTGGAAGGCAATATTCTGATTGGTCATACCAATGTAGGATGAACACTCCTTGAATCAGAAATGGAAACAATAGCACCATAATGACACAGGCCATGTACAGAAGAAAAAATTGGATCATTGAGGAAAATAGTGTTCTCCTAAACACAGAAACTGTAATGGATTGAAAGAGCAAAAATCAACAAATGTTTATAATGCTGAATGTATATTAAAACAATAAGAATTGACATTATCAATAAAATGCATTTGTATTTACTAGGCATAATTCTAGCATTTTGGAATTAAGATGTAACAATCTTAGAAAAAACAGACTTGTTCACCAAAATACAACCCAATATACAATGTCAGTGAAAATAAACAGGTCAGTAAGACACCAAGAGATGATGATAAACTCTTACACAAAGGAAATATTGAAAAAGCATAATATGAATTCATTAACATATAAGTAATATATTACTAACACTATTAAAAAGGATTCACTATCCATGTACCTACATAGTAGTGTGATATTCCAAATCACTCTGAAATTAAATGAATTCAAGTAATTCAAGGAATTGAAGATGTACACCTAATTTGGTCAAACAGTACTGTAGGATTTGTCTGGGGTTGGCATAAACAACTGGAAGACATATTTAATAAAAAAAATTATATTTAGTTATAAAAAGAAGACAGGGGATATCTTACATTAGTATGTTAAATGGAACATTCATTTATTAAGTTGGATGGTCTTATATTCCTGTTGACATTCTCAAGTTAGTTTAATTAATAAATATAGGATTCCTGCCAGATTGAATTGCCCATTCTGTTAACAACAAAAAGGTGCAGTGCTGGATACATGTTATCTCAGTTACTTGGGGGTTAAAGAAGGAGAATTGCAAGTTTGAGGCCAGCCTTAGCCACCCACTGAAACCCTGTCTCAAAACAAACAAACAAAAAAATGAAATGATTAGGGCATAGCTCAGTGGTAAGGCATCCCTGAGTTCAACCCCCAGCACTTCCCCAAAAACGGAATGCAGGGAAGGAACCCTTCAGCCAACAAGGAGCAAAGGATATGCCTCCCCTGAATTCCTGTTACGAATGGCCAACCAAGAATGCAGTCATCTTATCCAGGAAACTATTACTGCTATTTTCCCTGTACTTGGGAAGGTTGGGCCAGTCCAGAGGGGCTGGTAGAAAAATCCTTAGGGTCTAAACTTCTGTGAGCATGAGTTTGTTCAATAGTAAACTAAGAATGGATTGCTTATTTTTTTTTTGCATGTTGGCATGTTATTGAAATAAAATAACTTAAAACGGTTCAAACCTTAGTTACAAAATTTAATGATGTAAAATTTGTTTTGATGTAAGTTCTAATCTGATACAGCATCAGAAAGCCCTGCATCATTAAATTACGCAGGGATGCATGCATCTAAGGGGAAAGATGCAGGCACCTATTTGGTTCATTTGTCAGCTCAGTATTATTTGAAAAGGAAGCACAAGAGAAAAGGTTAGTGATATCTCAACTTATCTAAATTGAAGGGTTTCAAATTACAGGAAAATTATAAATGTGTAGGGTAAGGCTAGACATGAAATTCTTGATTTGTAAATTACTATAGTTGGCAGAGTTTCTGTATGTGAAAGAATTGAATTTCAAAGCAACTTCACCCTTTGGGTCATATATTAACATTATAGGCAAAATTGACTTTTCACTGAGAATATAAAATTGTTTAATATAGCTCACAATCCAAGTAAACTTTATCTGCCTTTTCATTCCCTTAAAGCATATGACAAATCTTTGAGTCTAGAGAAACAGAAAAAAATTATTAAAAATAAAATAACATCTATCATAGCAAAATTCTCACACTAAAAATTGCGCAAGACAATGACAAACCTTCCAGTAAGAATTTGAAGACTGATAGTTTTCCCGAATTTATTTTGTCCTCTCTCTTTCTCTCTCTCTCTCTCTCTCTCTCTCTCTCTCTCTCTCTCTCTCTCTCTCTCTCTCTCTCTCTCCTCTTTCATCCCAAGAAATGTTGCTGTCATTACATGAAGTTCATAAACCATAAAAATAAAATGAGAGATTCATATAACTATCTCATCTTTGGGCTACTTTAGGTGGTAACAAAATAAATGGTTTCCTCAAGATGTTATGATGATTGAGAAGAGGGTTGTGCTTTTGTTTATTTTCTTCTTCTTGAACACTGTTTTGACTTTCACTCAAAAGAGTAATTGTCTTCATCTCTACTTCTAAATATTTTTTTATCCTACATATGTATTTGAAATATAAAATATAAAAATATTTTATATTTTTCATACCATTAATAACAGACTAATTATTGAAATTTCTGTAGAGAAATACTTTCTTTGAAAATATTCAGGTGTCATTTTCATCTTACCTGAAAATTTCATTTTGCTCTTTAAGATTGTACTCTTCCTATCTACTACTTTCATGACCTACTGGATTCCTGACCTATTGGACCTATTGGATTCCAAAATTTCATGATGGTCTGTTATGATTGAGTTAATTATTGCTTAAGATTTGGGGAATTCTCTTAATCACCATATATTATACAATAAAATTATGTAAGAGGAAGACACTCTACCTTGAAAACAAAATTAGTCAGAGCTGATATTGAGCTTTTATAGACATAGAATTGACTTGAATTGGCTTAAATTATTTTAAATGACCAAGAAATATAACATAGATTTAATGATTCCTATTACACAATTCCATATGCTGAGGGTGATTATCAACAAGACTTTTGAGGATCCCTTAAAAATCCCAAACTGCACATCAGTAGGGTCACAGTTATTCCTGAAGAAAATGGGAACTCACCAACTGTACCAACATTATGCAAAATGATAATGTGAGACTTGAAGAAAAATGTCTATCAGTAGCATCTTTCAGAAATTCAAAAAGTGTAGTATCTCATCAGTTCAGGAAAAATGTTTGATGTCTTTCAAAATTACTTATAAGACAACAATGTCAAAGATGATTATGAATAAATAACTTTTTATAAAATATGAGGAAAAGCTACTGTATCTAAATGAATATTTTTAACAAACATGTCTAAATTTTAACTAAATTTCTAAATTAAATATTATAGCTATATGAGACACATAATTTTAAAATCCAATACTTCTTTTGTGTATCCTCATTTGAAACTTTGAAAGTTTCTCATGTGTGATCAATTATAGTTACTTGACTAATGATACATAGTCAGGAAATGACAGAAGGAATTAAAACTTAAATTTTAATTCAAGGCAAGGTCTATATTCTACAGGTCATATTGTAAAAGTTTCATGTACCTCTCTAGAACTAATAGCATAATTCAAAGGAAGGTAATAGTTAGTGAGGTGTTTGAGAGAAGTTTAATGATAGATGTAAGATTGGAATTGAGTATTGAGGGTAGTTAGGATTTTTATTGACAGAAAAAGCATTACAGTCTGAGTGAACATCACAAAGAGAGCCATTTCTTGGCTCAAAGTTTCAGTTTTGGTAGACTAATAGTAATTTCAATATTTTATTACCAAAAATATATTACATTTACTGAGAGTTTACAGGCAAGTACCATA
Source organism: Sciurus carolinensis (assembly GCF_902686445.1). Taxonomy (NCBI): domain Eukaryota; kingdom Metazoa; phylum Chordata; class Mammalia; order Rodentia; family Sciuridae; genus Sciurus; species Sciurus carolinensis. The sequence goes on along the minus strand of NC_062227.1, from coordinate 51,209,036 downwards.
CAAAGCATCTTAGAAAATGATCTCATTGAATTCATAGAACAACTCTGAGGATTTCTATTAATCTCATTCAAACCGAGAAAAAAAAATGAAGAATAATATTTCTGAGATCTTAAAGAAAATAGCAGAACAGCGGTCCAAACCTGAGTGTGTCCACATCCACCACCTGAGTTTATAATCTATAACATTCAGGTTTCTTTATCTTTTATTTCCATTTTTAGGGAAAAACAGAATAAAACAAAGCAAAACAAAAAAGTCAGGGGAGACGGAGAGATGAGCAATGACTAGAATTGCCAAGGAAGGCTTCATGCTTGACTGTATCTGAGTTTAGCCTTGAAAGTTATGCAAAAGGGAGATGAGAAAATATAACAATGTGAATAAAATATAACTATTGAAAAACTGTGTGTGGCGGGAGAATGAGACAGCACACAACCACACTTGACCCAGTTTACTAGCAAGCCAGGAAAACATGGCTTCTTCGTTGTTCATTCTTTGGACTTCTCTTTCATTCAAAGTTTCTTTATAAGTCTAGTGTAATTATGGTGAGTCACCAGGGGTTTGGAAGACAAATATCCAGTGTGTTACCCAATAGTGATCAATAGGTGAGCTTGCCATGATGGAGGTACCAATTGCATCCCACATCAGATTGTTAAAGTTACAATCCAGTTCTCAGATCTCTTTCTGCCACATGTTCACCAATTGTTTTTAATGTGACGTCAACACTGAAAGATAAAGTGTCATACTCTAGGATGCTTGCCTGAAGGTTGAGAATAACCAGGCAAAGTGAGCTCAAGCATGCTCTTTTCTCCCTCTTTCCAACTCATTGCTCACAGATGCCAATGAAAGATTTTAGGCGAATGTACCTGCGAAAACAGGCATTTCGCATGCAGATGTCACCCAGGTTGTGTGCTCTGTCTAGCCTCAGTAAGTTAAAAAAAAAAAAAAAAATCATAGCTGGGCACAGTGGTGCATGCTTGTAATTGCAGTACTCAGCAGGTTGAGTCAGGAGGATTCAGATAGAACATGTCTCAAAACAGAAAATAAAAAGAACTGGGGAAGTTCAACGGCAAAGTGTCCCTGGGTTAACTGAGTTCAATCCCCAGTTTAAAAAAGAAAATAAACCAGAAGAAATAATGTTTAATAAACCCTTAAAAATTTAGCATTTTTATTTGAAATAGAAAAAAAAATTGTCATTTCAGTTGGAACTACATAATTATTACTCCTAACATTAGAATTGAGAAGCACATATAAAATTTCATAGCCCAAATATAATTTGAACCAACTTATGTAAAAGTCTTCATTTCTTTGTACTTATCTTGACATCTCCTGTTCCTTCTTCTCCTGCACCTTTACTTCTGTAATTCTTGTCCCAATTTATTTTTCACAGCTTTCTGCCTGTCCATTTCTGCCAAAGTATCAGTGACCAACTCCTGTTCTATTTCCTGCATGAAACCATCCCTGGCCATTGAGTTTTCACTACCTTCAATTACCTCTCAACTTCTTTACTACTTTAAATGATATGCACATTTGTTACACAATTCCATTCATAGTGCTAGCATGTGCCCAAGTATTTGTTTGGCAAGACACTGATATCTACAATGGAAAAACAAAACAAAACAAAACAAAATTGGATTTCAGTTTTTCAAACTAAGTATCTACAAACTTTGAAAGTAAAAGTTGAATTCTTGAAATAAGTTGGCTGATTACTAATTTACGGTTGCTTATATGTTACTATACCCATCAGTGATGGTCTTTCTGTCTCACTCTGTCATTGACATTTTTTTAACATTTACTGAAGTTTTATTTTTCTCTTTTCTATCATAAGCAAGTATTTCTTCTCTTTAAATAACAGTTTTATTGACATATCATCCACATGTTATATAATTATCCCCTTTAATGTATACAGTTTGATGGATCTTAGTATATACAATCATTAACTTTCCAGGATCCCAAGAAATTATCTTGCTCATTCTGTGTCTGTCTCTGATTCTTTAACTGAAAATTTCTCAGCAGATATAAGATTCCACCTCCTCTTTGTCCTATGTTTATGTTTCTCTGTTTTGTAATCAAGGCATGTAGATTTCCCATCATTGTGCTTGAGCCAATAAAAACCATAAGTGTCAGAGTTTACTTGCTTTTTAATTCCTGAGATTTTCTTTATGAACACTGAAATAATGTTCCAGAAATCTTGGAATATTATTAGAACATTTATTTTCTGTCCTGTATACTACTGTTTTCTTTGCCTGGGTTGTCTTATAGTTACATAGCACTAGTGTCTTATATTCTATCTAGCAATCTATTTATCACACATCGAGGCAAATACATATATGATGAATAAGCAACTATATATAAAAAATGTCTATGCTTTTTAAAAAGTGAATAATCCTGCCGCCTGTCATGTAGTGTAAGAATGTACTTAAACATAGCCAGATAACACATCACATGCACTTGGTCATAGGAACATATTAGGTGTTCAATAAATATTTGTGATCCAAAGTACATAAGCAATAATTTCTAACTTTTCATGTTACTATTAATCTATAAGAGAATGGGAAACTTTGGAACAGCCCAGCTTAATGCATCCTGGATGGATGGTTAAATAGTTGTCTTGCAGATTCCTAGAGGTAATTTAATGGTTGAATCCAGATAAAATCAATAGTGAATACACAAAGAAATTTGCCTGTGATTTGAAAGCAACTGAACAAGTTTAGATACTGAACATTTTCAAATCTTGAAGCTTATACAATTAAGTATATTTTCAAGGCATTATTAGGGATAATTGTTTTATTCTCTAAGCTTAAAAAAAAAAAAAACTTGCTCATTAGTTTAAAAACATGTCAATAATACCATAAAAAAAAACAGGGAAAACTCCCTCTTGCCACACAACCAAAGATCAAATGGCAGATGTCTATCATTTCTAGTGCTGTCCCATCAGATCTTTGCTTACAACTGCAACTGAATGTATTCATTGAAGTTTTTATAACTCTCCTGTTCCATCTTTTCTTGTCTTCTAGGACAGGTGTTAACAGGTATAAATAGCAGTTCCTCTCTTTACTATGGCTTTACTTTCAGTGATTTCAGTTATCTCTGGCTCAAAAATATTAAATGAAAAATTCCATAAATAAAATTTTTTAATACTCAAATTGTATACATTCTGAGCAGCATAGTGAAATATCACACTGTCCTCCATCATGCTTAGTATATTAATCACTCCTCTTCCAGTGTGTCCACACTAAAGAGACTATCCACCCATTAGTCATTTAGTAGTAATCTTCATTATCATATCAGCAGTGCTTACATTCAAATAATCCGATAGCCTAATACTGCATCTCGATGCCTGCATCATTCATTCTCTTCATTCTCTTCATCTCATCACATGGACACTGGATAATCTCACCTTATCACAAGAAGGGTGAGTGGAATACCAAAAGATACTTGCGAGACAGAGACCATATTCACATGATTTTTTATTATGGTATATTGTTATAATTGTTCTACTTTATCTTTAGTTACAGTTGCTAAATATCTTGTTCTAAATAATTTATATTTTATCATAGGTATATGTGTATAGGAAAAAGCATGGTGTGTATGTGTTTGTGTGTGTGTGTATGCATACATACAATGTCCATGGTGTCAGGCAACCACTGGGAGCCTTGGAACATATTCCTTTGAATAAATAGAGGCTACTGTATGCGAATAACTGAGAAGCAATGGTCAAGAGAGTTAAGAAAATAGAAATCCCAAACAGCAGATCTAGCCTATCTGTGCTAGTATATTTCCATGCACACTATCAATATTTATTCAATAATCCAGCTCAATTCTACCATCTCCCCAGGTTGTGATGCCTAAAAATCATGAGGAATATGGTGACAGATGTGTAGAGCACAGACTTGACCTTCAGAATAGGTTGCTGCTGAGACTCCCAGGGAGAGATCTGAGAGGCTGCTATGGGCGGGTGGCCAGGCAGAATAAACACAAGGAATGGTTCACAGGTTTTCTCCCCCTTGCTTTCAGTGGAGAGAAGGCACAAATTTCCATCTGTCCTTCTTAGCATTGTGAAGAAAAACATTCATCAAGAGATTGTGCATCTGATCCAAAAATGTAGATATCTAAACAGAGTTATCCAATAAGTAAAAAAGAGAGAGAAACCAGTAATCTTTTAAAATGTAGAATCTGTTTGCTAATATAATTTACAGAATTTATGTTTATTGCTTCCCATATATCAAAATCAGGAAAACCAGAAATTTCAGAAGTCAACTATTTTTCATTTTTTTTCCAGTGAATATTCACTTCCTTTTATATTTATATTCAGTGTATTTGATTTTTTCAATTTGAAAACACTTTAACAAATATTTTAAGGGAGGAAGCTGTAAAGAAGAGTACTTGCATTTTGATTGTAAGTCAGCCAGTCACGAAACCATAACCTTGAGCAAAGTATTATGTTGTGTCTCAAGTTCCTCATATACTATGAACCACCTAAAGTTGTAAGAATGGAATGACTTAACATATGTAAATCATTAAGTCATTACAACATCTGAATCATAATTATTCAATCATTCTTGGGTATATTTAGGTTCCATCACATAGTTAAATCAGGTATCTTCCCCATTTCATGGAGCAAGAATTAAGCTCAAGGTCACAAAATCATCCAAGACCAAGTGAGTGCTACTCTCTGCCCAGTATTCCCACTGGATTCACAGAGGTGTCAACTAATGGCCTTGTTCATACACTGCATTCAAATTGCATTTTTTTTTTTCTTGCATGGAATGTGCTACTCTTACTTTTTCACTAATGCTTTTGTGTATTTTTATTTCTATTTACTGAACAGATTGTGAGCTCTGTAGGATGAAAACTATATTTATAGTTTTACCACATTTTTCACAGTCCCTGCTAGGATGCTGTAAAAAAAAGTTTGCACTGGGCACTTGTTAAAAATGAAAAAGAATATTTTATTCAAGACTTTTACTGTAGGGGGTCAAGGCTTGCAATAAGAGAGATGTTGAACTAAATTTCCCTGCAACAAAGACTGGATGGCTTTTAAACACTTGGGTAAGCTAGTAGGAAACTATATGAAGATGTTAGTGGGAAATTTGTTCAGTGTGGTTGGTCCATGAGTGTTTGCTAATTGTCATTTAAAATTTTGCTAATTTTTTAAATGTATGAGGTGATGAATTTGTTAATTACTTAAGCTCATTGTATAGTGTATGCATATATTGAATAATTGTCACTTATTGAAATTAACTTCCTACCCTTCCACAGAGATGGGGCAACAGGGACTCTATGTTTCTGATGATTGCATTTCAAAGGGATGACTCAGGAGTCCTTGAGAATGACATTCTAGGTTATGTAAAATTTATATCTCAAAGGGGCAGAGAAAGAATTTATAATTGCAAGTTTTCTAAGGTAAATATTCTGTGAAAAGAGAAGTCAGAGGCCTATGATAGGAAAAAGTAAGTCAAAAGCTCAGTCAAGCTCAGTGGGCATTAAGGTAGTCTTGATAAACATGAAAAACATGGTATCCTACACTAAATTTTTTCTGGAAACAAAGATATCAGTTAAACTTCTTATTTTTACAATGTATATTGGTTCAATTAACATTTGAAAGGGAGATAGGAGATTATACAAGAAAGTCAAAAAGTTCACAATAAATCAATAAGTTTAAGAAATTATAGCTACTCTCTTGCCTTGGCAGGGATGGGAGGGTTTAATACTATGTCCGACAAGCAGTCAGTTGTATTGCTACTTCTTGTATGCACGCTGTCTTTGTCTATTTAAAGTGCTCAAGATCATTAAGATGTTCACAAAATATCTAAGGAAATCACATTAAATAAGAAGTTGACTATTAAGACTTGGACATTTGAAGTATTTCAATCCATGTGAACTCTCTTGCATTTCAGACTCAAGAGAAGGGATAGAGGCATCAAGTGAGAGTAACTGGAGAATTGATGGCCTGCTGTTGATGTGGAAACTAAACATGAGAATGGCCTCTGCCAGGGACAGAACACATAGGTTTCAATTTTTTCTTTCAAAGTATCTTTTAAGTGCTCATTAAGAGACTGTCTTGATCTTAAGTGTGGGTTTTATATTCCGGGTATGTTTACTCTGAAAATAATTCCTTATATAATAAGTTTGGTGGATATTCATATGTAAACACATGTTAAGGTCTTTTATAGAGTTAATAGATTAAAAAAAAAAAAAAGAGGAGAAATGACTGACAGTAAGTTTTCCAAGGGTTAACTGAAATTATCTGTTCTCTTAATTGATGGCAAGTCACCATCTGGAGTTGCCATATTTTCTGTAAAGATTTTTTCTTTTGGAGACATTATGAAAGAGGAAATGAGCATATAATTCCTGTTCTGACTGGAGAAGGGAGCAGTCTAGACCTAATTATATGAAATGTTTGATGATATGATTTTAGAGTGTATATGTGCTTCAATCTTGCTCTGTGCCTTTGCCATGAAAGCACAGGGGTCAGTGACCAGCACCATGAGAGCTCAGAATGGAAAGTTCCTAATGAGAGCTGTAGGGTAGACAAGGTTTTCCCAAAAATCAATTTGCAAGGGAGGATCAATAGTTGGTGTTACAATGGTGTTACTGTTCTCCCCTTATTGATAACATGATATGAAATACATTTTTACTAATCTATGATTATTTTTTATAGTTATATAGTTCATATTAGTGAAAATAGTTATATTTTAATGCCCATCTGTTAAAGACTGCAATTTGGTTTTATCCTTATACTCTAGCTTATTTATATATGTAGTAAATTTAATTTTAAAGTGTTCACTTGATAATCAGACTTCAGTGCTTACCTGGTACTGGCTAGTTAAATTAAGGATATGATTTTAGGAGAAATAATCAGCATCTTCTATGGGGTAAATCTTAAAAACTCTGTTTTTGTTAATAATGGATTTTGTAGATAGAATAAGACTATGGGAGATGGGTTTGTTTCTAAAATTTTCCAACATATCAGAGATAATAAGTAACCTCTACCTAAATGATAATAGTGATATTTCCAATGAATTCTATCTTAAACAATCCCTTCTTACTTGACCTGTCAGTGACAGTTCACACAGCTCATCTATTTCCCTTGAAATTAGATTTATTCCTCATTATGTTGCCAGGATTCCACATTCTTTATGTTGTCATTTGAGTTTCTCTTCCCTTAAAAGATCTCTTTAAATGTTGTTGTTTTTTTTTCCCCCTCAACAAATAGCATACTATTTCTCCAACTGATCTGGTCACAAACCTAGGATCCTTCCCCTTCTCTCCTTTCCTTCAGCCCATATACTCTCTGTGGGAAACACTTTTTAAGTGGGTCCTGAATCTCACCTTTCTTCTCCACCTCTTGTACTACTTCTCCAAACCACTATTATATATTTTCAAAATATCTGAATAAATTCCCTTTCCCCCTTTTTCTTCTATTCTAAGCTCCCTAAAGCCTACTCACTTTGCATGTTGATCATTACATTTTGAAAACATAATTCTGACAATGTCATTTCCCTTCTCAATTTCCTCCCTGGCTTCTTATCACACTAAAAGTCCTGCATAGGGCTTATGTCAATTCTTTTTTCCTCCCTAGTGTTGTCACTGAAAATGTGAGATACAGGGTTTGAAATCAGATTTAATGGAAACTCTACTGTAGAACTTTCTGAAATTTGCCCTCTAAAACTTGTACATGAAGAGACAGGATTCTAGTACTATCTGCTAAGGTTGTTTATTATGAGAATTAAATAAGGTATTTGATAAAGAGCATTTAAGTGCTCAGTGAGTTCATGAACTACAGTATGTACTTAATGAAGTTTTAAATTATGATGATAATTATGCTAATGTTAATGTTTCCTCCTGAGTCAGAGCTCCATGAGGAGAAGGGTTGGGTTTATCTTGTATATTCCGTATCCAGAACCAGGCACAGAGGTACCATATGCAGGGTGTCATTAAGTAATTGTTTAATGACTGAATAAGTGAATGAATACAATAAACACTGTCATCTATTCTTATCCTCGGATGTTTTTGTCCTTTGAATTTTCTCTTTTTTATTTATATGTGTTCATCTGCCTCCGACCTGGAAATACCTTTCTTCAGAAACCATTCCTCTCCTCTGTGTTTATTCCCTTTCCTATACTGTTTTGCTCTAAACCCAAGAAGTAAGACCAGTGACATACATATGTCCATTTTATCACAAAAATGTTAATCTCATCTTCAAGCTTTCAAAATATTTCATGTTTTCTCCACATCAATTGATTGCTTTAGGTGTTATGCTTATATTAATTTTTTCAATGAATAACTCTCAAAAGTTGAAAAGTAAGAATGAGAGGATGTGTGTGTGTGTGTGTGTGTGTGTGTATGTTTGTATGACATAGACACAGATGCAGACATATATTTACCCCTTGGTATCCACAGGGAGCCTTGTATCAATACTCAGTTCTTCCATATACCTAAATCTGGTGATGTTCAATTACTTTACATAAAACAACATAGTATTTTTTAAATAATCTGCACATATCCTCTGTATAGTTTAAATAACTTCTAGATCACTTATATATAAAATATACAAATATAAATGCTATGCAATTAGTTGTCATATTGTTTAGGGAATAATAACAATGAAAACAGCCTGCTCATGTTCATCATAGACATAATTTTTGTATATTTTCAATCCATGGTTATCATATATGGAATCCATAGAAATTATATATGTATAATTTCTTCTGACCTCAGAATGGCTTTTGTAATTCTGAAAATGTGGAAATCCATAGATGGCTATCAAGACTCTGTTTAGGTCTACATCACTGTACTTCTACTAGGTATGGCATTCTTTAATGCTGTAACTAACGTACACCTCCCTCTCTGCCTTCTGGTCATGTAGTAGATTTGTCCTTCTTGTTTTTCTTGATGTGTGTATACAGCTGTTTGATTGATTCTGGTCAGTGAACTGCAAGTTCAACAATGTGTGCCACTTCTGTGCCAAAGCCTTTAATCACTACTATGACCTCTCCACAGCTCTTTTCTCTCTGCATGGTGACTAGCCTTATTAGACACGGTAGTTAATTCCCATACACTCGATCCTTAAGTAGTTGCAAAGAGCAGAGCCCTCACCTTATCTGTAATGAAGAGTGTTTAAGAAGAAAACTTTTGTCATATTATGCCACTGAGTAGAAGACTTTTTATTTCAACATAACCTACCCTATCCTGACTTACACTTAATTTGACTTTTGCAGCAAAGAGGGCCATTTTGTTGTTGTTATTTACTTCTCTTATTTCTTTGGCAATGAGAAAAGTGTAAGTGATAATTTGTCATGTGGTCAAAAACAATACAACTTTGAGTATCCATCTCTGCTGTCATAATTTTGTATATGCAATGTCATTAATAGAACATATGGTCTTGGTGGTTGCTTGTATTTCAGTCACTGAATATTATAGATCATGGAACTTCAGAATCTTAGTCTAAGCCTCTCATTCTCAAAATGTTTTACTTTTGAGAAAATTATGAATGAAACTTTTCTAATATTTCAAGGTAATATTGATATTTAAAAATGGGTAAATGAATTAGTAAAGCTATCTGTCAACGGAACCAAATTATTTGTTTGGCTTGGTTAAAAAAATATAATCAATCTGAACATTTGATACTATGCAGAAAAAAACATTTAGTTCCATTTGACCAGATGTCTCTGTGCTAAGCAGATACTGTCTATGGAAAAGATAATTGTGGTTTTTCTGTGTTTTATCTTCTGTCTTGGGTGAGCACAAGTCTTCCATACAAATTGACACTAATGCTGTCAATTTGGGGGATGGGATAGGAAGACAGTAGGCTACTCAGAGAGGGGAGAGAAAAACCTTTCTAACCTATGCGCAATTTTTCCCCCACAGTCAAATTACTTTGCACTATAAGAAGACATGACTCAGCTTAGTCTCCCATACAGTTAAGAAGAGAGGGGGGAAAGGAAAGGACACAGCAAAGCAATGGAAACAAAGAAACAAAGGGAAAACTGAAAGAAACAGTCACAGAGTTTAAATATTTAGACATTGAAATAATATTGGTCTTGAATTGAGATTCAGAAGAGAGAAAATATTTTGCAAATGGTCTGAATTGCTTTCCTTCTGTTAGCTTTTATGGATTCTGAGATATCTTTTTAACTTTGTTTAAAGAAAGTGTTAACCTACTAGCTCCTAGTGACACTGATTAATTGCTTTTCACAACATTGGTAGGACTGTCAATTCCAGTATTCTCATAGACGCCAGGTCCAACATTTCCTCCAGATTCTTTTGTGTAGCTCTTGGAACTTAGAGGAAAAATCAAGTTTTAAGTAATTATTATTTCAAAGAATGAACTGTAGGAACAACCCAGCTTTTGCTTTATAGAGATAGACATGGTAAATCTAGTTAATGCCAATTCTTCTGTCATCTCTCTGCTCAATTATTACATCCTCAGGCACCTTTCTCTGACTTACTTGACTGGATATATTCACAGTTTTACATTCATTAGTGCTTCATGCAATTATGCTTCATAACCTTTATCATAACTGCTATTTTATATTCAATTGAGTAATTAATTACTATATGTTTTATTACTAAAATATAGAATTACTGAGAACAGATTATATTTAATTTTTCTCTTCCAGTTTAAATAAAACATTTAAAACAAGTTTTCTTACATGAAGGCATATGTCAGACTGCTGGTCTATACATTGACCAGCAATGGAAGTCCACTGCTGTTAATAACTTAGTATGTCACATTCAAAGTCTGAAAAATAAGCCTTTTCTGTTCATCATTTGTATTCCTGATATTCTTACCTTAAATTGTTTTCCAATGCTCTGACTCTATTTCATCATTTATTCAAAGCATATCCAAAGAGCTCCCTTCCCTTATTTTTTGTTTGAATTGATTTCCTTTCAATCTGATTTTCTCAGTGGCTCAGAAATGTCAGATCTGCATCAAACATTATGATCAGTTCATAAATATCAGGAGTTTTAAAGACTTTCATTTATTTACATGTGCATAAATATTTATTAGGAAAACAGATATTTAGCCTTTGCATTGCACAGAAGGGGGTTAAAAACAATTTTATTTTTCCTTGAATGAACAGATATTTACAGGATATACAGAAACAGGTCTTTTTGATGCTACTTAAGTCTGTGACACCCATTACAGAGTATGATGTTTAAAACCAGAGGAGAATATTAAATATACATGTCTACTTTCCATTCATGACTTTTATCTCAGACCCATGGATAGCCATGATCTTAATAGTGTGTGGCAGAAACATATATGACGAGTTTTTCAAAGGTAATGGTGAGAATTGTTTCAATTACTCCAACCCCTCTCTTCTTCCAAAAAAATAAAGGGAAGGGCTAAAAGTTCCAAGCTTCCAGTCATGGATTGGTCTTTTTGATGATCAGATCCTGTTAAGACATCTACCTAAAATTGCCTCCTTAGAACAAAGGGCATATCTATCACCCACCAAATTTCTAAGATTTCAGGACCTCTGTATCAGGAACCAGGGTTAAAGACCAAATATGGCATTAAAAGATGCAACAAGAACCCATGTTGCTTGGAAAATTAAAAGGGTTTTAGGGCCTCTTTGCCAAGAAAAGGGGACAGAGAACCAAAAAAAAAAAAATATATATATATATATATATAAATATAAATATATAAATATTTTTTTCAGTGTGCCACATGCCACAGTATCACAGGCAAAGCTCAAATACTTCAAGAAGGCTAAAAGATTTGTCAAATTTATGTATTAAAGAATGAAAGGCGGCTGCTGAGGGCGTTCATATGGTTAAACAAAAAGTTCAAGTTTGAAATGAAGGGAGGTAAATTTAGGAAGGCACGCCAGGTCCAAAGACTCTGCCATTGGGGACAAGAAGAAAATGTGTACCTGTGCAGGTATTTTCTGCATTCAAATGAATGAAACTCCAAGGAGCAATTCAGAAGAAACAGAAAACACCATGTCATTTTAGAGTCCCATCAAGCGTTGAACATGATATTGGAAACTTGGAGGTTCATGTCAGCTCCATGATGAATTTACTGTGTGACCTACAGTGAGTCACTTAACTTCTAGAGATCTCAAGTCCTGTAATTGTATAACTTTCCTTCTGTCTATAATGTTCTAATCAACCCCTTCTTGGCAATCCAAGAAGTAACTTTGAATTACGCCTGTCATCAATATTTAGTGTCCCTATTTTGGCTATTTTGTGTCTTTTTAAACCTATAACTATAATGTCAACAGCTCATTTGTGGGTCAAAAAGATTGCAATGGAAAATATGTCAAGAATTCTTATTTCTGATTTACTTTAAAAGAAAGTGCAACTTTTTTTTTTTCACAAGCATATTGCTCATTTTATTTATTAAGGATTTAACCCAGGAGTGCTTTACCACAGAACTACACCCCCGGACCTTTCATTTTTTTAAATTTCATTTTTACAGACTGCATTTTGATTCATTGTACACAAATGGGGTACAACTTTTTGTTTCTATGGTTGTACATGATGTAGGTTCACACCATTCGTGTAATGTTGTCTGTCTCATTACACCATCTTTCTCTGCCCCACCCCCTCGCCTCCTCATTGCCCTCTACACAATCCAAAATTCCTCCATTATTCTCTTACCCCTGCTATTATATATCATCATCCACTTACCCACTTATCAGAAAAAACATTTGGTCTTTGGTTTTTTTGGGGGATTGGCTTATTTCACCTAGCATGATATTCTCCAATTCCATTCATTCACCTGCAAATGCCTTACTTTCATTCTTCTTTATGACTGAATAATATTCCATTGTGTATATATACCACAGTTTCTTTATGCATTCATCTGTTGAAGGGCATCTAGGTTGGTTCCATAATCTAGCTATTGTGAATTGAGCTGCTATAAACATTGATGTGACTTGTTACTATAGTATGCTAATTTTAAGTCCTTTGGGTATAAACCAAGGAGTGTGATAACAGAATCAAAAGGTGGTTCAATTCCAAGTTTTCTGAGGAATCTTCTACTGCTTTCTAGAGTGGCTACACTAAAGTGCAACTCTACCTGCAATGTACAAGTGCACCTTTTCCCCCACATCCTGCCAACACCTATTGTTGCTTGTGTTCTTGAAAATAGCCATTCTATTGGAGTAAGATGAAATTTTAGAGTTGTTTTGATTTGCATTTCTCTAATTACTAGAGATGTTGAACACTTTGAACACTTTTTCACATATTTGTTAATTGCCTGTAAATCTTCTTCTGTAAGGTGTCTGTCCAGTTCCATGGTATTGGCACCAAAATAGACAGGTAGACCAATGGTACAGAATAGAAGACACAGAGACGAACTCACGTAAACACAGTTACTTCATACTAGACAAAGGAACCAAAAACATACAGTGGAGAAAAGATAGCCTCGTCAACAAATGATGTTTGGGAAACTGGAAATCCATATGTAGTAAAATGAAATTAAACCTCTATCTCTCACCCTGCACAAATCTCAATTTAAAATGGATCATGGACCTAGGAATCAGATCAGAGACTCTGCACCTAATAGAAGAAAATGTAGGTCTGAATCTTCATCATACTGTCTTAGGATCAGACAACAAGATTCCCCAAACATAAGAAATCAAAGTAAGAATCAATAAATGGATGAATTCAAACTAAAAAGCTTTTTCTTAGCAAAGGACACAATCAATAATGTGATGAGAGAAGCTACAGAGTGGGAGAAAATTTTTTCCACATGTACTTCAGATAGAGCACTAATCTTCAAAATTTATAAAGAACTTACAAAACTTTACACTAAAAATACAGAGAACCCAATCAATAAATGGTCCAAGGATCTGGACAGACACTTTCTTTTTATTCTGAGATATGTTGTTTCTCAGTTGTTTAGGGTCTCCCTAAGTTGCTGAGATTGACTTTGAACTTGTGATCTTCCTGCCTCAGCCTCTTGAGTCACTGGGATTAGAGGCATGCACCTCCATGCCTGACAGTTCATTCTGCTCATATTTGAGGAAGGATTTACTTCTAGTAAGTATATAGACAAGTTTAAGTATCATTATTTGTCACCCATCTTCAAGAATTTGGATTGTTTTCAGAGAACCAGAATGAGACTCAAGGCAAGAAATGGTAATTCCCTGTCCTCCCGTTTCTCCTTTGCCATCCCAATCAACCTTCTATCATTGCAGAAGGTGTGTAAGTATGTGTGTATTAGTGAAGGGGGCTGTGTAGAAGGGATTGCTATCTGTTTCTTTTCACATAGAAGCTATCCTTCTAGGTCATTGTGACCTCTCTGCTGGCTCTAGATGCTAGTGGTACCCTGCCAGATTTTCCTTGGCATTAAGAATGTCCTGAACTGTTTGTGTTACACTGGAATATAATTCAGTGCCTGGCTACAAAAAAGATTTCTAATAATGGAGATTCCTCAAGGAAGTTCCACTCCTTCATTTATTTATCCATTCATCTCTGAGTGACTGAGTGAATAAAGGAAGGCACCAGTCCTTGACCTGCTGGCATAATCTCTGGGGGACCAGCAAGTAACTTAACTTTTTTCTCAAACCTATTCTATGCAGTAAGAAAACTTAGAAATTTCATGACTGGCTTGAATATGTGAAAACCTGCACTGAAGTTCTCCCAACTCATTGTTACCCTGCCCTTTTTCTACAGTTTTTTTTTTTTTTTTTTCCACAGTCGAGTGAATCTGGCCATAGTGACATAGCTTACAGATCAGAAAGCATCCAGTCTCCATCTAGGAAATGGGATTCCCTCCTTACAGATATGATCATATTCTATAAGCACCCACAAAGAGAATGACTCTCTGAGTCACAAAAGATAAGGAAGGGAGGTGATAGTATAACTGCTAATCAATTTCTGGATTGCTAAAAAGAAAAAAAAGGTCTATTTTTTTTTTCCTTTAACCTGTTTCAAAATATTTATGGCTTAAATGATACCTATCCAGTCCTTGAAATGCAATGCAAAATATACAGATCTCGCATCAAGAATCAGGCTCCTGTTGAATCTACCTTTTTGAAATTTTTATTCTTTGTTTCCAGCTGCGGGGTCTTTCCACAGCAATTCCTATAGTAGTTGACAACCTCCAGGGACTGAGAGTCTCAGGCAATGCTTTACATCATTGTATAATACAGCTGAAATAAAAACTCAACAACTATATTAGTCAGAACCCATTTAGTTGTTGCAAAACCTCACATATGCCAGTTTAAACACACACAAAAATCTCACAAATAAATGCATTAGCTACTATTACTAGGAAACCCAATTCAGTTGGCTTCAAGAATAACTAGATTTAGAGCCCCTAACAACATCATCAGAGTATTTGTCTCCTTGGTTTTCTTACTTTTCTATCGACTTTATTCTTAGGTAGACACTTGCATTTTTATAAACTTACTCCTATGAAGGAATAAAACTATTTCCCAAGAGTGTTGGTGAAATTCCCAGGGAGAGTCTCATGAGCCTCTTTGGGTCATATGCTAACCTTACAACAAACATCTGGATAAAAAGAGACAGTTCTTTGAAGAACCAGGCCTGGGTTACTATATAACTGAAGCCAGAAATAGAATCAATTCTGTCAAAATTACTGAATATTTGAGAAATGAAACCTGTAAACTCTTCCAAGAAAAATTGAAATATTTCAAAAAGAGAGAAAAGTCTACTGGGTAGGGAAAAATAACATATGCCTATCATTGAAATATTCCCAGAACCCAATGCATTCCAACCTCAATTTTAAAAAATTAGATTATTCACACAGCACACACATACACACACAAAAAAATTCAGAAATCTGGGAATTCCTCCTTTAAGCAATAGAAAACTAGTCAATAATATTAAAAAGGCAATAAAATCACATATGAGTTTTAAAACTTTCCTGCCATTCACAATTTTACTCCTTTATCCTTCTTGTTCTTTAATTAAAGTGATCTTTGGAAGCTATTCATAAAAAAACATTTTCCTCTGATAACTAATTAGGCTAACCTCCACTGAACCCCCAGCCATTGTGTTTGTGCAAAGAGCTTCTGAAGAGTCATCATTTCACCTGTCCCAGGATGAGGTATCCATGGAAACCTTGAACTTCTAATGTCTGGTGTTTGGCAGGCTCAGGCACCCAGAGGGCAATTTATTGCTAGACTGCCTTGAGACCAGCACTTGGGCTTGCAATCTGGATTTAGATGATTTTGTTAATGGTAACTCTTCACCTAAATCTATCTTGGCTGATTCCAGTACCATTCTGACAAACTCATTCAGGAAGGTAAATATACCAACTCAACTAGAACAGCTAATAAACTAAGAAATCTGTTAGGATAAGGCAAGAATATGGAATAATTACTCCATTTTTTTTATCCTTTTAAGGATATATATATATATATAAAAATATATATATATATATGCTACATACCATATTATATATAATATATACTTTATCTATATTAGATATATTCTTGACACATATATATAATACACACATATATGTCTATGTAAAAAGCAAATAGGCAAGTCAACATTTTTATATCTATTTGTACACACATACATAAAAGAGTAGTCTTTCCCCTTAGGTTAAGGCCGAAGATCACTGATGTTGACATGCTTTGTTCCTTCAGCCTCCCAGAGCTCCCTAGACCTTGCATTTTGCTTTTGTCCTCTCGGTATGTGAGGGCTGACCTTAGCAGAAAGTCGGCTGTCTTAAATATGGCAGGTCATCTATCAATTCCTCCCCAGACTGTCGGAGTTCCTTTTAATCTCACTTGTAATTTTCTGGGGGAGGTTTACAAAAGCCACAAACAGAATTTTAATGTTGTAAACTACCTTTGGAGACAGTAAATATTTCCTTTTTCATGAGGACAGGCTGTATGTCAACTGATCTCAGAGAAGATGAAGACATGTTCCCAGTTAAAGCTTATTGTCTTTCAGTTGTCCATGAATTGAGTCATTTGCATTACAATTCTGAAATGATTCTCTCTACATATAGTTACAGAATAGGCACTGGCATACATTTCTTGTTATTGCATGTCTGATTCTCAAAAGACTTTTTTTCTTCTGAAAAAAAAAACAAAATATTAATTGCTTCTGTAATTGCAGAGTATTCACCCCACTAATTTACAAATTCATTCATTATGCATTCTGAGCATCAGATACAGAAAGTAATGGGAAAATTAATGGATATCTCCCCATTGAGAAGAAAATATATAGGCTCAGGAAAGCTGACTGATAAAGGCTAGACTGAGTGCCCCTAAATATTAAGGCAATAATGACTTTTCAAGATATCTAGATAAATGGACTTCCAAATTTCTTAAATCAGCTAGCAAGTAAACACTATAAACTAAATAAAACTGCATCACAAATTAATTTGGTAAGTGAGCTTTTGTTTTAATTATTTATGCTAATACTTCATAGCTTTCTCAGAGACCGTGCATCCTTAGTAGAATAAAGTTAGGAAATCTTTACAACAATCCTTTATCTAAGTCTGCAGATAAAAGGATAACATAAGTGATGCTGTGATTTTGTTTGTGAATTCAACAAATATTTGACAAATCTTTGCTAAGTTAAAATTTTTAGAATAAAAAAATGAACTTGATAGTTTCTACCCCAAAGAGGTACCTTTTAGGGAGTAAAAGGAACATCTAACTCAGAAGTTCCTGGGAAAAGTGAAAATGCTTTACTTCAAAGACAATAGAGGTTTGCCTTGCAAGGAATGCAATACATTTCTGGCAGATGGATCTAGGAAGAGGTCATGCCACATTCTGGAATGTGCCTGTACTTTTAAATAGCTGGGATGTGCAGAGGATTGGGGGTGGGTGGCATCTGGGTGAATGTTGGTTTTGTTCCTGGAAACAGGACATGAGACGACTGGTTCAAGACCAGAAAGTAGCAGACATGGAGACAGAACAAAAATAACAAGTTTGAGAAATCACTGAATGCTGGAGACAGAAGTAACCTCACAGACCTGGAATCATAGCAAAGACTTGCGATTTTCACAAAATGTTTTTGTCTTAATATAATATACTCCAAGGAGAAGTCAATAATTGTGAGGACAGATATGGTAATGGAGTCAACTGAACCTGAATATCTGAAAAGAGAAAGTTCTCTATCTGATCATCTTGTGGTCATAAAACCAAGAATCAGACATCTCACTCGTATCAGGACGCATGACCTATGGGTCAAGAAAAGTCAGCCAAATGCATTAAATGAATAAACAAAAAGTTCCAAATAATATTACATTTAATGTGTAATAAGCAGAAAGATTTTAGGTTTATGAATTAGGTCTCTTATTACTTTCAAGAAGGGAATAAAGAGTATAAGGCTAAGTAAATCAATTTAAGTCACTCAATTAGTAAGGGACATATCTGGGAATAGAGCCCAGGCCATTTGATTTCAAAACCCTTTCTGTTAAATAGAGTACTTTTCTCTTTGTATCTCAGTGAGACCTGCTGTTTGACTAACACAGACAATGTCCTCGACTGCCTCCGCAGAGGACAGAGCACAGATAATGTCAGTGAGCTGACAAGTCATTGCAGTGATAGTGTTGTTTGCCAGGTGCTCTGACACGACCAGAATCTGGAAGTGAAAACAGGTGTCACCGACTTGGAGATGCAGTCGCAGGCTGCTGCTTCTTAACAGACTTGTCAAGAGTGCCTGCATTTGCTGGCACGCTGTGCACCCAGCCATTGAGGCAGGTCATTCTGTTCACCCAGGAATTGATCGGACAACTGGGCTTAGGAAGCAACAAATGGAAGGAGTTTCTAAGGCCACAGAGGGGATTCCTGTAAGAGTTAAAAGCTGTCATCTGTGCAGCTGTTTGAATCTACATATAATATCTTCTACACCCAAAGGAATGGGGACTTGTGGATATACATATTATTATAAAAAATTAAAGAATATAAATTTTAAAAGTACAAACTTGAATTTAACAAAGTGAAAAGCCAAGCTCCAGAAGTCCAGGGTCCTCAACTGCTCTCTGACTCAGCAGGGTAAAAGGCCTCTCACTCCTGCTATCCCCACCCAATTCAAGCCCGAATGCCCCAGGCATGGTCTTTTCTGAATGTTTTCTTCCATTTTCCTCTTTATCAAAAATGCACTTGTCCCATGTACCATCACTTTGGCAACATTTTCTTTGTGTTCTTGGTGAAAAGAAAGATAAAGTTGCAAGAAGAGAAGTCTGATTGTTAGTGTCAACTCTAATATATTAACTTGGAATTTAGATATCCCTGAATGGTTCATCTACTTCATGTAAGACAGACTTTGGAGTGTATAATGACCAGAAACAATCTCTAAAATTTAAATTAAGTATAAGAAAATTGGGCAGAAAAGGGCATTTCACATAGGAATGTTCAATAAATATGTGCTTGTAGAAACTGGATAGTCATTGAGAGGGATGATGTAAAGGGCCACAATTGATGACTTGGTGACATCAGGATGGTCCTAAAGCTATCACAATTGTAATCCTGAAATTTTGTATTTAGTACTGTGTGTGAGTTCTCCAGAGGAACAAAAATAATGTGTGTGTATATGTTTGTGTATGCATATACTTTTCCCTATACATATATGGAAATATACATACATACATATGTATATATATATATATATGGAATATATATATGGACAGAGAGAGAGAGAGATTTTGACAGGTTGACTCACATGTTTATAAAGGCTGAGAAGTACTACAATCTGCCACCTGAAAGCTGGAAATCAGGAAAATCATAGGCATAGTTCCAGTCCAAACCCCAACGCCTTAAAATTAAGGAGGCTGACCATGTAAATCCTGGTTGTAGTCCAAAACCTGAGGAAAAGGAGGGCCAATGCCTGAGGGCAGTAGAAGAAGGTAGATATTCCAGCTCACTCTGAGGGCAAACTCATTCTTCCTCTGCCTTTTCCTTTATACCTTCAATAGATTGAATGAAGCTCACACACATTGATGAGGCCATCTTTTCCAAAGCAGCAGACAAATATGACTTTATTTATAGCAATAGCTGTAAGAATAACACTGTTGTTATACAATGTGGTACCCATCACATGCCCGATGATGAGGAACCAAAGAAATAAAGTGGAGAGCAAAATAGCTGCCTTCATTGTGTGGAACACTACCTCTGGATAGTGGGAAGGATAGATTTAAGAGGAATGACTTTAAAGGTGGGAACAATCTTCCAGGGGATAAGTTAAAAAGAGCTTAAATGAAGTCAGTGATCATAGATGGAGAGGGAGAAGATGGAAGCATAAAATAATAGAGGGATAGACATGAAACAATGTGGTTTACAATTGGATTTAGACATGTGAGAGCAGAGGAAGGTAGAAGGATTTCAAAAGATCTCACCTGTACTATTGGGGATATTGACATGCTCCTTGGACTTTCCAAAAGAACTTTTCACCAGGGAGCTATACACATGATTCTAGACTTCAACTGAGAGGTGAGCTTTGAAGACATTGGTCTGAGACTATGAGGATTCGGATGAGGACTAAGTCTATGAAAATGGCTAGAAGCAGCTAAGGAGAAAATGTCCAATGAGCACAGAAACAATGTAAGTCAAGGGTAAAATTCATGGGCACATAATTCTGAGGAGAGTGATTGAACATTTGGGTATCCAAATTACTAGACAGAATACAGGTCACCAATCCAAAGGAGAAGAATTTTTTAAAAGGGAATCACTGATTTGCAAATGGCAAAAGATCACTGCAAACAGTTCTTGAGATTAGGAGCAAGCATGGTTTTTATGACTTTACATAACCTGTTAGGAGAATGAGGTGGAGACAGAATTCAGATTGTGGATGTTAATGTGCAAATCAGAACTTATTAACAGAAACTGGCACATAAATGTACAAGGAAATTTTTTAATTGTGCAACCTTCTCCCAATCACTTTTGTGCCCCACTTCATCCTTTTCCTTTTTCACCTTGTACAAATATTTCCCAAATAATCTACATTTGAGACTGAACAGAGTAACAGAAATAAGAAGGTAACTAAAATTAGACTCTTAAAATAGAAAATTGCATATTTTTCTGAGACAAAGGGACTATTAGAGAAGAAGGCTGAAAGTATAGAACAGAAGAAAGGCAACTAATGGTGTAGAATTGATGTGGATCTAAAAGGGGCTCAGAGCTCTCCAGATATAGAAGTATTAGACTTCACAGAAATCAGCAACCTCTCATTTTCTGAGGCTGGGAAGTGTAAGATAAGATGTCTAATGATTCAGATGAATTTCTAGGTACTAGTCCAAGATGGCAATGTTATTCTTTTTGATGCTTTTATTTCCTCTCTTAGGTGAAAGTGAGAGGGCAAGGCCATCTGCTAAAAATGAGGATAAGGTCAGAGATCTGAGACAAGAAGTGCAGATTTTGAAGAACTAAATGAGGAATAGGAAAGGGCTTTTGCTAATAATAAGTGAAATGATTGACAAGAGCACTGATGGCTCTGCTAAGATTGAAAACTTAGTTTATAGTGGTGCACAGGCATATATATTTTTTCCACATATCCCCAGGACTATGTATAAGGTCAGAAAATAAGGAATATGGCTTAGTTTTGCTTTTTGCAGATGCCAAGTTTAGAAATCATATCAAACTCATCCTAAATTCATACTTCTCTTTATGACACTCCTTTTACAAATGCAATCCAAATAGATACATAGGTTGATAGTGAGCTCAGAGGAACCCTGATAACTGTGTGATATCTTGGACTTTCCTTTGATCATCATCAGAGTCATCTGCCACTATGATCCCCAGGCCTGATTCAAGCAAGCATCATGAACCTGCTTGCTTGATTTTTTTTTTCTTCTCTTTCTCTCTCTCTTTAGAGATTCTGTGGAACATTTATTCTCTACTGAAAGTATGCATGTATGATATTTGAAATTGGTTGCAAGAACATTTTAAAGGAAATAACTTAAAACCTTCAGCAATTCATATGAAATTCAAACTAATGAGTTCTCTGGTTAATTCATGGAGAACTCCAGCCATAGTAATTTTTTGGTTCTTCCTTGGCCATCTGTCTATCCATTTATTCACTCAACCATTGCAATGAAGACATGGGACAGATGTTTTTTTTAATAGGTTCATGGACAAAGCAATCAGGTCTTATGGAGAATGTGATGTCCTTTTCCATCATGGTGTTATATTCTGCAGAGATTCAGACATTATATAGTTATATAATTTATTACTTAATTATAATTATTTAATTTATTAAAATATAATACTTATATTAAATTGTTATGTGCATTACAGATATAATTTTCCTCTTCCTATTTTTGCCTAATATGAACTTATTAAAGTAATAAATTAACCATTAAAATACTTTTGATGTTTAAAGAATTAATTTTTGGCCACTTTGAAAGCTTAGCTATTCATAATAACTAATTCTCTGAACATTCAAAAGAACCACTGATTTAATGTAAATCAAAAACATACTTTTATTTGTTAGGGCAAATATGTGAAGATACCCTTAGGCATGCACATACATATATGTATAATTTACCCACACATATTCCTGTATATATATTACACATACTGCCTAAGTTTATTGATTTATAATTTTAACAAGATATTTTAAAAGTAAAGTCCTTAGGAGAAAATTCAAAGAAGAAGCCAGACATAGCTGTTAGCAAAATATTTAGCATTAACCTTCTCTTTTTTCCCTTCATAGCAACTACTGGCTGCCATGGCAACACTTCCCCCAGCACACCGCAGCTTCTAGGATGAAAAGCACAAGGCCTTGGAGACTTCAAATGTCTCTTGTACAAAGCAGTCTAAACCCTTTACCCTAGAGCCATTACCATCCTGTGCCTCAATGACTGGCTACACCATTTAATTTATTATGTCCTGCTTTTCTCTCCACTCAATCAATATTACTCCAGAACACCGGGAGAGAGAAAACCTATTACATTTCCTTGCACACAAAGTAGGAGCTCAAAAAGAGTTTTTTTTTTTTTTTTTTTTTTTTTTTTAAATCACTCAGCTGAATTCCAAACAAATTTCAGATAGTTCTAAGTAAATTAGGCAGTTAAGCTCACTAATTTCCTCTGATTGTGCTCTCATTCACTCACTCCCTTGTGCTCTGGTCTAAAGCACATTAACTACTGTTGATCCCACAAAAGCACCATTTAGGCCTTTGTTCCTGCCTTTCCTTGGCTATCTCCACCAACCAACCTGAGTAATTACTACTTGTCATTCAGGTTTAGGCCATTCAGATTAAGGTTCCCTTATTTATATGGGGAACCATATATATATGGGAAACCATATATATATATATGGGGAACCATAGTGGCCAGCACTATCATTGATTGGAATTTCCTTTTAATTTTTTGATTGCCTTAATTACTCCAATTGATAGCAAGCTCCTCTATTTATTGTAATACCAGCTGTATTCCCATGGCTCTGGGTTCCAGTGGTGTCATTCTACAAACATTAAATGCCTACTAAGTACCAGTCAATAAGATAGGGACTAGGTCCAATGGTGAAGAAGACAAAAAAGTTTTCTGCAATAACTAAGCTTAATCTTCACTGGAGGGAAACAAAAAATGAACATATAAACAAATTAATAAAATGATCTCCAAGGATATTTCACTGTCCAAAAAGAAATAAGGCAGAGTACTGAAATGACATTACTGGGGATGTTTGAAAGTGCATTTGAGAGGACAGTTATGCAAAGCACCTTGGGTGAAGAGACACTCAACCTGGGACATAAAGAAAACAACCAGGAGGAGAACTGGGGGAAGCATATTTCAGACAGGAAACAGTCTATGCAGATACTCACAGGCAGGAAGATTGCCTGGGAATATTTGGAAGTATATATGGTAGATGTAAAGAATGGAAAGCAGAGTGCATGAGATGGGTGTGAAGAAATAGAGGATCCATTAGGTAGCAATTGCTTGACATGGTGAGAAGCAGCAAATTTTTAAATGGAGTCAAAATGTGATTCAAAGTAGTTGAAAATTTCCTTTGATCTTCTTTGGAAACATCATAAAAATAAAGATATCATTTATTGAGTATACACAATATGTCAGAAGCTATGCTATGTGCTTTTCATAAAATAGTTCGTTGGATTCTATTATCAATTCTATGATGTGGGATTCTATAGATGAACAAATTTAAGTACAGAAAGTTAAGCAACTTTTAAAAAGCCCAAGGGTAGGAAATGCATCACCAGAACACAGATCCCAATAATCTAATTTCAAAAACTAAACTCTTACCCAGTGTGATAAGACTTAGTTGAGTATCTTGCTAAAGCCCACATTATAGTAAAAATAAATTTGGAAATAACATCTTGGCCTCTGGAATTGCAGCTTGATGGACTCATTATAATGGACCCTGTGGTCATCAGTGACTGCTTATGGGATGCCATTATCACCATCATCAAGAGTAAATATTTAATGAGCATCTGCCACCTGCAACGTTTGTGGCTGAGCACAATGAGGATTATAAGAAGGACAAAATATGGTTTCTCTTCAGCTGTATTGCGGTTTGGTTGATGAGATAAAACAACTACAGTTGATTCTTTGTCAACAGAGGATGCAAACAACCTTGGATCAAAAATATTCAGGAAAAAAATTGTATTTGTACTGAACATGTACAGGCATTTTTTTCTTACAACTACCCCCTAAGTGATGCATTATAACAACTAGTTATATAGCATTTATTATATTAGGTGTTAAAAGTAATCTAGAGGTGATTATGTATAGGGTAGGATGTGCATAGGTTTTATGTGAATATTATGCCACTTTATATAAAGGAATGTGCATCCTCAGATTTTTATATCTGTGGGAATTCTGGGACTAAAACCCCTGGATACTGAGTGATGACTATAAAGTGTAAGGTCCAGAAACTACCCATAGGAATAATAAGTTGCATAGCAAGCTGAGGCCAACGAGAATCCTGTAGTGCAGCTGGGTCTTTGGAGTCGTGAGCAGATATGGAAAGGATTTAAAAAAAAAAGAAAAAGAGGAAATTTATAAAAGGGAATAAAGGAAATATGCAAACACATGAAAATGGAAAGATTCCTGCAGAAGGGCCGTTTCAGTGAGAGTTGTGTTGCCATAACCAAAATACCCAACAAGGACAACTTAAAGGAGAGAACGTTTGTTTGGGGCTCATGGTTTCAGAGGTCTCAGGCCATACATGCCAATCTCCATAGCTCTGTGCCGAAGGTGAGGCCACATATCGCGGGGGAAGGGCCCAGTGGAAGAAAGATGTTCAGTTCCTGGCCCAGTCTGGAAATAGAGAGAGGGGGGAAGCGACCACAGGGAAGATGCACACTTGCAGGGCATGCTCCCACTCACCCAACTCCTCCAGCCACACCCCACCTTCCTAGAGTTACCAACCAGTCAGGTCACGCAGACTGAGATGGACTGATTTGGTTATACCTCTCACAATCCAATAATTTCACCTCTGAATATTTCTACATTAACACAGGAACTTTTGTGGAATACCTCATATCCAAACCACAACAAGAGCTGTGATCAATAAGGCATAAAAAGTACTCCACAGTCCAAAGAACCACAGACAAATGTACCATGAGACATGGTGCACGTCTGCCTTCACTTCTCCCTGATCCTCACCCTTCCCAGTCTACAGACTCAGGCTGGAATCTGGAATCTTGACCCAAATCAGAGAGTGCTTCTTCTTCTCCCTACCACAGAGAAAGATAGAAAGTTGCTTGCCCTCCTTTTTCCAGAACAAGGGAAGGAGGCACCAAAGAGTTAGGAGGACCTGCTAAAGAGACTTGACACCTCTTCTCCAGTTGAGCATCTGCTTTGGTTGCAGAGTTGTTCACTCATCTAGAAAACAGAATTGGAGGAAACAAAGAGAGTGGGATGAACATCCTGCACACCCACTCTGATCTGTCAAAAATGAGTGACCCATGTGCTAAGTGCATCTGAAGCTGGGACGTCTCACCAGTGCTTTGCTTCAATTTGCTTTCCCCACAGTGAGGAGTTTCAGATGATATCTAACCACTTACTTTGAATGATAATGTATTTAAAAAAAAAAAACTATCTCAGATGAAATATGTAAATAAATCAGGTTAAATAGATCAAAATCACTTTCACTGGAACAGGTCAAGGAAATCAACAAGACTATGTTAAAACTGACCAAAACAAAATAATATCTAAAAGTGAAAATTGAAAGAGAAAATATGTTTGGGTTGCTTTTCCTTCAAGTTAACAAATTGGGTGTTTGGGTCCCAAATAAATCAGCAAAGTATGATTCCTGCTATCTTGATGATGTGTGCTGTATAATGAATATGAATAGCTTCATGGGTAAGAATAGTATTCAACACAGATGAGGAAATATTTTTAAAATATAAAGCAAATCCCAATGAGTTCTCTCTGTGCCCTCAACATTTGAATGATGCCCAGTGCAACTACCTATAAAGATATTTTGCTTGCACAGCTTCTGCTGGAAGAGCAAGACCCATGTTTCTGCCAATCTCTCTCAATCAAGGTTAGCAATTACAGAAGAGCAGTATCAGAGTTTCCTTGTATGCTATTAAAAATTATAAAGCTTACTAGGCAACCTCTGTTCCTTTGATTACCTTGGCAATAATTTAGTTTAATTTATTTTATTTTACTTTTATGGAAGACAAAAGCATGTAAAGAGATATGAGGCTCCTGAAGTCAGCAAATGGCTGGGACTGGAACTCTAATTGAACATGTGCCTGCTGCTTCCCACGAGCAGCTGGGCATGCTCTAGAAGAGGCTCCGCTTGCCTTGTGCCCCTGCAGTCACATCAGCCCCCCGTGCAGCTGTGGCTGTGTGCTAATGCCTCCTCTGGCAGATGGGAAATGGCATTTCAGGGAGTACCTGGCCTATTACACAGTGATCTTCCTCGGTGAAAAAGGTCATATATATTAAAAAGATGGTCCTCCTGGGTTATTGAAATTTTCTATTACTTGTCAAAAACATTTTTTCTTTATTCTCTTTTCTTCTGCCATTGCCTTGTTGATCCTCCAGGTGGCACATTAAATCACAAACTTCCCTTCTCTGCAACTGAGGGGCATAGTAGTATAATGGTATCTTCAACAATTGCTCCCCACCTCCAAAATAGTCTTTCTACAACATTTATTCTCCCTCCCATATTCCATACATACCGAAAACTTAATTTCATATAAATATTATACAAAATATTGTGCACAACTTATTTACTATTTAAAAATCATCTTTAAACCTCATACTAGTATCATCCACTTAATACACATGAAATACTAGCAAGAGGAACCAGAAGGTCCCAGGAGAAATAGGAAGAAGGACTGGAAACAATACTTGATGGAAAAGAAGACAACTGGACAGATTTTCTCCTTAATTGGATGGGTAACCTTGAACCATTTCTTAACCACTGCTTAACCTTTCTGGTCTGAAACTCCTGATTCAGAAAATAAGAAAATGTAATTCCCCTTAACACTCTGCTTCTTTCTTATCAGTTAACCATATCGTGTGAATACATTTTGGTGATTTAAAGTATTAAATTTTATTTGAAATTTGCATAGACAAGATATTAGAAGAATATGTTAATTATCTTGTTTTTTGAATTCTAATAAGAACGTTGTTACTTCTTATCACACTCTCTGTAAACTAATCAAAACACCATTCGTGACTGATTGGATTCCTAAAAAATATTTCCTATGATACTGTTGCAATAACTGACCATAATTACTAAGCATAAAACACAGAAATCCTTAAAAAAGTAATGTTTGTTAAGACTTATTTTTCTTTACATGTTTGTTTCACTATAATGAATGTGGCAAAAAAATACCGAGTTAGTCTCAATTAATTAAAATGGAATTCATATTCTGATAATAAATCTAAAAATGTATGTAACTACATTTAATGCATTGAGAGGGTTCATTATTCTTACTTATGAAGTAATGAGTGATCATAGATTTTAATATACTTCTACTGGCTGCAAATATGTGGTTATATCATCTATTAAAGATACTGTTTTGCTGTTTATATTTCCATTAGGTATTTGGGTACAGAGTTTGTGGCTATATCATCTGTTAAAGGCACTGTTTTGCTGTGTATATTTCCAATAAGTATTTGTGTAAGAGTTTGTTTCCTAATTTTATTTTAGATTGAGTTTGATTATTACAGCAAACTTTTAACTGAATTTTGATTTCTGTCATAGTTTATTTGTGATGCTCCTGTTTTTATAATTAGGATATATTTTATCAAATATGAGTTTATGTATATAGAGCTGCATATATACAAATATATATTTACAATGCACACATATGTGTATGTATATATGCATATGCATAAACATAATTACACATTTTCACATAAACACATTTTCAAATGTGTAAAAGAAAAGTATAGACCTTAAAGACCTTAAAGACTTAACTCCAATTTCTTTCTACTTCTGTCCTCTCCCCTCAAAAATTACTTTTCTGTGCTGTTCAAAAATAATCCAGAGTGATAATACAATGTCAGAGCACTATTGAGAACATCTTCATTTCTCTAGTGATTTGTAATACCACCCCAAAAACACGTCAAGCTCCCATATATGTGCTGATCTTACTAGTATTAGACTATTTTTCTAACCCTTAACTTATGTCCCACTGCCGAAGTTGGTTAGCATTCTCTGTTGAAGTTCATACCTTAACCATTAAATTTGAGCATTCATACTTTTCTCAAATATGCATGTAATACTAAAAACATCTAAGCAAAGTTTTAAGTAATCCTACAAATTTTGATATTTGCACTTTTGTTTTCTTTCATCATTCATATCCCAATATTTTCTAATTTTCATGTAATCTCTTTGTGGACTGTTTAGAAATATATTTCCCCCAAATTACTGAGGATTTCCTAGTTATCATTTTTAAATTAATTTCTAACTTAATTCTATTTGGGAATATGATGTGATAAAAATTATTTCCAGTGCTTTGAGACTTGGTTTAGCAGGAAATAAACTTCTTAAAGAGAATGTAACTTTTTTCATTAATTGGGCATAGCATCCTAAGTATGTAAATTAAATCATATCCATTATTTCATTCTAATTCCATATGTTCTTACTGACTTTTGCCTCTATTCTTTCAGTTGCTGAGTGAAACTTGTTAAAAATCATTCAGTATAATTTTAAATTTTAGTGATATCAATTCTTGATATAAACTGAGGCTGTCTATTTTTGAGTTCACACAAATTTACAGTAACTTCCTGATAGATTGGTATTTTTATCATTATAAAATATTTTCTTTTAACTCTAGTAATGCTTTTTTTTATTTTGCCCAATATTTTTGTCACTGTATTAGCTTTCTCTTTGTATACATTTCCACTTAGATTTCATTCTTTCTAAATCCTTACAGGTAAGGTGTTGCAACTACAGGTGATTTTTTTTCTCAAAAATCAGAACTGACAATCACTGTCTTTTATAGCTGGAGAATGTACTCTACTTACATACACTGGATTGTGCTGGAGTTTTCCACTGTGGCATTACTCCAGTGTGACACGATTAGACAATCTGCCTCACTAGATTTTGATTTGTCTATGTGTCTTTTGACCATTAGGACATGGATAAAATTATGTCCACCTCTTGCGCATCTTCCCTTTATCATGGATAAACCATATTCCAAATAAGTGTACTCTTTTAGCCTGAATCTCAGAAAAATAATCAGGAGAGTAGAACCCAATCGACAGTCTAAAGTTGAGTTGCCTCACCTCCCAGCTGCTAAAAAACAGTGTGATCAGAGCACAATTTCTTTTTTTCATGTCACGAAGATGTCGAGGTTCTTTTACTACACAACTATACAATTAATCTGATGAAAGCTGATTAATATTAAAAAATGGTTCCAGAAATGTGGCATTTCTATGGATGTATGTAAAATACAAGTCAGTGACTTCTAGGTGGAAAATGCTTACAGGTGACTGAAAAATATAGTAACCCATGCTATGAGGTATTAAAAAAAGTTGATATGGTTATCAACTGTGATAATTTGAAAATCAGACCAGTTACTTAGTAAACTTATAACTGCTTAATTATTGGCCCAATAGAATACTAATAGCTTTAGTTGGCTGTTTTTAGCTACATTTCTAAGTTCTTCTAGGATAGAAAAGATCTCAAAGAAGGATTGGTGTGTTTGCCAGCAGGAATGAGAGAGGAAAGAAATCCAGACATTCTGGGTCTTACAGGTTAAAACATGACAGTTACTCTTCTCTGTTTTATAGTCCTTCATGAAGCCAATCTATTATAGACTAGAGGAAAGATGTATCTTTGGAATCTGAGAGACCTAGTAGATTTTTTACACTTAAGCTCAGCCTGGTACTAGCCATATGGTGTGATGTATCAGTTAAGAAAGCTGGTTTCTGCTCTGATTAAAAGCAATTACAAAATGTCAGTTGCTTAGAAGAATAAAGTTCTTTCAGAGTTATCCCACATCTCCAACATGGGAGGGCTACTCATTGTAGTCCTAGGCCCAGTCACTCAGAGTCCCAGATGGACAATCCAAGAGGGCTTTACAGGAGCACTAAATTTTGAGCAAGAAAGTTATTCCCAGCTAAAGTGACAAAATCTTGTGTCCAAGTATGTGTGCCTAATTTATGTTTATATCTTATATCTATTTATATTTATATCTATTTATGTTTATATCTATATTTATGTTTATATCTTACTAAGTCAATGCTTACTAAACCCAAGTGGTCTTACTGACCATTCTTTAAGTTCCTCTAAAACCTCTAATGGTGACTTAGGCACCAGAAGATGTGGTAGATACTAAAGGACAGACAAAGAAGATCAAGTGCTTGATCTCAGTCCTGTATATTCATTCTCTAGAAGATTTAGCACAATAGCATCAACTACAACAGGTTTAAGTGCCACAAAGGACTCATGAAGCTTGGAGCTTGCTCTAAAGCACTCAGTTAGAGAAAGTTTTATTTATCATATTTGTGGTGTTTTGCTTCTTGTTTCCTTTTCCCCTTCCACCTCCATCAAACCCAGAGCCTTGTGCATGCTTGACAAGTGTCCTATCCCTATACCCTATACCTTAGTCCTTCCTCTGTTATTTGTTTGTTTGTTTGTTTGTTTGTTTGGGTTTTTCTTGTCAGCAAATTATTTCCTCAAGTCCCATGACAACTTTGTCCTGTCACTTATTCTTAAATGAAAGCTATGGACTATAATAACAACTAGCATTTTTGAAGTTTTAAATAGGCACCCAGCATGTTCATGTACCTCTTACAGATTTTCTCATTTAAACCTAACAAAAAGTTTTTGAGTTTGGTGCTATTATTTTAAGTTCTAGATGAGTAAATCAAAGCCAAAGGGTTAAAAAGTTTACTCAAGTTTTCAAAACTAACAAATGTTTTGGTTGAGATTGGAAATTAAGTAGATTTATTCTAAATCCTTGCTTTGGATCACTATGTTGTTGCTTCTTTTGAAGTTTGGAGAGCTAATTTCTAGTTATAGTTTTAAACAATTTTAATCTGTTGTTTTTTTAGAAGGTTTAGAAGATTTAGAAACCTGTTGATTTCCTAGTTGTTCTTTAAGTTCAGAAATTCTATGATTCTTCCTCAAAACAAATTTTCATATTTTATTTTTTTCCCAATGAAACCAACCCACAGACCCATTAGAGAGCATATATATATATATATATATATATATATATTTTTTTTTTTTTTTTTAATCTAAGAGCCTTTCCCTTCTATTTTTAATATTATTTATTTTTCTCTTAGGTCTCTACAGAAGAAGGCTTGAGTCTTGCCAGAGAATATAACTGTGCTTTCTTTGAGACCTCCGCAGCCCTTAGATTCTGTATTGATGATGCCTTTCATGGCTTAGTGAGGGAAATTCGCAAGAAGGAATCCATGCCATCATCCATGGAAAAGAAACTGAAAAGAAAAGGCAGCCTGTGGAAGAAGCTGAAAGGTTCACTGAAAAAGAAGAGAGAAACCATGACATGATCTCCCTGCTGTTGAGTCCTTCTCTGTCTCTGAATTTTATCAGTTGGACAATTCTGCTTCAGTATTCTCTTTTCCTCTCTCTTTATATATCCGCCTTTAGGTAGAAGTGAGATCTGCATAACTGTACTTCCTGAGATAGTTTTGTTTTGCCTTTAACAGTTGGATGGATTTTGTCAATCAGCCGGATATGCTGTTTAGTTTTTACAATATATTACTAAATAAAATTGACATTCCAATTGCCTCATTTCCCTTTAAAGAGTCTAGCTTCATTTGGTATGCTGTCTGGTTCTAAGGAAATATGCAAAATTGCAAGCAGAATGATAAAAGGCTCAAGGGATCTGCCTTTGCCTGATAACACTGGTTGTTTGCATTTCGGGAATCTCTGTAAATAATGAAGCAGCTCGGGAAATAATTTCAGAACAGGAAACTGCATCCTGGTCTTTCCTTAAGTGTAAAAGTCACCACACTACCTCTTGAATGTTCCAGAGATGAATGTTAGGGAAATTATTTATAATGGAAACTGGGTGTGGGTCACTGAAAAGATCAAATGAAAGAGCCCCTTATTTACAGTGTTCTGCCCCTGTTATGCTTGTGCAAAATTATCACAGTGAAGCCACTGGGCTGTGGCAAAGAATATTGTCTATTTAATGGGAAGAGAAGAGCTACTGTGAATTTGGTGGTTTATATACTTATAAAAGGGCCCTCTGCTCCCTTTTAGGGAGTAATCTCTCTTAGAGTTGCTTCACCTGCATATATATGTATCTTACATACATATACATCGCATCTGTAGGGATGAATTTTGATAACTCCAGTGACTCAATCTTCTCATATTGCTAAACTCTCCCCCCTCTTTTACATGAAACGTGATGAGACGCCACCAGTTAAATACTTTGTACTTGTTTGTTTTACAATGGGTCATTGTGTAAAGTGAAATCACCCTGTCTTTCATTTTTCCCATTGTGTGAATTGGCTTATTTAAATTCAAGGTAAGAAAGCACACTACCAGAAGGGGCAGCTCTGAATCTTTAATAGACAAGTGTTCAGGAAAACTCTACAGTTCAGCATGAATCCATCAAAACAATTTTCATGGGTTGGGATGCAGTTTTATCATAAATTAGGATATAAAAGGAAGGAGGGCCACGGTGTCATTTAGTATTTAATCACTGATTCTTCTTTTTTCCATGTCTCTGACACTTGCTAAACTTTGAGAGTATGGAAATGAATCACTTGGACATAGGCCCTGACTTCTTTACCTGTGAGATTCAATTCACTGAGAAGACAGTGGGAATAAAATCTCCTGGATAGGAAACAGTCACACTTTACATGGTAATATAGATAAAACTAAAAGGAAATTTACAGAGTATCTGTTCCTACATGTTGATCCAGATGAGTCTTTCAGAATATCATACATGTGTGTCCTTTTATAGGTTGGGGTCAGGGTCTTTTCTTAAACCCCCCTAGATTCTTGCTCTTACTCTTAGGCTTTGGGATCAAGGAAGCTTGAAAGTATTTAACTTTTGTTAGTAATTTCTACCACTCTGTCCCTTAGACTTTTCTGAAACCATGTCTTCTATGCACTGATGCATAGACTAATCAGTTTTACCCATCCTGAATTTCCCCTAAAACTAAATGCGCTGTACCTTTTCATTTTAAGTCATGTTCATAATTAAGAGGAAATGTCAAAATAAAATAAAATAAAGATGATATAAAATCACAAGATTTTATAAAAATTAAATTAAATTTATTTTAAATTGATATGTAAAAATTATACATATGAATGGGTTTATATGATACGAGATTCTTAGAGTCAGGACTGGTTTTTGACTCCTTTCTTTGTTTTGGAATATTTTATTCTTTGCATTTGTCCCTTTAAATTAGCTCATTCACCTTCAGTAGGTTCTTTGCCTCCTACAGTCCCTGACCCTGGAATCCTTCCAAGCCTAAGAATGTTGCCCTCCAACAGTGACTCCCTGTTTGCCAGAGGAAGAAATTTAGGAAACAGTAATTGGCACTAAATTTTCTATGTTCAATCTGCAGTTCAGAAAATTTGATGATTCCCTTATCCATAAATGACATTGTTCAGTGCATTTTTTAGCACAACCAAGTCTTTGTAAATTTTATTTTTTATGTTTAATTGATAACACCTCTGTTTTTGGCCCTGAAGTTTTGTATCTCATTTTACTCTTACTCCATCTCTTCCATTACAGTGCTTAAATAATTTATATAACTTAAAATAATTTAATAGTTAATAATAATTTATGGCAAGTAATTCATGTAACTTAAAATCTCTCTGTGAGATCTGAATTGGGGAACAGTTGCCACATCCAACCACTTCATGGTACTTTACAAAGTGAATCTGCAAATCATCATCCTCACATTGAAAATATTTGAGATAGTTATCCCCAGTAGAGGCTGAGACAAATTTCAGGCATTATTTTCAACCAATATTTCTTATAGAAGACAGGACTAGAAGGAAATATGGCATAAAAACCCCTAAATATTTTTGCCCAAGGAATATTGAATTGCTCCCTTTGATATAAGACCAAAATCTCAGAATCTTGTTTTTGATCATGTTCTTGATAATTTCTATCCAGACCTAAGACATCTAAGTAATTCCAAAAACAGATTATAATGTACATATGCTTGCATTGCCCAGTGAGTATCAAAAAGACTTTGACTAATGTGCATAGAGGTCCAGAATAGATGAACTTTGTGTAGTCATTCAACACAAGTTATCAAATTGTGAGAAGTGCATAATATGTAACAAACACTTTTCTAGTTATTACACAAGTATATGTGCATGTTTGAGTATTTTAGGTGGGAAGGTACTAGAAAATTCCGAATGTGATTTATCTTCTCCCAATATGGACCCTCCACCTATTTTAGAGTAATTTTCATTATTCTATAGATGGCCAATGATAAAATAATTTTCCAGATAAGACACAAATGGAAATTCAATATATCACATTTAGTGTTCAGTAGGCAATACTTCAGCCTGGGAACTTCTGTAGAAAATACTAGTAGGGATATCATGTGCATTTGGAATAAGCATCAAAGATGTTCAAGTAACAGATAGCTATTTCATTTCTCCATAGTTCATCTGTTCTTCCTCATGAGTCCTTGACTAATGGATAGCTGGAAGGGAGTCCACTTAATTTTAGTTTATTCCAGTGCCAATCTGAAGCAGTAATTTAAGAACCCTTCTAAACTACACAACCTCTGCTTGGTGTGCATAGGTCACTCACAGTTTGATAATTCAAACTGTGTCCCGTTTACTCTCCTTTTCAAAATTACCTCTGGGTTACAAGGGAAGGTGTAACTCAGGTGATTTCAGGCCAGTTGTTTCTCCTTTCATCTTCTAAGCATTGCGTCACCCTCTGCTTCTTCTCTGATCTACTCCCCACTCCTCAGTACCAATTTTTTCTAAGAACTCTATTAGAGTTTCCAGAGAAACAGAACCAATAGAACATATATTTATATGAAATTGGATTTATTAGATTGGCTTGCACAATCCTAGAGGTTGAGAAGTTTCACAGTTGATATGCCCAGGCCTGAGAAGGAAGGGCCAGTAGTAGCTCAGTACAAGAAGCTGGAAGCCTTAGGAAAAGAAAGAGATGCATGATGAGTCCCCATCTGAGGCCAAAGTTCCCCAGCACCAGAAGGTCACTGGTGAAAGTCCAAATCCAAAGGCTAAAGAACTTGAACTCTGGTGTTTAAGGGTGGCAGCAGAAGAAAATGTGCCCATTCTGGAAGGAAGAAAAAGATCAAAAGTTAGAGCAAGAGAGAGAATAAGTTTCCTTTTTCTTTTGTGTTCTCTCTAGGCCCCAAGCCTTTTGGGTGGTACTCCACATTCAGAGATGATCTTCTCCACACAGTTTATTAACTCTGTTTCTGTTACAATAATGAATATTTTAAATAACCATCTCCTAAAGATAAAAGGTTTATTTTGGTTCATAGTTTTAAAGGCTCCACTCTATAATTAGTTGATCCTGTTGCTTTTAAGACTGTGGTAGGACACATGGTGGATTGCATAGCACAGCAAAGCCACGCCCCTCAAGCTGAGAAGGGAAAAGAAGAGGTGAAGTCCCATTATCCCATGAGGATATGATCCCAGTGGTCTACAGACCTCAAACAGGGTGCCACCTCTTATAGGTTAATCACCTCCCAATAGGGCCATGGGTTAGGGAACAAGTCTTTAATACCTGGACCTTGGTGGGATATTTATCCAAATCATAACACTGACCCACAGACCAATCTTCCCTAGAAACAACCTCACAGAACTTTATCAATTCTCTAGTCATCCTTCAACATAGGAAATGTGATGCTCAAAATTTACCTTCACAAATAAATGTGTTATATGATTCAGTAGCTACTTTTAAAAACTGATCAGAGGAGCCTATGATGAGATAAGGAGCATGTGAATCTTCAGGGTGAAAAAGAATGAGAGGATTATTAAAGGGAATGAGTTAATTCCAACCAGCAAAGGAGAGCGACATTAAGGGTGGTGTTGCACAAAGCTCACTTGGATGTACTCTGCCCAATTCCTTTCATCCCAAAGTTTCAGTCCAGCTCTGCCTCACCTTATATATACTCTTGTGTAGCTATTTCCCTTCAAAACGATGAGTCTAAATCACTCATTTTTATGGGGGAAAAAAATCACATCAATAAATCAAATCATTTCAGCTTGTAAAAAACTGATGCAAAATTTTAACAATAAAGTCAGTATGATTTATCCTATTCACTTTTTAAATACTTTATAGTAATTAACCTGAATATTTAATAAAGATACATTGAATAATAAATAGTGAATCAAGAAACCATATACATTATGATAGCTCAGTCTCCTGGATGTGAGGAAACGGGATCAGAGGCTTGCGAGTCTCCAGGCACATGAGGTCACTCAGGCCTGACCTTCTTTCTAGCTATTCTTTTAAGTGCCCTTGACTGCCCTGTGGGGGCTTAATAGGCCAAAAACCAAAGTGATAGTGACCATGGTGCTACTGCTCCTTTGATGTTTCATTGTCTCTCATGGATGAGGCACAAGGAAAGAAGATATGACAATATCAGTTCTGTAAGAGCTTAGCATATCCAGACACTCCAATTTGCTAAAGTGACTATAGGTTTTTATTATATTTCCCAGTTTCAGTAAAAAGACTTTTTCAAAAAATTAAAATGAAATAAAATGTTCTGATATATTCAACATGCCCACTAAGATCACAACAATGATTTATTCCGAGGACAATCTGTGTTGCAATTTGGACATCACTCGACTTTCTCTAGAGGTGTAATTAAAACCAGCGAATAAATAAAATGAAAAATATGGTTTCTGGGATAGATCCACAGTGACTCTTTAAAGTATATGAAATATGAGAGCTGCATACCTCCCTTCCTGGGCAAAGGACTGCGGGAAGCAATGCGTGCTGAAAGTCGCTCCCTTCAGGTTAGCACATCAGATTTGGGGGTGAGAGTGTCAAATAAGGAGAGTTTGCCAAAGGTGTTACACTTTCTTCTGGCGAGAAGTGCTGTATTTATAGCAATTAGACTGTCTATGTTCATGTAGAAGAGATAAAGTGAGAAATGAAAGCACTCTTAGAGGGCCATGGCTGAGGAGATGTCTAGCAAGTTGAAAACCACTGTGAAATTACAGATTCAAGAGCTTCTGCTCACGTCATCACTGGATCAGACTCTGTGACTTTGGGTCAGCCAGATCCTTTCCCTCTCTGACCATATTAAATGGGGAAGGGATCAGGTCAAGAAAAGATGGACATTCTTTATATGACTGTGTTTATTTTATTGTTTAACCTGAGTTAGTTAATAATAGAAATCATTTGTTTTTGTAGCTAAATAATAGAAATTACTTGTTTCCTATCAGCCATCAGTAGAAGAAAAGAGGAACTCTATGTCATTAAATATGTGACCTCAAAAGTCAAACTAAAATAGTATATGACCCCTAAATTCACTAGCAGCTAATTCACTCACAGATAACTGAACATTCATTTATTCATGTATTCATTTACTTTCTTAATATTTTTGACCTCCTGTTGTGTGTAACACACTCTACTAAGTATTATTTATTCACCCCTCAGAAATCAACACAATGAACCAAACCATTTGTGGGAACATTAAAGAAACATTTTCTGGGCACCGGCTCCGTGTCAATTACTGCATTAAGCTCTGGGGATACAATTGTAGTAAAACGGCTCTGACACTCCTCTCTGATGGTCTGTTCAGGGAGAAAGATAACAGTGAAATATATTTGTCATTTTTAAATTGGGACTATATTCAATGCTATAAAGGAGAGTTATGAGGTGTGAATATTATCCATAACAGGAGGCTAAACTTAGTGGAAGAGGTCAGGAACTCCTCTTAAGACATGAGAAATGAGTTGGCATATGAAGGATGGGCACCCTTTACCAGGCCAAGGGGCACCAGATGGTGTTAAGGTGTTTCCAGCAGCAAGACCAGCATGGGAATCAGCTCTGTGGTAAGTGGGAGCAAGGTGAGTTCGGGAGACAAGTGTTCTGGGGTGGGAAAGAGGAAATGGGTCTGTGACGTGATGAGGGAAAGTCAGGAATGAAGGCTTGTGGGCTCTTTGGGTGAGGGTTTCATTTCTTTATCCTGACAAAAATTTGAACAGTGGAATGAAGTAATAATTATTTGCTTTTATAAGAGGTAATTCTGGCTCTGGAGAATAGATTGGAAGGAGAACAGAGTAAAATACCATGATTCTATTTTATATTATTAGCAATTATGTAACTTAATACCTATAATTTACTCAGGGCTGAATAAAAATGTAAAGAAATTGGTTTCTGTCTGGGGACAGGGTTTGCCATCATTTTCACAGCAATGACCACACATTTTTTCTTCCCTTTTTCAGTTAATTTATAAAATCCTTCTCTAAAGAACCATCTAATTCATTCAGAACAAGAGTTTCTTAAGATTCTTTAATCTATATCTAGGCAAATATGTTTACTGCCGATCACAGTTTGGATATTACATAGTGTTTTCTAATATGCTGACTTTTGAAGATCAACCCTTTGCCCTTACAGTATCTTAACTTCCATGAGTCACCCAATGCACTAGGATCAATATTCATAGAAATCAAAACACAACTTTAGGAACTGACTGATGTGAGATGATATCATCTCACATGGTGTTGTAGGACGTTATGCTTTCTTGTATTTGAGAAGTCAATCAAGCTTGTAGAAATGAGAGAAGGGGAAGAAATGAAGACATCAAGCTCCATTTATAGAAAACATGATAAACTTGCATAATGACTATAAATCATTGTTCTAGAAGCAGAAAATCAGCAAACCATAAGAGGTTGTAAAGGAAATGAATGAGGTGAGATCATATCACACCTGTGAGAAATATGAGATTTTGGAATTTGAGGGTCTCTGTCAGTATTTCTGAGCCTCCAGATTGACCCTGTTGTTAATATCAGTAGAAGAAATAAAAGTGAATAAACCAACCTACTGACACCTTGATCTTAGACTTTAAACCTCTAGAATGGTGACAAAATAAATATGTGCTGTTTAAACCTCCCAGCTCAATTTAGATTTAGTCTAAATACACCAATTAAAAGACAGAGATGGACAGAATGTATTTTGACGAGTATAAAAATGTCAAAACTACATTCTTTATATGAAACTCATATCAAACATTAGGACACAAGTAGGTAAAAGTAAAATATAATGGGAGATTTATCAAAAAAGCATAAATGCCCATATTAACATTAGATAAATTAGACTTCAGACTGAAGGAAATTATTAGGAACAAGAAGAGCATTATATAAATTGATCCATCTACCAGGAATAGATAGAATTCTAAATGTGTATGTACCAAGCAACTGAGATTCCAAATATGTGACACAGAAACTGATACAATGGAAAAGAGAAAGACAAATCTGCACTCACAATTAGGATCATCATTGTCCCACTCTTGGCAACTGGTAGACTACTAGAGAGAAAATCAGCACATATATAGAAGGAGGCAACAGTACCAAAGCAGCAAGATCTAGTGGACATTTGGAGAATACTTCACCTAACAAGAGTAGAATAGACATTTATGCTCAAGGGTCCAAAGAGTGTTCTTTAAGATAAGTCATATCTTGGGTTATGAAACAAAACTTTTTCAATATGAAATAACTGAAATCAAACAGAATGTGTTACCAAAGTACAATTAAGTAAGAATCAAATTATATCTCAATAAATGAAAGATAACAGGTAAATCTCCAAACACTTGGAAAATAAATGAACAAGTCATAGGTCAAAGAGGAAGTCTCAAAGAAAATAAAATACTACATTGATCTGAATAAAAATGGAAATAGTATGCCAAAATTTGTGTGGTCAGCTAAAGCAGTGTTGGGAAGGAAATTATGGCACTGAAACAAAGTATTAGACAGGATTAAAATTCTCGAATTAATAATCTAAGTTCCCATCTTAAAAGCCTAAGAAGTGAAGTACGAAGTAATCATAAACCAGGCAAAAGGAAGAATATAATAAGGATAAAAGTAGAAATCAATGGAATTGAAAATAGGAAAACAGAAAAACTAATGAACCAGAAAGCTAGTTGATTATTCAAAAAAATCAATTATTCATATTAATAAGCACCTAGTATTACCAACATAAAAGTAAAATATAACAATTCCTGCAAACATTAAAAAGATAAGGAAATATGAAATATAACTATATTCACAAGTTTCACAAAAACCATAAACTACCAAAACTTAGATAAGATGAAATAGATAACTTGAATAGTCCTACAAAAAGATAGAAATTGGGTATGTAATTTGAAATTTACCAAAACTTAGATAAGATGAAATAGATAACTTGAATAGTCCTACAAAAAGATAGAAATTGGGTATGTAATTTGAAATTTTGGAAAAGGAAATCACCATACCCAGTTGCTCTTCCATTTTCAAATAACTAATAATAATTTCATACAATCTCCTTGAGAAGGTAGAAAGAACATTTCTCAACCCACTTAAGAGTATTTTCCTGACATTCAAATCATCATAAAAAGACTACATAGCAACATCTCACACAAACTTAAACACAAAAAGCAACTAGAAAATATTAGCAAAGCAAACTTAGAAATGTATAAAACAGTTGTACATTGTAAGCAAGTGATAAAATTTCAAGGTGTATGAAACTATTAAAACATTTCTAGAAATTAGTATAATCCACCATATGATTAGACTGAAGAAGAAAAAAATTGCATGATTATACAAATTTACACAGCAAAAGAAAAAAAAAAAAGCATTTCCCAAAATGTACCAGGCATTTCAGCAATGTAGGAATATAGTAACTTGATAGACTACATTGAGTTGATGGAGATCATCCACAAACATAAAGCCAACATCAATCATATTAATAAAAGAGTGCTTTCTTTCTGATATTGGAAACATTGTAAAGTTATACATTCTCATCACTGATTCTAAACACAATACTGAATGTTCTAGCCACTATAACAGGGCAACAAAACAAAACATGATAATCATAAGTGTATATAATTGGACAAAAATAATGCCATCTCTATTTCTAGACAACATGTTCATCTATATGGAAAAGAGCATGGAATCTATAAAAAGCACTAGAATTTGTTCAGTAATATGATGGGATACAATATCACACATAAAACCAATCCCATATCCATATACAAAAAATTGGAAATAAAAATTTAAAAGCACAATGCTATTTATAGTCATTCCAAAGAAAATGAAAAGGCATAGATAGATCATACATATATACATAAATAGATCTATGTATATATGTTTGGGATTTGTATGATGAAAATTATAAAATAG
Organism: Sciurus carolinensis; assembly: GCF_902686445.1. Taxonomy (NCBI): domain Eukaryota; kingdom Metazoa; phylum Chordata; class Mammalia; order Rodentia; family Sciuridae; genus Sciurus; species Sciurus carolinensis. The sequence goes on along the minus strand of NC_062227.1, from coordinate 51,167,391 downwards.
GATAATGAAATAAATCAAAGAAAGCCTAAGTTTATGAGAAGAAATAGTGTGTTCATGGTTTGTAAGTTTCTATATTGTAAGAATGTCAACTGCATCTAAATTGATCTATAGATTTAATAAAATTCTCATGAAAACTTCAGCAAGTTTTTGTAAATGTATGCATAAGTATTATGAAATTTATATGAAAACAGAAAAGCTCTACAATGGGCAAAATAATTTTCAAAGAATAAAATAAGAAGAATCATTCTTATCCATGTTAGATCTTACCATGCACTGAGAATAATGGGTATGAGCAATTATGTTCAAATAGGTTGAATTAATTTTTGACATGTGCAAAATCTATTCAATAAAGACAACCTTTTCAATAAACAGTCCTAGAAATAGTTAACATCCAGCATAAAAAAAAAATTACCTTGACCTGAACCACATACCTTACACAAAACTTTACCGAGAATGATCACAGACTCAAACGTAAAATTGAAAAATGTGAAACTATTAATCTTTTAGGAGCTGGGCACATTGGTGCACAGTTATAATCTCAGTGACTAGGAAGCCTGAGGCAAGAGAATTGCAAGTTCTAGACTAGCCTCAGCAATTTAGCGAGGCCCTGACTCAAAATATAAAATGAAAAATAAAAAGGATTGGGGAGGTATCTTGGTAGTGAAGTGCCCCTGGGCTCAGTTCAAGTACACAGACATTTCACCAAGAACTATATACAGTTGGAAAATGAAAGCACGAGATGTTTGACATCATTATTCATCACAGAACTGCATATTACAACCACGAAGAGAAAATTAATAGTGCCAAACAAGAATAAATGAATAATTGTGCAAATGATGATAACAGCAAATGCTGGAAAGGATGCAGAGAAATTTGGTCAGTTATACATTGCTGGGGAGGTTATAAAATGGTACAGCGATTTTGGAAAATATTTTGGCAGTTTTTTTCAAAATTAAAAAGTCATGTATCACATGGCCCTGACATTGCGTCTTGAGTGTTTATCCCAGAGAAGTAAAGTTTATTTTCACTTGGATACTTAAACATGAATGTCATTTCTAGCAGCTTCATTCATTATAGTTGAAACCTGGGAACTATCCAAATGTCCTTCAAAGGACAAATGGCTACATAAACTGTGGCAATTTATCCCATAGAATACTATTCAGCAAAACAATGAACAAACTCTCGATATGTACAACTTAGATGAACTTCCAGGAAATTATGCTGAGTAGAAAATGCAAATTTTAGTGGAACACATATTTCATACTTTTATTTATGTAATCCTCATGAAATCACAGCATTGTAGACAGGGAGAATGAGTTTGGGGGTGAATGCGACTACAGAGCAGTAGCACAGAGAAATTCTGTTATGGTACAGTTGAGTGCTTGATTTTGATGATGGTTATGTAAGAGTTCTTATGTAATAAAGGTACATACAGCTATGGACACATATAAAAATTAGTGCATATATATGACTGGAGAAATGTAAATAAACCAATTTGAGCATAAAAGAATTTCTGTATTGTTATGAATATGTATGTGAAGCAGTTTCACCATGTACTAGTTATCATATTGTCTGGGTATAGTGTGACAGCACACCCACATGCATATGTTAGATTAACTAGGTTTATTACTTACAGATAAGTAGCAAGATTAAACTGAAGCTAGCATTCATTAGGAGATAGTCCCCCAAGTCTCGAAAAGCTACCTATCATGGGTAGAGTCTCCACTGCACATAAAATACTTGTACTACTGCTAAAGGACCTCAAAAAACCCACCCACCCTGGGTTTCATAATATGGGGTCGAGGTTCCCTGGGATAAAGCATTGAAGGTCATCCTGTTTCAAGGCAGGGGAATGGAACGGAACCCAGCTATTCCAGCTCTTTCCCCCCATCTCAGGATATTGCATTCCCAGAATATTTTTACAGTTATTCTTAAGAATTGCAAGTGAGAAAAGGGAGGACTGGATTGGTCCAAGGTCACTGAGAGAACTGACTTGAAATATGATTGAGTGTTTATGCTCTGATTATGCAAAAGGAGATGCTGCCAACATTGGAAAGATGATAGTATGCGTATGAGCACGAATCATAACATCCATCAGACTAAAATAAATTCCAAATAAATGTGAGGCTTGCTAAATATAAATTGCAAGAAAAAGTAAAATGGTCAAGATCATAAAAATTCTTTACAATAGATTGCCAAGAAATATCTTAACAATAAAATACGTCAAGTTATGATATTTTCTGGTTATTTAAAAATATAATTGAGCAGAGAATGAGTGGAGATGATTTAATACTGAAACACCCATTATTACCAGAGGGAAACAAAGAGTTGGGGAAATTCATCAAGAAGCATGTTTTTGTTAGGTTTTCATTGCTGTGACCAAAATATTCAACAGTAAAAACTGAGAGGAGGAAAAGTTTATTTTTTGCTCATGGTTTCAGAGGCTCAGTCCATGGTAAGCCAACTCAGTTGTCCTGTGTCCAAGAAGAGGCAGAATATAACAGCAAAAGAGTATGGCAGAAAACAGCTATCTGACTCACCATGACTGGGAAAAAGAGAAAGAAGGGACTCAAAATATATAATCTCCAAGACACACCCCAATGACCCACCTCCTCCAGCAATGCCCCACCTGCCTACAACTACCACTCAATCCATTCAAAATTTTAATCCAACGGATGGATTAATCCACTGATTAGGTTAGATCAAACCACTGATTAACTTATATCTCTCATAATATAAACATTTCACCTCTGAACTTTCCTGCATTAACACAGAAGGTTGAGTGGGGAGGATTTATCTCATATTCAAGTCATGGCAGCAGATCCTGAAAAGACAAAGCAATCAGACAAATAAGGACTTTGTATCCAAATGATAATGTGATTTCTGTCAGTATCAGTTACAATGAAAACTCATGAGTCTAAAATAGAGTAACAAGGTGCCTTACAATGGGAATAGATCAAAGAGAATCTGGAACCTATAACACTTGGAAAGGAATAGATAGCATTCTAGATATTTGATTTGTAATCACTTTATCTGACAACTCAGTGCAAGATGAAATGAGATGCATGATTAAAAACAACAACAAAAAAAGTTTGATAACAAAAAGTACCAGCTGCAACCTTCGTACAAAGTTGGGCAAATGTGATCTGAGGTCAGCATAATTGGTGAATGAAAATTGTATGCATAGATTTCCTAAGAGTGTCTTTTCTCTTAGCAGAAAGACAGAGCTACATGGAGAATGGAGGCTCTTAAAAAGCTCCTGCATGAGCCACAGCATGGCAAGAGAATAAAATCAATTTTCCAAAGTGCTTTGTTTAGTCCCATTTAGACCATTTCATCTTTTCAATTTGATTGACTAATCTCTCAATTTCATTCTTTTAAAACTATCACTTGATACTTCCTTGTTTCAGTATAAAGGCTCTTAAACAACCAAATAAGTCATATAACTTTAAGCAAGTTTCAACCTCTCTGTCTCAATTTCTTAATCTGTTAAATGAAGTAATTAATAGAGGAGTATACTTCACAAGTTATTGTGAAGAAAAAATTATGTACTTTGAAATGTATTAAAGGATCTCTTACATAGTGAGAATATAAGTGTGCCAAATGAGTAAGCAAATGAATAAATGTAGCTAGTGTTGTTGAAGTAACTCAACGGTACTTGGGACTTTCCATAGAAAATGTGGAAAATGCTTACCATAAATATATAGACATTTGCTTTGGCAGAGAATATATAAGCCCGCTTAGAAAACACACTTCAGTCTTATGCCTTCTAGATGTCTTGGATAAAACACATTTGGATAATTAATGGTCCTTAGCATAGGGCAGAAGAGAAATCTTTTTGACATTCCCCACTCTAGAAAGAGAAGTTCTAAAGGAGAGTTCTCCCTCTATGACTTCAAATTGGGACACTGCTAAAAACTAATGCTCAGAAAGGGAGAATGAGGTCTCTTGAGAATAGAAGGTACTACTAAGCTCATTGAAAGGCAGGTCATTGCTTCCCATGTCTCATTTCTTAATCAAGTCACCGACCTTTAAGTAAATCAAAGTCTTAACAAAAAAACCTTTGTTCTCGCTGATATTACAACATCAGTAAACTAATTAAATGTTCTATAATTAAACTGATATTCAACATTGCAATTTCCCCTATGTAGTAGATCAGTTAACAAGTTTGAAACAGATACCCTTGTGATACAGACAGTTCTATATTAATTATTGAATGAAATAGAATCTAAAAGATCTTTGATGAACATCTTTTAAGTGTTTAAGCTGACATATTACAGAGGATATGTAATAGAACACAAAGTAATTGAATCCTACAGGAAAAGGGAAGAGAAGCCCAGTTTTAAATACATTTCATTTCAGCGGAACTCCAAATTGCATTCAACTGTAAGAATAGCAAATTTAAGTCTTCAGAGAAAACTCTAAGGATTCCAAATTATGAAAAAGAGAAAAATACATCTCAAAATGCATTCATTTGTAGGCTGGTCTTTCTAAGTCAATCTTGAGTATGAAAATCCAATTTACCAGAAAAATTATTTCAACTAATTAATTTGCAAGGGAATTTTTCAGTTACATTCAACAATCACTTTGCTATATGCAGACCTACCCTGACCCTATGCTTTTAAAGGACACTTATATTTGTAGAGACTAAAAGCTCTGAAAAGCATATATAAAGCAAAGGGCAAATGGAAAAAAGAACAGAAGAAGAACAAGGTCAAAAGTCCAGAGCTGGATTAACAGCATTAAGCGTTAATGTAAGATCGTAAGATCATAAGATTGTAAGAGATCAATAACAAAACAATGGCTAGGCAAAAAGATAGGAAGAATGGAAACAAACAAATATATGAAGAATTAACACCACATAGACTAGAGGAAACAAATTTGGAGGGACAGTAACAAGAAAAAGAACTAAAAGTAGCATGATCAAATTTTATCCTTTCTTTACTCTAAGTCACTAAAGGTTTCTCATCACTTTAAAGCTTCAGTGCAGATCCTAAGTTCCTGCATGCCCAGCTCCCTATTTCTCCTAACTTATTTTCCAACTCTTTGGGTCTACTTATAAAATGCAGACCTCAAATAATAACTTCTATTTGAATTTCAATTCAACTTCTATTCTATTTCAATTCAACGAACTTTTTTTTATAATCTTCTATGTCAGTTGAACAATTTCAGTTTTGAGTAATAGAAAATCCAAATCTGAAGAATTTAAACCATCAATGGGGTTTTATTAACTCACATAACAAGGAATTGTAGGCAGGTTGACTCAAGGCTGGCTCCTACTTGGTTTAGTATCTCCAACTGCTAACCTTGAGTAATTCAGTTTAAGATCTTGAAGTCGTGAGATTTCACTTTGCCACCCTTAATATTTGAGTAGATGCACCTTAGTTGCAAATTGGCTATAGTATCACATTTCCTCATATCTTCATCCACAGGAAAGAAAGGGGACTATCCTTTTGTTGATACCTTAAAATCTAAGAATCACCCCAGAAGCAACATTGGTCAATGTTGGGTCACCTGTCATTGGTAAGGGGAACATTGGTATAATGATTGATTTAGACAAATGACGAGTTGTTCTCTGGTCCCACCTATCTTAAACTGAACATAGCCTAGTGCAAGAGAGTGGTCATTTGATCAAATCAGAGTTATCTTAGCAGTAAGGAGCTGGTCTAGGGGAAGGAAATGGAGAATATGGCTTTTGAGTAAGTCACCTAGAGTGGCTACATCTTCTGTGTGCTAGTTACTTATCTGCTAGCCTGACAGACTCCTGAGAATATAAAGATGCACATTATCCTTCGAAAAGCAAAGAATTGCAATGTTGGTTCTTCTTTGTGTGAGCCTTTCCCACTTTGTGTGTGAATGTCAAAGCACACCTCTCAGGGATAGCAGCTACATCGTATCTTTCATATTCTGTCTCTTCTTGGGTCAAGAACTGAAAACAACTATTCCAACATTCAAAGAATTAACTAGAGATGATCGTTTGCCATTTTACTAAATATGCAAGGTGTTGCTAAAACAGAGTTAACAAATAAGTTGTATTTGCATGCGCCATTCTTTCCAAATTAAAAAAAAAGAAAATTTGTTACTCTGATATTTTCTCTTTCCCATTTTTCAATTAGTCTGTATGTTAAATATAATTTATATTTTGGCATAGAAAAATATTTATTACAAGGGAAAACATGCATGTGACAGTACTAATATATCTCACTATACAATAGATATGGTTTTAAAAAGTGGCATACATAACTTCATTTTTATAAATTTACAGTAGAAAGGATGCCCCTCAAAGTATTTTCATTATATATGTCTATAAATTATCTATAGTTAACAAAATGTTCTATGTAAAATTTAATATCTTGACTTTTTCACTGGATTCCTTATAGACATGATTCTTAATATCTTCATAATATTCCATCATATGTAAGCATCACATATCATGTAATCAGCTAAAAAATTTGGACATTTAGTTTGTTCCTCTGTTATCAGTATTATGAGTATTACAAAATAGCAAATGTATATGTGATTTTTGTCTGCCTTTCAAATCATTCTCTCAAGATTTTAAGAAAAACTACTAAATGTAACAAATTATTACCCAGGAAGTTTACATCAATTTACACTCTACAAAAGGTGTTGCAAATAATGATTTATTTTGGCTATGTATACAGCTAGAACTTGCTTCAATAAAACATCAGCAATTTCTTAAGAGATTTACTTTTCTCTCATTTTAGCTTCAGAAAACTTTTGATTCACTTTTCTCTCTTGTTCAAAAGCCAACACTAACTGAAAAGTTAACTCACTACATTTCTAAGGTCACTGGGGTAGGAAAAGGATGGACGTTCACACAAATACAGATGGAGATCAGCGTGCACCTTTGTTTCTTGCCTGAATTCTCTTCTGTTCTCAAGGCAAACCCCTCCGAATGCCTCCCTTCCCTAACCAGACATCCCCTCCCAGGCAAGATGGGTGACGTCAGACTACAGTCTTAATCGAAGGCTTATCTCTGTGCCAGCCAGCCTGCACCACCTGCATGTCCCCCAGGCATATCTGAGTTCTCAAAATAATGTTTGGTAGAACTAATAATGGCAACATATACCATGACATATAGCCAGCTAACAGGAAATATATCAAGGTCTCTTCTTAAACTTTCCATGTGATAGCCAGTGTATCTGCATCCCCCTTTTCCACCTGCCAGCCATGTTTATTTTTGTTTCTTTTTTATCACTCTTATTATACCTCCTGCCTTGTGATAGACCTGAATCCCTACCCGGCAACATAATCCCTCAATTAGAATGCAGATTAAATATCTGCATTGGTTCTTCTGAGCAGCACATGAAGGATAGGTATATAGTATTCTTCAAATTTAAGGAAAAAAATTGCTTTTTATTATAAACTCAATATGCATTTACTATGGATAAATTACAACACAAAATAATATACAGAAAATAAAAATCATCTATAACTGGTGATCTCATATAACTACAAGGTACACTTTGGTACATAATCTTTCAAAACTTTATTTTGTATTTTTCTTTTCTGCGTTCTTTATAAAAATGAAACCATACCAAGGATTCCCTTCTGTGAATTGCTTTTTATCCTTAATGGTATATTGTTAGTTGATTTTCTTCAATTTTCATAATATCCATTTGAATGACTGGAATATCTTAAAAGCTGCCAGGTATCCCATCATTTGGATATAACATTAACTTGTCTAAACCAAATTTGTATGGTTGGAGACTTAGTCATATTTCAGCATTCACCTTAGAAATAAGGTGAATGAGGGTGGCATTTTAATTAAGCAGTAATGTGGTCTGCTGAAGAACACTTTGGGGACTTCAGGAGTCCTGACCTCACACCATGGCTTTGTCACTCGCCACTCATGCAACTCTGAGAAGCCACCAAATCTCAATGGTCTTCAGATTTTCTGTCTGTCAGGCAACAAGTGGGATTAAATGATCTCTAAGAAGTAAAGATAATTTGGCATTAAGCAAAATTGTCTATACCCTTTGCCAGTCTTCAGTTGATCTCACCTACTTGATTCTGTGACCTCCTGGTTACCTAAGCTTCTCACGAAAGTGGTCGTATTCACTTCCTATGACTGCTGTACCAAAATCCAACAAATTTTGTGGCTTTAAACAAAATAAATTTATTTTTGCTCTGTGCTGGAGGTCATAGTAGGAAATTAAGGTGTCAGCAGAGCCACACTTCCTCTGAAGGCACTAGGGGAGAATCCATTTCTTTCTTCTTATAGCTTTTGGTGGCTCTGGGAATTCTGGTCCTGTGACATTACTCCAATCTCTGCGTTCCAACTGTGTGTTCTCATGATGGAAAGGGCAACGCAACTCTGTGATGTCTCTCTCATTACAGCGCTGGTCCCATTCATGAGGACTTTGCTTGGTGACAAAGTCACTTCCCTCAAACCTCTCCCTTCTAATGCCATTGCCGTGGTGGTTAGACAGAATAAGAATTTGGGGATCACACAAATTATATTAGTTACCTTATGAGAAGAAACAAGAACCTGCTTCTTTTCTTTCTGCTCTCTACAGACACATTGTGAGGACACAATGGGAAAGCAGCTATATGAAAACCAGTCATGATATCTGCTGGCAAATCTTGGATTTTCTAGTCTCTAGAATTGTGAAAAATTAATTCTTGTTGTTTAAGTTACCCAGTCTATAGTATTTTCTGTTTTAGAAGCCCAAACTGACTAAGACGTATTTTAAAACTTACTCTTGCAATAGATAATATTTACAGGTTCTAGGAATGAGGCCATGAACATATCTATACATAGATATAGATATAAATAAATATATACATATATATGCATGTATTCACACTCACTCAAAAAATTAACCATCCTACAAATATCTAACTCAAGACTGCAAGGTAAAAGATTAATTTTTATTAAAAATTTGCACTTTTCCTTTTAATTGCAACTTTCCTATGTTGAAAAGAACTACCTGCTATTGTTTGCATGTTAAATGTCCCTAAAGTTACATTTGTTCAAAATATGGTCCCCAGGGTACACTATTGGGAGGTGGTAGAACCTTTACAAAGGGAGGCCTGGCAGGAAGCCCTAAGGTCATTAGAGGTGTGCCCTTGAAGGGAATTGTGGGACACCTGCTTCTTCCCCTTTGCTTCTTGGTTTTTGAAGTAAACAATTTGCTCCACTACATGCTTCCTGCTCTAGCCATCTGCCAATGCCCATTAGGGGCCCAAAGCAATGGACCTACCTGGTCTTGTAAAGGAACCTCCAAAGATTTGTGAGTCAACACAAATCTTTTCCTTTTGTTAATTAATTATCTCAGGTGTTATAATGATTGAAGGTTGACTAACACAGGACCAATGGCTGATATAATTGTGTGTAAGGTGAGCAATTAAGAGACAAAGGATGAAGCCAGAGCATGCAGAATGATCTATCTCAACAAAAACATTTTATATGATGCCAAGGAAATTGGATTTTATTTTGAAGGACATAGGGAACCTTTTAGAAATATGTCTTAATGCGGAAAATAAAATTAAAAGGACAAGTTCAAGAGCAAAAAGTCCAGTTAGGAGGCTCTTGGCAACAAATGAATGACTAAATGTTGAGATGAACTAAGCAAGGCATGAGAGAGAGATTAGAAAAACCTGAGTGATGGATTAGAAGGGAGTATCCTTGGCCCCTCAATTCATCTGTTTTAAAAGCAGCTTCTAATAGTAATTTGGTGTTAATTTCCTTTCCCATGGACTATTTAACATGGTGTTTTGAAAGCCTCCATAAGTAATAATAACAGTTAGTTTTGTGTTGCCACAAGGCAGGATGCTTATTTGATCGTCAATCATCCATCCCACAATCCATTTGGCACTGCTCCATAAGCAGTGGCCTGTGAAGCTCTCAGAGGGCCCTGCCAACAAGAGCAGTTGGCGATGGCACAACTGAGTGAGTGCGGAATGATTCACATGGAGAAACAGCATCAGCAGTTTAGCAGGGATGTGCGAAGACAGGCGTGTCAGAATCCTGCTCCGAGTCATTCAGCTCCCTTTTGTTCCCTGAAAAGCTGAACGCTGTTGTGCTTAGGGTCGAAAGACCCTAAAGCCACAATGAGACCTGGAAGCGCATGCAGGAGATTTTCCTTCTTTCCTTCAAAAAAGTACAACTGCTTTACCCAAAATATCAAAGAGCAGGATGGGATCGCTCACACATCCTGACTGATCATTGCCACCTCTCATCCAGCCAGGGAGTAGTGTCAAAGAGAAGCAGGCTGTCAGATCAAGAAGGGACTAGAGAAAATTAAACATTCTCTTCTATTTTACTTTTTCAACTGAAGAAGGTGACATTCAGATAACTTATTTGAATAATGTTGCAGATCTAACTAATAACAATTCTAAAGACTTAATCTAAGTTCTCTTATTACAAGCACATTACCTTTTCTAGGACTATAGATTTTTTAGTTTTAGTTGGTTCTACTCTATGACTAAGCTAAGTAGAGGCCTTCAGTGAGGTGTGTGTGAATATTTAAGACATATGGGCATATTCTCAGGTACATCAGTAACTGCTTTTATTTTTCTTTTCTTTTCTTTTTTTTTTTGTACTGGGGATTGAACTCATGGACACTTAACCACTGAGTCACATCCCCAGCCCTTTTTTGTTTTTTTATTTAGAGACAGGGTCCCATTGCATTGCTTAGCACCTCAATAAATTGTTGAGTCTGGCTTTGAACTCATGATCCTCCTGCCTTAGTCTCCCAAGTTGCTGGGATTATAGGTGTGCATCAGCCTGCCTGGCTAGTAACTGCATTTTTGATCATGAAAATATTTAACACTCCTCTGAGATTTATTTTCTTCATTTAAAAAATAGTGAACCCCATCAACCTCTTTGTTGGAGGACCAAATGAAATAATGAATATAAAACAAAAATAAAATAACCTCATTGGAAGAAAATTATAGAACGTTTAAATTCATGTAAATGGTGAGCAGTTTTGCATGAGCATGGAATGTCATTAAACTGTTACTAGTTTTGAATGAAGTATGCCCCGAAGCATTTGATAAAATACATATTACATAGTAGGTATTCAGTAAATATGTTAGCAGGAATGATGATAATCTTGAATGTGAATAAAGAAGACAGGCTGGAAACAAAGATATATTACAGATATAATACCGGCCAAAAATAGAGATGGCAGTAACCATTAGAGAGCTATAAACATAGTAGCACAAGGCCAGAAATTGAAATAAGAGTTCACTTCTCTCAAAGCTTTTACTTGGGTACTGTGGCCCATGGATGAGGCCACAAAGAATTAACTCAGTCTCAGGATGGTTTATAGAAGACAAGGTGAAAATAATACTAAATAGAAATAAGCAAATGGCTTTTGAGTCCTCACACCAGCATCCTAAGTCACCTAGAGAAAATAACTAAAATACTTTGATTTAATCTCCTTCTCTATAAAGGGCAGGCCAAAAAATACAAGCTCAAACATCTCCTATTATTCCCAATTCTCTTGTCTAGACTTTCTATGAAATGTTTTTTTCAGCTGTGTGTGTATTTGTATCATAGATCTATGTATAATTTATACCAACCTTTAAAAATTTTGAAAATAGCCCTCCAGAAACTCTAAATTAGTAATCACTACATGAACTAGTCCCCAAGCTCTCTTCCCACTCTCCAAAAATTTATGATTTTAATATATTTAATCAATACACCTGTGTGGCTAATAAACAACACAATTTTCTAAGGGCACAAACATTTTTCTTTGCTTTTATTATCTATCATTTATATATACAATTTATAAATTATATATAGAGAGAGATCTATATCTATATCTATATATAAAGATTTTAAGGTAATCACAGTTAGCGACATAACTGAGATCAGGACATAAAATCAACCTTTACTACCTTTCAAATATTCGCTTCTTACCTTTGTTTCTCAGACCAGCACATAGTTTCTGTCTTCTCAGGAACCAGGACACACATAAAAGTAGTTTTTGTGTGAATACACTAGGATTTTATCTGAATCATTAAATCCACATGTCAGACTGCTCGGGTTGTAAAATCAAAGGAAGGAGACGAAATTGAGCATTTAAAAAAGTCAATTTTATTTGGCCCACAAGGAAATGATTTCTTGTAATTCAGACCAGAAAGATATAAAATGACTAAAGTACTAAAAAAGCCAGTCTCTTTGTCTATTGTAGTTTAACCTAAGCGAAAGTGGGATGATACATAAGGATAGTATGACTTTCAGAAGTCAGAATTGAAAGGGAATTTAAATATCTTTACCTGAAAGGAAAGTTGAAGAAACTGAGTTCAAGTAGTTGAATGAGTTGACTTGTCATAAAGTCAAAAAATGCTGGAGTCTAACACAGAACTCGCATGCTCATTTATCTTGATAACAATAGAGAAATCTTTCAATAGAGATCTGAAAATATGGCAAGTACTCACTCATGTAGAGTGGTGTGAGTTTTAGAAAGATGCAAAAATAATATAGGAGCCAATACAGCTTTTAAAACTTATTTAAAAGCAAAGTTTCAGCTAATTCAACAAACATATATGGAGTCAGTTACCTAGAGTTACTATTGATCAGACATTTTAAGGAATAAATAAGATATTATTCCTACATAAAATTAATGTGTGGTAAAAATAATGATGATAAGGATATAGTCAGTACCCTTAGAGTTGAACAAAAAAGTACACTTGGATTTCAAAAGGAAGGGATTGTATTTGAATTAAGTAAACACACACACACACACACACACATACACACACACACACACCCTCCCATGCACAATGAGAAAGAGAGGAATAAGAAGAAATAGTTTTTCAATGCTTGCATGTGGAGTACTGTTATGTGCCCTTCTGTCATGATGTTCTGCTTCACCTTGAGCCCAGAACAATGAAGATGGCCAACCATGGACTGAACCTCTGAATCTGTGAGTCCAAATTAAGTGTTCTCGTCAGGTATTTTGGTTACAGTGATGAAGAACTAACACAGAAATTGATACAAAGAAATGGGATCATCGAAGCAACTAATCTGAGCATGGGGTTCACAAGCCTTTGGAACTGATTTGTGGGAAGACTTTGGAAAAGTTTGTAGATGTATGCTGAAGAAGCCTTAGATTGCTATAAATAGAGTTTAATGGTAGATTCTGGTGGGAGCTAAGGATCAGATATAGAGAAGAATGCAGACTAGAAGGACTGAGCTCATGAAGTTTCAGATGAGAACAAGGATTCATTTGGAAGTTGAGCTGGAGGCCACATGTGTTCCATTCTGGCAAAGAATTTGTCTACATTTTGCACATGTTGTAAGACTCTGTGAGGCCAAATTTAAAGGCGAGGGATTGACTAATCTGACAGAGGAAAATCAAAGGTAGCACAACATTCAAGCAGTGGCATGGATATTGATGGTGACTTTTAGTCAGTTTTACTGTGAAAGTCAGGAGAGAAAGCAGAGAAGAAATATTTGCAAACCTTGCAGTTCAACCAGAGAATATGTACATGTAAAATTGGGGACAAAGAAGGATCTATTGCTGAGATTCATGCCATTAGACAGAAGCTAAATACCTTGCAAAGAGACAACAGAAAAGAGGCCTCAGGACATCTCAGGAATCAGCAAGACTGCCTACCACAAGTTCAAAGATGTAAAGTGAACACTCATTACAGAAGATCCATAGGGGCACCCTGCTCACATCGGGAGGCTTAGGAAATTGTTACACCATCTTAGCCCTCCAGATACTCAGAGGCCACTGCAGCCATAATTCAAACACCTTGGCATCTTCCACTTGTTGCTGATTCTTCAGTAATGTGAAATGTTGGAGTTAAGGTGTCATGGAGACTTTTACTGAGTAGGGTTGGAATCTGCAGGTAGCCCCTGGGAGGGTGATGCACGAAGTTGTGAGAATAAACACCCCCCCATTTAAGAGATGCCAGGAATGTGGAATGTCTTCTGAGGAAAGCTGTTGACTGCAGACACAGCCAACCTAAAGGAGAAGCCACACAGGCTCTAACCAGAAAGGCCATTAGAGGCAGGACTGTCCAAGTCCTTTGGAAATAACAGTGTGTCACCACATGCTCCAGATGTTGACAGGGAGTTATAGGCCCTAATGTTTGCCCAACTGGATTTTAGTCTTGCTTTGGTCACATCCCCTCTTTCTTGCCCATATTTCTTTTTTTTTTTTGGAATGGAAATGTTTACATTTTGACATTGTATATTGGATTTATATACCTTGCTTTTAATTACAGGGGCTCACAATCAAGGCTTTGCCTTGGGTCTTAAAGTAAAGTTTGAACTTAGAGTTTTGGGTAATGCTGGAACTGCTAAGACTATGGGGACTCTTGGACATAGATTAAGCATTTTGTATTGTGAGATGGACATGAACGACCAGGGGACAGGGGTGAAATATTATGGTTTGCATACAAGGTGTCCTCTGAAAGCTTATATACAAGACAATGCAAGAATTTTCACAAGTGAAATAATTAGAGTGGATTAATCTATTTGATGGATTAATAATTTGAAAGAACTACTGTACTGGATGATAACTAGCAGTAGTAAGCAGGTAGGGTGTGACTGGAAGTAGATTATTGGGGGCATATCGTTGGAGTTCATATTTTATCCCTGGTACTTTTCTTTTCCTCTCTGCTTCCTGGCTCCCATAAGCTTAGCAGTTTTCCTCTGCCACTCATTCTACTATGATGTTTTGCCTCAATTTGAGACCAGAGCAACGAAGACAATAGGCTGAAACTTTGAAACTGGGGACCCAAACTAAACTTTTCCTTCTCTAAATTATTCTTATCTGATATTTTGGTCACAAAAATGAGAAGTCAAGTAACACAAACACTAAGTGTAATACATGTACTGTCATTTAATTCATATATCAGTTTTTGATGTAAGCAAATATTATCCATATATTTTAGATTTAAGGATGTCACTTACCTGAGATCACAAAATTTCAATAAGCAAAGCTAATCTCTAAACTTAAATTTATGACACAATGTGTTAAATGCTAGTGGATAGTGAAAATGGGATGTACTTTGAATTCTGAACAGTTTGATGGAAAGGGTGTTACATTTTGCTTTTGTTTTTAGTCCCAAGCCAACCACATAAAATATCCCAGAATTCTGAAAGTGTCATTCCATCAAGTAGGTTAAATAGACTTTGGAACTTGGATTGCAACTATTTTACTTTTTAGAAAATCAAGCTAGCAAAGAAACAAAAGAGGTTTTTGAGAAGGTCTGCAATTCACTCTTGTATTAATTACCTATTTCTGCAAAACAAATTCCTCTGAACGTTTTATATATGCATGTAAAACTTTTATGTATGTATATATATATATAATTATGAATATATATAGAATTTCTCATATTCTGTGAGTCAGGAATCTGCAAGTGGCTTAGGGAGGTGATTTGTATTCAATGTTTCTCATAAGGTTTACAGTCAAGTTGTCAGCTAGGATACAGTCTAGAGAATGATTGATGGGAGAGCAGTCCTCTTCCATGAGTAGACATATGGTTGTTGGTAGGTAAACTTCAGTTCCTCACTGGATTTTGGATTGATGACCAAAGGTTCTCACTTGTTGCTAGGCAGAGACATCCTCAGGAACTCATCACATGGATCTATTCATAGTTTAGCTTTTGACATAGAAGGTGGTTTTCTTCAGAATAAGTGATGGGAAAGAAAGAAGAGAGAGAGAGACAGAGAGAGAGAAGACATAGCCTTTCTATGATCTATTTTCACAAAAAATACCATAAAATTGCCATATTATATTTCTAAAGGTAAGAGGTAAGAGTATCTAACACTTTTTTGGATATACTTTTATAACCTCTACGAATTCCCTGTCTTTAAATTAGATGAATAAGAACTACTCAAATCATTATCTATTATCTTCTTAGCAACCTCTAAGTTGCTAAGAAGTTTCTAACTTTGATAGTTATTTTATTTCCTCTGAGAGTCAGGGCACTCCTGCTTCAAACTTTTAGGTCATGTTTTCCTTGTTCCATGACTCACTCGTTGAGAAAAAGAAAAAAGAAAACTGCATGTATTTTATATGTACTATTTGTCCTTAAAATGTAAAGTGATTAGATGACATCTTAGCTTCCTTATAGCTAGGATAAAAAATATACCAGACTTATAGAATTGTGACTCTGGAGAAGTTCAGGGATCAATAAGACTGCTTAAGTCATACCAGAAAGATATATTTATCAGATTCTGTGATCCAACTCTTCCATTTTATAGCTGAAGATAGCTAAAGTTCCAAGATGTAACCTGACTTATCCAATTTGTAGAACCATGACTGGATATGAGAATCTAGGTCTATTTTATTTCCATTTCATCCTATTTCTACTTCATTGTGCTTCTTTGAAAATACTGATTTCTCTCAGTATCTCTCCCCCTGCTTTGTGTGTGTGTGTGTGTGTGTGTATCTGTGTGTGTTACTGGGGATTGAACCCAGGGTTGATCTACCACAGGGCTATATCCCCAGCACTCTTACTTTATTTTAAGACAGGGTCTCACAGGCCTCTAAATTGTGACCTGCCTTGTCTCAGTCTCCCAAGTGGCTGGGGTTATAGGTATGTCTTTCTGAATCCTAACCTGAACTCTTTCAACTTTATCTTATTGCTCCTATTATTTCCACTGTAACAGTTTCAGAGAGGGCAATGGGTGGTCTGGACACAGTTAAATTGTTGATGGAAAGGGTAGCATACCAATACTTTGGTTTGAAATATCTGTTATCAAGATCCCAACATTAATATCATAACTTATGTAACCCTCACTTGGGCAATGATTAGGGAGAAAATAGAAGCTAAAATGAAGGCTTTTGTCATTACTTCTCTCAGAACAAAATCTGAGAACTTACCAGAAGGCTTTTAAAGAAAATATAAAAGGCCAAAATTCTTTAGTCATCATTTCAAGATGTACACTAAAATGTTTAGAAGTTTAGAGGTATCTAAAAAGGTGAAATCATTCAGGTCAGATACCTTACCCCTTAAGTATCAAGAAATACAAGTTATTGGGATTTGGATTGCTTTTATTTTAATAGAAATAATTCACTCCTTCATTTCTTGACCTTATCTTACCCTAAAGTTCACATGAAGATCAAACTCTCATTCCTCCTCATGAACAACAGAGCATGCAGGCCCTCCCTAGTATGGCATTGATAAGAGTCTTAGTGTGTTCCATAATAGCTCATTAATCTAGCATTTGAGGTCCCTTGGGAAAATTTTCTTGTTTTTTTTTTTCCTTGTCTTTTTGTTTTGTTGTGGCTCCATCCCTATTGCTTAAGACAGTGACCAGCTTATAACAAGAGCTGAATAATGAATGTTAAATGATGGAATGCTTAGAAGAGGCTTGCATGATGATCCAGGAGAGCCAGCTATCCAAGGATTAGCAGCTGGGCCACAGTTCTCTCTCTTCTTCTTCATTCAAAACAATTATTAATCATCCCAAATGACTATGAAAGACTAATACAATTCTACTTAAAATCAAACATAATTGTGTATCTGATGATTATTTGATGATATCATTGATAGCGCAAGGCATTTGTAGATAACCTGACTCATAAAAACTACTGATTTAGATATAATTAAATATGTTTAATATGATTAAATATATTTAATATGTTTAAATATGAAGGAATCCTGAAGACTACTCTGCTTGTAACCATGATGTTGAAAAAGAAGAACTAAAGTACATAAAGTCTTAGTAATTTATCAAACATTTCTCAGATCATTAATGAAACAGTGAATATCAGAACATAGGTTTTTAGAAAAGGCATTCATTGCTTTTGCCATTTAGTTTCTTATTAACTTTAACATGTTTTTTCTTTGTGAAACTACTGAAAGAATCCTTAAAGGCTGATATATTTATAAACAAAACGAACAAAAACAACACGGTCAACAATTGATGAAAGGTTGTGTAAATTAGGAAAAAATACTTTATGCTTAAGACAGTCTCTACCTCAAGATAAAGAAAAATTGCAATTTCAAGAGTTGGCCGATTGCTTCAAGAGGATGGTTAATTAGACTGATTTTCTCATGAATCGGTAAGCTCTCTTGATATGGAGGAGGATGTACAAAACAGAAACTATATCTGATATTTTCCTACAGAGCCATGGAATACTGTTTCTTCCTGTTAGTGGGGAAGCTCAAGGCATTATTTGCCTTATGGAAACAAATGCTTCCCCCAAAATAGATTGTCCTCTGTGTAAGAATTGTTGTTCGTACTGTGTGTATGTATGCATGTGTATGGGTGTGTGTTTACATGCATTAATTCATATAGGTGAAGTTAATCTAGTAGCCTGTCACTGAATACTGGAAAAAGATGAGAAAATAAAAAAACACTTATCATCTCCTGATTCAGGCAAAGACTCAAGGGACAAGCCTAGAGCCTTACCACCTCTAGGATGGACTGGATGTCTGAGAAATACACACTCCCCTTCTCCATCAGATCCTTCTTCCTGACTCTTTGTTTGTATTTCTGAAAGCAAATGGCTCAGACTTTGATAACTGTTATGCCTTAAGGCAGTGTGATTTTTTGGGGGGAGCAGCAGAGTGGGGAGAGCACACCTCAAGCCAGTGCAGGAAATCAAGGCAGTGATAGGTGAAGGCAGGTTTCAGTTTCACCTTTGCCTTGACTCCTGCATTACCATATTCAGCATCCGTGTTGTCTTCCACTCTATACCATGATCTCCAAACCTTAATCACCTCTGATTATTCTCCATCCTCCAATAAAGTGAATTATACATGTATAGTCCTCTCTCTGTGGTGTTAAGGAAAAATCGTAGATGAGCTATTGGAAAGTATGTCCGTCCCTGTGTGACCCCACTGATGAGGTCAACATAGTGATGGTCATTTTGACTCAAGAGAGATTTGTCTGAATTTCTTGTGCTTGAACCTCTATGGAGAGAAGAGTGACACCAGGGGGGCAGAAAGCATTTGAAGAGCATCTGCAAAAAGAATTGACCTAGGGACAGTTGCCTGGCAAGCTCTCCTTCGCACAAATGTCCTCTGCAGAAAGTGACCCTTCAAAGAGGTGATGCCAACACAATAATGTAAAACAATTTTCATTGTTGTTAAGTGAGGGGGAAGGCAGGACACACAACTGTACACATGTTGTGATCACAATTTACATGAAATGTAATCTCTCTCTCTTTCCATCTCTGTCTCTCTCTCATATATACATATATATATTTATGTATATACATATATACACATACATACATATGTATGCACTCATGTGTATATGTATATATTTATATATACACTTATATAATAATTTTATACATGTAATTATATAATATACAAATCAATTTTATATGTACTCTTGTTATACCATATATAAATTGTAAGACTAGAATTTAGAACTCTAAAATTTTAGTAGTGTGGTTACATATCTGAAATTTCATATACTGAATTAATTTAATGTCAGTCTTTTCTAAATTTTTCACAATTGACATTTATTTCTTTTGTGTTTAGAAAGAATAAAAGGTAAATTCTGAGTAATAGTCCCTATTTAAAAAGTCACCTTGGTAGTGGTGTCCTTAGGGCAACCTTGATAACATTAGAAGGTATCATTCACTGTAAATTCTCACTTAATTGCTTTGAAACCATTCTGAATTCCCTGCCAAAGTCAACTGCCATTTTAATACACTAATTAAATCTGGACTCACACTGGAGTATCATAAAGTTTATTCTTTTTAGCCTGGTTATTTCAGAAAAAATGATAATTAAAGAAATATCAGTACTCTTTAGTGTCTATACTCTGCTGAAGTCTCTGCTCAGTTTCAAGTGTATTCACATTGAAACCTGTGATGCCTGCTACTTGCCAGTTCAGGTCCCTAGTTACTGAAGATCCAGGGCATTGAAGATTTCAAGATCTAATGACATGATGACACGGCTTCTGCTGACTGTTCTTCCTTTACTTATTAACCATCTCTCTCATCAGTCTCTTTTCCAGATGTCATCTTACTTATGTTCACAGGGCGTGTTTGTGCTGCCAGTTCTACAGTGATTTCAGATGCGAATTCCACCATTAGTACTGAAAAGATCACAAGTCTTGAATGGGCAAAACCTCTATTTCACGTCCTTGATCTTTGTTGAAATGTCACACTTTCCAAGTAATCTTTTCCTTCTTTCCTCCAGGTGCTCTTCTTTCTCCAGGTGTTTGATGAGGCCATGTCAAATAACAGAAAGTGCATTATGGCCTGTGTTATAGCTATTCATGTTCCCTTAGACAGGAAGCACTAGTGTGTTCAGGCAAAGAGCCCTAAATGTACCACCCACTCATTGAGTGGCTCTGAGGAAGTAATTTTGCCTAGAAAGCCTTGAATTTATTTTCCTTTATGCTTCCAGAATTTGTGAAAGTCCAATAATATAAGGTACACAAAACTGATATGTGAATTACAATATATTTAAAACTATGTGCAAAATATTTATGCTATTTTCCATACTTGAAACCCAAAGTATTATCCTCATGCCTCCAGAACACCTGGAACACAAGGCTTGGTACCTACTGAGTGCTCCATTAGTACTGCTACTTAATTGATGAGTAAATAATTGATCCATGAGAAAATTATGTAACATGGACCGAACAGAAAAGTCTGAGAACATTTTCATCCTGGGACTCATCCTTGTAAAGATCAGATTGTTCCAACTTTCTTAAAAGTTAATGTTTTGACGTGTCTCCTGTGCTTCATACCCAGGCTTCTTATTGCTGGTTGATGGAAGCCTTCCTCATTCATGGACAGATTGCTCCTGTCTCAGATGTCTTCCCTTTACAACCAGCTCTCGGGCTGCCCCATATTTCTTATGGATAGCTTTTAAAAGTCAAGTCAGCTCTTCCCCCAGCATAGCATCACAGTTTTTGGAGCTTGTTCATCCGTTTACAAGGCAACAAGACAGCCATAAACATCCTGGGCACCGTTCATTGTTGGCAAAATATGATAGTAATAATTTTGGTTTTCAGGCAAGTGGTGAATACTGTACCTGTGAAGAGAGAATATTAGAAATAATTACAGCATCGACTGCCATAGGACCTATCTCTCAAAGGATGCTGACAAGAACTAGGATAAAACTGAATATTATGATTTTAGTCGTTTTGTGATGATGGGAAGAGTTAAGGTGAGACTAGAAGTGAAAATAATAGTTCTCATGTCAGAAAAGACTTTTGGGTCCCTATGTTTTACTTCTCATAAAGATCCTTTGAACATTAATTGTTAAACTAGGTAACAGATGAGGAAACTGAGAAAATGGAAAGCTGTGCAAATCAATTCCAAGAAGAGGGAATTGTAGCTATGAAGGCTGTGAAGTCAAAAAGAACGTGATGCTCTGGAAAAAGAAATCTAAATCTGTCTGGCTAGAATATGGTAACAATGAAGAGAGACACAAATGAAGTTAAGATGGGTAGTCAGGGGTCACATTATACAAGGTTTATAAGCTATGGTTAAGAGTTTGTTTGGTACTTTATTCTTAATAATTTTGGACCCTTGCAAAATCGTATTAAATAAATAAAGTCATGTCTTAAATTGTGCTTGTGGATTTTATTATCTAAAACTATATTTTGAAATTTTAGATTTTCTTATCATGTGTATATCTGATTGGGCATAAAATTTATGCACACCTCAAAATAAAAAAAAATACTCATTTCTCTTTTTTCTTTGACTTTCTGGAAAATATTATAAAAGACAGAAAAATATCTATTCCTTAAAAAACTTAATCGAAAATACTGAAAAACTACCTACATCAAATATTTTTATAATTGTGCAGAGAAGGGAAGTCAATTTTTAAAAAAATTTTATCACCATTACAGTTATCAATCTACTCATTTTTCAGTTTCTTTTTGGCCAATTTGGCATTTTCAGATTCTGTGGTAATTACTACTTCTCATTTCTCATTTTTCTTAACATATTCCCTTATAGTTTACATTTTATTATAGCTGACATATTTCTTTTTTAAATTATATTTTACTTACATCTGTCTTTTGACATCTATCATTATGATGAGTAAGAGGTCTTTTCAAAGAAGCAGGTCTCCTTCTCCTTCTCCTCCTCCTGCTCCTCCTCATTCTTCTCCACCTTCTTCCCCTCCTCCTCCTCTGTTCTTTCCATTAGCTATATATAATATACATCTGACTAACCGGAAATATAGTTTTACATCATTGTATTATAAGTAACACTATACTCCATTGAAATCATTTTCATAGTTTTGTTTCTTCATTAACGGGTTGTCATTTTTAATTGTTTTCTTAATGCAAATTATTCTCACTTGTTCTATTATTTTATTAAGAATATTTCTTATAAGTATTCAGAAGATCAAAAATATATAAACATTTTATCTTTTAATACATAGTATCAAATATTCCTCCAGAAATATCAAACAATACTCTTCCAGACACACAAGGAGGCCTGTAAGCTCCCATTTCTTTTTTTCTTTTTCTTTTCTTTTTTTTTTTTTTTACAGACTGCATTTTGATTCATTGTACACAAGTGGGGTACATCTTTTCATTTCTATGGTTGTGCATGATGTAGATGTATACCATTTCTGTAATCATACATGTACATAGGGTAATGATGTCTGTCTCATTCCACCATTTTTCATACCCCCCCTCATTACCCTCTACTTAATCTAAAGTTCCTCCATTCTTCTCTCACTCCCACCCCCCTACCCCCATTATATATTGTGGAACCAAACTAGATGCCCTTCAACAGTTGAATGGATAAGTTCCTATTTCTTTTCCTCTTTTCCAGGGCTTAGTTTTATTAATCATTTAAATTTTTGGATTAAAAAGTGCTTATTGTTTATGTCATCTAGCATAAAATACAAAGTTCTTAAAATACCTTCAAGACTGCAGGGTATGGTGGCACATGCCTGTAATCCCAGGAGCTCAGAAGGCTGAGGCAAGAGAATCATGAGTTCAAAGCCAGTCTCAGCAACTTAGCAAAGCCCTGAGCAACTTAGCTAGATCCCTGTCTCTAAAGCACCCCTGGGTTCAATCCCTGGTTCAAAAAAAAAAAAAAAATCAGAAAAGAAAATACCTACAAGACAAGACTGCATGATCTGGTCACCAACCCCCCATCCTGCACAACCCCACAGAATTTTCTACTCTGGCCTCTTTTGCTTGGCCTTACTCTTACAATATTCATCTCTCCTAGCCCCTCACAGAGAACAAGACTCTGCCTTGATTTGTGCTCCCTGCTCCCTCTAACTAGAGTATATTCCCACATGTTTGCTTAGCTTGTCCTCACCTTCTTCATGTCATCCTTTCTGTGAGTCCTTTCCTGAAAGCTCTATCTGAAAAGTTCCCATTCCCTATGCATTCTCCTACTTCAATATTATTATTGATCCAAAAGTAAAATTTGAACTCATAACTTTAAATATCTTAATTTATTTCACAAAATTATCCAGGAACTAGCTCACATCCAAATTATGATACATACCCAAGAATCCAGGGTTTGTTTCTAGCATAATGTTCAATAAAAGTATTCTGGGTTCCTTGAAAAAATGGTTAATTCCTGTGTGTAATGCAGAGCTAGTAGAAAGGGAGTCTGGAGTGTCTTGTGCTAGAAAAGAAAAAGAAATCTCGAATTTCAAAACAGCAAATGTGCTAGATTGAAGGAGGTTCCACTGACCAAACGTGACATTGTAAAAGTCGGGAGATGATGAAGATCTTGACAACAAACACAAGGAATCAAAGAAAATTCCTTGGTGCCTAAGGACCTTCAAACTTTGGAGCTCCATATACCAGATATAAATTGTCTATGATGTCTCTTTGACCAAAATGAAATAAACTTGCATTTCAACACATTTTCAGAAGTAAATTCCTAATTTTAGGAGTTATTGGAGTAAAGGATAATTTAATGATACCACATAGAAATAATCACAAAAATGAAAAATGAGCAATATATATAGGTCAGTTGGTAGGATGATGTTGCAAAAGGACTGCTGAAAATTAAAAGAAACTTCAGGGATATAACAATCAAATGTACAGTTAGAATTGAATCATTATTGTGACAGATAAGAAACAAAGGATATCCATGGGCGAAAGGGATCTTTTGGCCTAAGATCTTTTAAGAGATCTTTGCTAATGTTTCTAAGATGGTTATATTATCATAGTTACATTACTCACTTAGTTTTTTAGAAAGGCACTGAAATATTTAGGAATATATCATTATGATGCCTATAATTTGAAAATACAACAGCATAGGAAATAGTGTACTTGTATAAAGAAGACAAATTGGTGTTAGTTTTGATCCATATAACAGATCCAACCAATTGACTGATTTAATGATTGATCACAAATAACAATACAGATTTATTTTGGATTTTTAATTTTTTTAAATTGTTCTTTTTAGTTGTACATGACTATAGAATGTATTTTGACATATTAAATATACATGGAGTATAACTTCCCATTATTACCTTTGACTTTGATGAATATGTACAATGACACTCAGCCATTTGGCATTTCAGCCAAAATGTGTATTCAGAGTACATTAAGTTAGTTAACATAATGGATATTAGAAGTGGATTTGCACTAGTAAAATTAGTGACTTGTTAATTAGCACAAAGAATGTGAAATTTGTGAGTTGGTGAAATTAATTCTTATCAAATTCACAGATGTCTAAAACTTTAGACTCTAAAATGAATCAACAGAGTACACCTTAAATGAAGGTGTTCTTACTCCTCAGTAATTAATGACATAGGCTCAATGACATGAATACACGCCATGCTTTAATGTTTAAAACAGTGGATTCACTGCCTTTTCCTTCCTTCTTCCTCTTTCCTTTCCATGTGAGTTGGGTTTTAGAAAGCGTGCCAGAGTGGAGAGTGCACTCTCTGTGTTGCGCCAGGCAGGTTGGTTATTTGCAGGGGAGACTGAGTGAATAAGCAAATGTTTTCATGATGACTGCAGCCAGAACCCCTCATGGGACAGAAAAAACTAGAGACCAGCATGAAACCTGTGGTGTTGGATTGAAATTAAAAAGTGTATGATGAATTTACATTTCATAAGATTGACAGACAGGTACAGAGATAGGTAGTTATGCATATATTTTTGTATGTATTTGATTTCTTTTAAAAAAAAAGTCTTTAGAGAGATGACTGACTACAAAACTGAGGAATGAAGAAATAGCGAAGGAACCCAGAAATTGTGCCAGAAAGTAAGAGGGACTCAACATGATGGTGATGTGCCCCATGCTTAAAGAGACTCTCATTGACCAAGACTGTGATAATTTTAATATTCAAGAAAAATGATCTCCCTTTATCTCTCTCTATACATGATAGTTTTAAGTTGAAAATCATGGGGAAAATAGAATCTTATGGTTCTATGCTGATTTAAATAAATGAATGAAAAATAAATGGAGAAGAAGGAACAGTTCAACCTCACAGTAAATCTTAAGAGAGTCTCATAAAATGCTTATTACTTATTAATTAACAATTTAACTTTCTTTAATATACACAGTGGAGAAACCAAGTCAATACCTCCTAACCAAGTCAAAGAAGCTAATATTCCCAGTGATGGAACAAATTGATAGCATGTACTTCCTGATATAACACAATGAAAGGAGCTCGATGTCACATTTAACGTAATTCTCTCTTTCTCAAATTATTATTGTATGTATTAATTATGCATAAATTATGATAAAATCTAACTGAGTCTAAACTAAGGAAAATTCTACAGGGGAACTGGCCTGTAGTCTTTGAAAACATCCAAATTGTGAAAGACAAGGAGAGACTGAGGCACTATTCCCTATTGAAGGAGATTTAAGGTCATGACAACCCAGTGCAATGTGTGTGCTTCTGGATATGGTAAATATCATTGAGACTATTAGGAAATTTTGGAGTTATTTCACTAAATTGTCATAGTAGGTTGTTGTTAATTTTTCTGAATTTGATGTTTGTACTCTTACTATGAGAAGAATGATTGTATTCTCTTGGAAATAGAGATCAAAGCATTGAGGGTTAATAAGGCATCGTTTCTGTACCTGCCTTAGATCAATAAAATAAAAGGTAAAACCACAAAGAAAACATTAAGGCAACACTCATAGTTGTTATCAATTCGGGAAATGTGAAGAACATATAGGATTTTTGTACTTTTGCAAGTTTGTCTTGAGTTGAAAATTACTTAAAAATAACAGTTAAATAATACACTGAAACAATTAATTATGTAATAATTACAGAAGCAGTAGTCCTTAACCTTTCAATCTCAGAATGTGGTGATTGCCAGTAACACTCAAAAGAAATTCTTATAACAAACCTTATGCACCAACCACAGCAGTATCAATCATTGTTTATAAGGTACTGAGCATTTATGAAGACCTTTACACCCTGTATCTTTACTCCAATACCATCCCAGACTGTAAAATCTCACTGGCCCAAAAATCCCATAAAATTGTACCAGAAATTACCTTTTTACTTTAAATCTGAATTACAGGCATTTAAAATTTAAATGTGTTAATATAATACTTAGAAACATATTTGAGAAACAAATGCATCCACTAGGTAGCTGTGTTCTTTTTTTTTTTTTTTTTCCTTGTCTGTTTCTTTAAAAGTCAATAAATCTGAAAGAACACCAGAAAAAAGTGCATTCATTCACCTGCATTTTTACTCCTGGAACCATCTCCAAAGGGTATATAAGAAACAAATAAAGTAGATTAAAATCTTCTCTCTAGTCGTTTGTCATCAATTGTGATATCTTCTCTCAAAAACTCATAGTAAACTTCTTCCCAGAGCAACGCTGATAATGTCCAGATAATAAATTTTCTAAAGTTGTATAAAGTTCTATAGGTGCAAGGATGTGTGCAGAATAAAGTGTTTCAGCTCAGAATGCAGCTAACTTCATCGTGCCTGCTCTATGGAATCCTTTAAGGCTGAGAGAACTGTATCTCCAAATACAGATAAATCAAATACATGGGGTTTTTTGAGGGAAAACTGTAAACTGTCAGTTCACAGTCTTTAAAGTTGTCTTTTACATTCAGGTTCATTACTCATGAGGTCGCACGGTGTTGCTGGTGTTAAGTGGTGGGGTGAACTGAAATGCAAAGACTGGGAAGAGAAGCACTTCCTTCTCTAGAATCCACAACAGTTCTTTGTACAGCACTCTTTCTCGGATACATTTTGATAATGATAAACATATCTGTCATCCCAATTAGGATGGGCACTCCTTGAAGGAATGAATTACAACCTATTTATCTTCATATTTTGTACAAATCTGAGGCACATAAGCACATAATAAATATTTGTAGAGTCAAATGCAAGACATTCATTCCCTTTCGAGATTCAAAAAAATTAAACAATGAAATCGAAGAGAATAGAATGCCCAAGAAAAACAACAAATCATGAAAATGACTTTACAACAAAATAGGGAGTGCTAGGTCCCTTTACTTGCATTGTTCTTGGTAAAAATGACCTGATTAAGTTAACCAGGATACATGAGAACGATGCTGAGAGGTTATGTGAGATGTCAAGGAAAGATAGTAAGGGAATAGGTCTGGTCTTCTTTCCTAAAATTGTTCATTAATCCTTTTTTTTTTTTTTTTCTTAATCCTAGGAGGACAAATTAGAATTTATAAGGGGGAAAGAATAAGAGACATAGCCTGTAGGTAACCTACAACTGCAGCTAAATGTGCATCTATTCCAAATTCATGGTCTATTCTTTGTTCTATTTTTCACTCCCCAAAGGCCAAGGCCTGTGAAAATATTCCTGCTTCATAGACAAATGAGTGTGCCAAGTGTCTTCTTTGCTGTTCTCTATAGATAAGAAAGCTTTTTATATTAAATAAAACCCATGCTGCTGGCAAATTCTACACTTGGGTCATTTGCCTCAATTAGTTGAAATATAAGGAAACTAAAGTTAATGTTTCTAGGGACTCATCAGTTTTAACTTATGCAGTCAGTCTTTTCAGGAAATTAAAACTAGTTCTAATAATTTGGGGGCAGTGATTTACATGGAATAAACCTATTTGATAAGGTAAAGTTTTCCAGTTACATTAGCCTGTCTTCACATTCTCTTCTCTTTTCTTTTTTGTGGGGGTTGGCATACTGCAGATTGAATTCAGGGGCACTCGACCCCTGAACCGCATCCCCAGTCCTATCTTGTATTTTATTTCAAGACAGAGTCTCACTGAGTTGCTTAGGGCCTCACTAAATTGCCAAGGTTGGTTTTGAACTTACAATCCTCCTGCCTCAGCCTCCCCAGCAGCTGGGATTACAGGCCACCATGCCTGGCTTATCTTCATATTCTTAATAGCCTGTTAGATAAAATAAAAAGCACATGCAAACTAAAGACCACTGAAGGCCTGAATCTTGGGTTAATCAACCATAGACAATGGTATAAGTGAGACCGAAGAAAGATGTGAAGCAAGTGATTTCAGAATTGCTATGGATTTTTGAAGAAATGGTTAATTTTGAAATATTTATTTCTTTGCATGAAAAATTTTCTATTATTGCAAAAGACTGTTATCAAATGCCTACAACTTGGCCCATTTAATTCAATTTCCTAGTTAATTATTCTTTAAATCTCACATGTCAGCCACCTAGAAAACACCTACATAGTGTTACAAATCATTTGTGAAAATAATCTGTTATAAATACATTATGGAAATAATCTGTAGTTTTTTACTTAAAATTTCCTGGTCTGGATTTGAAAGTCCTGAGATATAATACTCCATGGTACACCACTCTTCATAGTGCAGAAAAGGTGACAACCTCAACTCAAAAGAACTCTCCAGTTCATCATTGCCAGAACCAGGGTATAAATTATTTCTATTCTCTGATTTATGGTTTACTATTTTCCTGAAATCCCTATTGTAATTCACAAAATAATTTGCTTTATTTTTCTCACATTTTGTAGCAATTCTCTGCTATCTTCTTGGGCTCTACCATCACACTATTTCCCTGTGAACTTGACTCAGTCACATGTAACTCTGAAAATGTTGCCATTAGACACTTAGGTTCAGACCAAGTCCTCTCAATTCTATCTACAGCAAAGGGCCTATTGACCCTCATTCAGCATGACATTTTTCCAGAATTAGGTCTGCTAACTAACCTTTACCAGATCAGTAGATAAATCATGTCTCTTTTACTAAATTCAGAGAGTTTTTGTATTTTGAATGAGAAGTAATTATCACCTCTATAAACTTAATGCTGGTGGCCATGGGCAAGGCAACAAAGTAATGGCTGCAGGCCACTGATGTCTGGGTTTCTCAATTATTGTTCTCAGTGCCTCAAGTAGATAAGCAGCCTACCTCTGCACAGAGTTACACTCAGTCTTAAGGTGTGTTTCAGCAGGTCATTTATTTACTTTTTTTAATTAAACAAGATTATGTTGGATTATATGGTAGGTAGACAATCCACAGTATATCCTGGTCTTGAGTCCACTGCTGTATGTCATGGCCTGTGAAATGGGTTCTTTGGTTACTCTCAATCACCAGTGGAGCCATACATGGCACTCAGCCAGATAAGTCCCTTAATAGCTGCCTTCTGATGGACTCTCCTGCTGGGAAAGGCTGCGTCAAATCCATAACTATGTCCACAAAAATCAAAGCATATTTGACCCCTTCTGATAATGTGAGAGGGTCAGTGGAGTCTATCTACCATTACTAAAGAGGGACCAAATCAGTTCATCTGAGAATGGTGAGTCAAGAATGGTCAAGTTTGGGAACAATACATTCCCAGAGGCTTGCTCTCATAGAAGCAGCATGAGGGACAGAGTTGCAAAATGAGACTGGAACCAATTCTACTTCTCCCCAGTTTCCATATTTTCTACTCTGTTTCATTGATATCTTAATACCAATATTGAATCATCCTACATGTTTTAAAATCAGGTAAAGTCAGATCTCCAACATTTTGTCCACCTGTGGAAATGAAATCAAATTCACACTTTATAAAATATACAAAATTTAACTTCAGATGGTCCATGGAAAATCTGGAAACCACTTTCCTAAAGCAGCGAACCACAATTATTTGGCATTGTATGTTATATATTCTTCTCTATCATGGTTTTTTTGACAGAGGGAGATGGAGACAGAGAGAGAAAGGAAGAGGGGAAAAACCAATCTCTCCCTGGAATAAGTGTAAATAGAGAAAGGAGGGTAGAGTAACTTCAATCACTAGGAACTATGATTCCCTTCATGTGCAGAGTCTTCTGACCAACAAAATTAACATCCCTGTCTCTCCTCTTTCTTTTCTTTGGATAATAGAAATGAGTAGGAAAAAGTTAAATGAAATTTCTTCAATTTTTAAGAAATTTCAGTGGTTGACTCTGTCCAGAGAAGTTTTATTCTTTTGCCAATCTTTTCTTACAGTCCCTGTTTTCTTCCCTAAGCTGGTCAACTTAATAGAAAAAAAAGAAAGAAATCGCAATGTTCTCCTTAAATACTGGCTCTTTACTTGTTCTCCCTCAGGCCTCAGTGACCTTACCTCTTGAAAACAAAAGTCACCAACGGTGCCCTTCCTTAATCTCACCTCTAAGTAGGCCACAACAAAGGACTTGAGACATGGGGTACAAGGAGAGTGGACACGGATCCCTCCTCCAGACAGTGCCTCCTCTGCCTTCTGAACACTGGGTGTCTTATATGAACCAGTCTCTTAAGGAGACGGGAGAGACTGGGGAGATAAAAGAATTATGCAAAGCCAACCTAGGATTTTAGAAAATAAAGTGGAATTATTAAATGAAGACAAAGAAATAACCCAGGTGTGCATTTTAGTTCTCCTCTAGCTAGGTGTGCTAACTCTGCAAAACTCAAACCATGCAAAAGTCTTTTTTGGGAAAGTGAAGGATGACATTGCTGTTTCTCTTCACTTTCTTTTTCCTCTGCATCCAGTCTCATTTTTTGACTCTGTCCCTCATGCTGCTTCTATGAGAGCAAACCTCTGGAAATGTATTGTTCCAAAACTTGACCATTCTTGACTCATCGTTCTCAACTTAGTCTAAGGTTGAACTTCATCTCTAACTAGAAAAATAAGGAAAAAGAAACATTAAGAGAGGCACATTTTTAGAACACAGATTTTTTAAAATCCTACCTTACCTCAACCTGACCACAGATGGGCTGGCTGGCACGGCACACAGGGGCACCATTCCAGCCTCTTTTTTATTGGTCCCACACATATCACTTTCCCTCCATTTCATGGAAATCTCTTGGTCTTAAATCTTTCTTTAGACACTTTTCATTCCAGTGGCAAGTGGTCCTGGATTTCAGGAGGGGCAAATAACAGTGTCCCTTCCTTGGCACACTGAGACAAGTTTCTGATCCTAGAACATCTCTTTCCATTTAAGGTAAGAAGAACTTTTCCCTGACTACACATGGGAAGCTATATACACATATATGGCTGGCTTGGAAAGCCAGCTGAATTTATTTGTGCAAACTGTTTTTACCTAATGTAACAGCACAGAGATACTTGGAATCTCTGTCGATTATGCAAATTGCTTATGAATGCCTCAGCAGAGTTTGTGGGCAAGCTACCTTTTCTTATGAAAAGTTTGGCTTTTTAAAATAGTTTCCTCTTTCTTTTCCCCTCAAACTACTTATCGAAACTGGAAACAGGAAGCCACACCCATCTCATTTTTTCATTGTATAAACAGAACCTTTGATTCTATTTTAGGATGAGATTTTCCAAAGCAAAAAGAGTGAAAGGGCTGGCTTCAAGAAAAACTGAGCAAATTTGAGGTGAAAGTAACAAACATGAAAACCCAGCTTATTCAGAGAGGAGTCTCCCATAGGCTGCACCCTGCAAAGTCTGAACTGCTAAGTGAAGGCATTTGAATTTAATCTGTGAGAAATAGGTATCCATACCAGTTCTATAAATTGAACAAGGATATGATAACTTATGAGATTGAATAAGATGAATCTGGCAACACTGAACTCAAGGAAAAGAAGGGCTGAGTTCATATTTCCATGTTTAACAACAGGGGTCCTCTGACCGTCCTGATTAGTAGGATTTCTTTAGTAGTGTGCCAGGTGCCACTTGCAAGAAACCTATAATTATATCATGATATCACACTCCCTGCCCAACATCTAAGTGTGCACACTCTGACAGCATGCATCCCCACAGAGAAGTAGACTGAGAAAAATACACACATCCACATGCATATATATTCACATTGTATTACACTCATTCTGAAGGTGAGCATTTTATAGCATATAAAATGTATATTAAGTTACATTTCAATGACAAATAGCATCCAGGTTGTCAAATGATTTAATGCAAGATGTCCTCATTAATTCAGCTCTGCAAATCTGTGCTCATAGAGCATCTAAGCTCCGGATGTGTTTTTGGCAGCATTATTTATTTAATGCCACTTTCCCAGGTGTTATTTCTCCTCCAAAATGAAGCTCCTCAAAAGTGCTTCAAAAATCCTTTACCGTTATCTCCTCCAGTCCATATTCTCATTTCATAACATCTCTTTTTTCTTAGTCATTTCCTTTAGAGTTCCTCTCTTCAACCCTGCATATTGAAGAAAGATAACTTTTTCAGTGTGAGCTCTGTGTATACCTGGGAGGGTGAGTGCCTGAGGGAACTGCCTTCAAACACTGAATTAAATAGCAGCAAAACTCAATCCCTTTCACCAAATCTCTTTCCCTTTGGCCAGCAAAATCTATTAAAATACCCACTGAATGAGATCATTCTTAAGCACTGGAAACTGACTCAAGTCAATACATTTGTTTCTAACTTTTGAGTCTCTTTGGAGACAATAAGAGCCCCTGAATTATGTGGAACTCCACGATGGTGAGCTCCCCTCACAATCTTGCGATCGACATTACATTGAAATTCAGGCATAGGTCAAATTTTGCTTCACAAGCAATGTTTGTTAGTTGTCAGCCACAGGGGTGGGAAAAATGTGATAACTTACATTTAAAAATAAGACCTCAATTCACTTAAGTATAACTGGTCAGCAGGCTACAGGAACAAGAGTCCCCAAATACCTCAAATAAAAATTTCCTTTCCAAAAAAAATGTTAATAGAATAAAGCATGTTTATTTACAAGCAGGCACTGAACCATTGAGTTTATCTCTTCTATAAACTTGTACTACTGGCATTTCTTTGAATGGTATGACCTAACCTGAAAGGTTCGCTCAAGGTACACATGACCTCCTTGTAGTGGTAGAATTCTGTTACCTCATCCTCAGATAACTATCATCCTCTGAAATCAGTGGCAGGACCACATGGTCTTGAATGCCATTTCTAATATGAGGATGGATGGGTTGCACAGGACTTGTGTGCCCTCTTTTCACAAAGATAGCAAGTGATTTGATATTCTATTGTCAATCCTTATACCATGGACACCATTCACTTTCACCAATCCATGTGCATCTTATCATTTACCAATCTAATTATCAAATCCCTCATTTTACCAGTAAAACTATTATTGTCGTCCCCCAGTCTAGCAGAATATGAGGTATTGATCAAGATACCTTGTAGTAGCCACTCCTTGACTTTGGACTTGTTATGTGACACTGGCTACCATCTTGTCATGTGGGCTTTCAAAGAGGGAAACTGCTCCTGGAGTAGAAGCTTCAGCTACTGAGTATATACATAATGACTCTCTGTCATGTCAGAGTGCTTTAAAGTAAATTGCACATATCATAAGCAGCTGACATACTTGAAAACTACTGGACTGGGGCTAAATATAAGTAAGTCTATGATGAATTTGTTCCAAACATTTTGTATGACCAGATTGAAGTTATTTATTCTAGTCATTCATTTCCTTCTTCCCTCCCTCCTTCCATTCTCCCTTTTTATTTTCCTTCTTCCTTTCCTCTTCTTCTTCCCTCCTCCTTTTTCATTGACTAGGTAATCTCTAATATACCTTCCAGTCCTTCTATTTTATACCAGGTAACATTTAAAAGCACATGGCCCCTTACAGCATGATATATTTATATTATAATTGACTTTTTACAGATAGAAATGAAACACAGACAGAGGATTACTACAGCCTCAAATAAAATAAACCTGATAAATATTCTGTGGCCAAGAGAAAGAAAATTCCTTTTTTTTTAATGACATTCTATTGGAGGGTGACTGATAGAGATCCATCATATTTGTTAGTATCTGACTCAGAGATTATCAAAAACAATCTTTTCAGATGTTTCTCACAATCTTCTCTCCCTACTTTTTAGACTTGACTGTGAACTTCAATTCAAATCCAGGACTCATCATGTATGCCTTCTAATGACTAGCACTGTGTTTCTGAGTCAAGCTTTCCTCCTTGATTCTTCTCTGTGAGTCTTCTCAGTCTCTCAGAGATGTAGACTTCAGATGAACTTGTCTTACAGATTGGTCGGACAAAGCCAGCATTCAGGAATCCACCTAGCATTCATTCCTGGAAAGAAACAAGTCAATGCTTAATGCAAGTTACGTCAAAAAATGCTTGTTGAAAAGCAAAGACATTGGTAGTCATATAACCTGATCAGTCTTAAACCATTCCCAGAGATGTCAGCAAAGATATGGTTAGTCCTCTTCTGTTGGTAAAATGGTATTTATAAAAATGGATTTGGGCAAAGGACAGATAGATGTCTCACCACTTTATGCTAAAACTCTCTCCCACAAACAACTTCCTGTAATGACAGCTTTCTGTTTCCCAAGAATTTTTTATCCTAGTTTATGACTTATCTTTTTCCTTTTGTCCCTTATGCTTTAGGAGATAAATGTCTTGTTTAAAGAAGGTGGGAACTTCTGCACATTAAATTGAAGACTGAAAATATATTTCCCAGTCCCAGAGTTTAATTACAATTCCTTTATCTTTTCTTATCATCTGTGTTTCCTAAAGAAATAAAGAAGAAACTTCAAATCTTTTCTACAGAACTAACTTTTCGCTGTCTTGCTGTCTGTCAACTGAGTTCCAGAATGGAAAGCCAGCAATCCCATCAGTCTTCATTTGTACCTGCCAAAATTAGATGGTCCTTCCCTATTCAAGACTAGAGTGAATTTTGTTTATACAATTTGAATGGGACAAACATTTGAGGAATCAAGTGACAGAAAATGAAGGAAGTTTTACAACTTGTCCTGTGTCTCATACAATGTCCAGAATGTTTTGAGCTGTTTTCTACCCTGCACTTAATGCTGTCTGAATATAAGACACCTCACTTCTCTGAGTGGACCTAGCATTCTAGCATTGCTTTTTTTTTTTTTTTTTTTTTTCATTAATGTCAAACTACCATACCATTTTACTACACATTTAGCATGTTCTGACCTGCTTTGTACCCACTTGGGACAAAGAGTAGAAAGTCAATGAAAAAAGAAAGCATTCATATTCTTCTCTCTTGTTATATTTCTACCTGTGGCAATATCCTATCAGACACTACTTTTCTCTTTTATTTGGTCACCACAATGACAAATCTCTACTCAAAAAGCTTAAGAACTTAACATTGCAAAGCTAAATTCTTAAGGAAGGAGTTTTAAGTAGGAGATGCTTCTGTGTTATTCATTTTCCCATAGAGCATTGCAGACAATCTGGGGAGATAAACAGCTGCTCAAATGGTCATCACTGATGGATCCCTTAATTGTAGTAAGATGGTAGAAGCACTCACACGGCAGAATCCATGAAGGTCTGCTCAACTGGAGCCTTCCCCAGGGAACCCTTACAATGATGTCTGTGTCTCTCTTAAATTCATGTCACTTTCTACCTGAAATTTGATCTTCTCTTCCTATTATCACGTATTCAGATTATTTTCCTTGGAACTTCGTGGCTTCATGCTTTTCAGGTATGTCTATGTTCTCAAAGATTTTATGCTTTCTACCATTGCTATGGAATAACATAGTGGAGAAGAGTGCTTTTCAGTATCACCTTGTGGCCAAGTGTTTTTCCTGTAATATAAGCACATGTAGAATTGGGCTTGTTGAGTTCCCACTGGTGTCATTCACTTCGTATTAGGGGTCTGTGTTATCATTCCACATGGGACTGTAGGAAAGCACCAGCAATTACTTGCAGATAATTTATTAAAAGAAACATTGAAACTTATAATGAAATCTCTGAAATGATGGATAAAGCTAAAACATAATAGAATAGTACTAGTTGGATGCATATCTTTGAGCTGGTTTCCTTCTTGTAGATAACACCATCATTCCAGTTCTGCTAACTGAAGAAGATCCCATTTCTAGCATTCTCAGTGACCCTGGTTCCCCCACTGGGGACTCATCTTTGATGAAGTAGGAATATGCCCACTGAAAAGAGAAAACTTGGTGCAAAGTCCAAACAAACAATATGCACCTTACAATTACCAAAGTCAAGGAACACCACAAGCTACTGTTGACCAATTTTTTCTGGCATGTCACCAGTTAAAAAGTGAGTTGCAGATCACTTGTTTCTTCACATCTAGAAAGAAACACCCATATGTCTGTTTCTAGAATTACTCACTCTGGAACCAAGAATGTAAATGTTTGATAAAACTTCTGTTGATGAAAGCTATGCTTTTCATCAACCAGATAAGAAGCTAAATGGGCTTCTTACATGTTAAATTTCCCCTTAAATATAGTTCCAGAAATCTGAAAACCTGTCAGTAAATATATACGTGTGTGTGTGTGTGTGTGTGTGTGTGTGTGTGTGTGTGTAGGGCACAGTAGGATCTATAAGTATTCACCCTAATAATTGGATCCAAAAGCCCAACAGAATCTTCTATCATAACTTCATTGACTCTGCACACTGAGACCAAAGGGTTCTAGAGGCAAGAAGTCCCTGCTTGAATCTATTTCCTAGCAGAATCCAAGCTCAAATTTGAAACACATCAGTCCATTTTTAAATAATGTATAGTTCTTCATAAACATCACAGAGCACACGTCATATTCAATGAGGTCTTAAACCCTCTGTGATTGGTGGGTGTGGTAGGTAGCCACTGGGAAAAATATGCCCAATTCATACTTATCCCCATCTGGGTCAATATACTTCACATATTAAAAAATGGCTTAACAGAATATATTCCTATTCAGGGACAGTTTCACATTAGCTTCTCAGCTGCCACTTTGGGATGTGAAAAGTTACAACTTCTATAATGCCCTACCAAATAACAATAATTTCTTCAGGGCATACACTAGAATTATTTTGATTTTCAACTATGACCTTCTCCACTGATTATTAAGGATACCTGCTTCACCAATTGCTAACTTTACCTAAAACTCCCAGATTCAGAAAATAAAATGCAGGATATACAACTAAAATTAAATTTCAGAAAAGTATGCAATATTAAGACACATTTAAACTAAAAATAAAAAAATGCCACTTATTTGAAATCCAAATAAAATGGATGCACTTTATCTGGAAATATTATTTTTATCACCTCCCTAAATAAATCCTATTTTCCTCCTTTCTAAAATGCTGCCTTATGTAAAATGCTGAACACATTAAAAGCATGAAAGATTCAGCAAGTGATTTATAACCTGGAAAGAATCAGTCATATGATATTATTGTCATTATTACTATTATTTCTCCCATCTAATGATCCAGTCTTTATTTCTATATAGCTTATGTTTAATCTACTTCAAAATGCATTATTTAAGTATTTTAATATTAATGATATACTTTTGAAAGAGCCAAAATAGGATTCTATGCTGGTTTTTATA
Organism: Sciurus carolinensis; assembly: GCF_902686445.1. Taxonomy (NCBI): domain Eukaryota; kingdom Metazoa; phylum Chordata; class Mammalia; order Rodentia; family Sciuridae; genus Sciurus; species Sciurus carolinensis. The sequence goes on along the minus strand of NC_062227.1, from coordinate 51,129,876 downwards.
CTAGCATTTTAAGGTTGTTTTGGTTTCTATGACCATGAGCGCTGTATCTTCTTAGTTTCTTCTGGCATTGATGGATTGCCTGCATCTGTTGTGCAAACAATCATGGTGATACAGTAGGAAGTGTGGTTGCAACTTGACTTTATTCTCTGAAATATTCTGAGCATATGGTGAAGTGGCAAGAGTATGGTCTCAAGGTGGGAATTTGGGTAAACAGAGAGGAAGCCTCCATTTTTGCATTACCCAGTTGGATCACTGGAGACTTCATTAGCAGATAATATTAGAAAGAAGTGCCTAAGTAGCTGGCTTTCTTCCTATGCCACCAACACATAAGATGACAAAACTTAGAAATCTTAAATGTTATACATTGACAAAAGACATTATATTGAGAAAACATTATATAAAATTGTTTTCAAATCATAGCTTATCTTTTGAAAGGATTTTATGGAAAGAGAAATAATAGGGATGAATTTTGAAATGGTAGGCTTTAATTAAGGTATTAAAGCAAAGTCCCAGAGTCAGGACATTTTCCAGATTTCAAAACTAAACAAGACAAAAAGCCCTAACACAAACATTTAATGTCTGGAGGAAAATGAGAATTCAAAAAAATTGCATTATTGCCATGAGGATCCCTTGAATTTTTATAAGCTCTTAGCACATACAGTCTTCTTCACAAAATCACACAAAAATATCTGTTCCAAAAGTAGGAAGGTTGAGTATCCTGACCAGAGACACAAATAAAGACTGTTGAGTTTACATTTCCCAGGATACACAGATGATGAACAATTTCCATGATCAGCAGTAGCAATCCAACTTAACATAACTTGAGATGAGAGAAACTCAGGAGACTATTTAAGCTGTGAAGTCGGTGATATAAATAATCTGGCATCCAGAAGAGCTAGACCCAGGCACTGGAACACTCTGGTGCTCTCAAACCTTTTCACCACTGATCCTTCCTACATGCAGTTTCATTCTTTCTGATTCTAGATATATGGCATTTGTCCAGACTTTGGAGACAAGCCTACTAAGAACATCAGAGTTCTATTCAAGGAAAGACTCACTACGATTACAACAGTTTGAAAAGTCTTTTGTAAAAACTATAATTCACATCTTTTCCAATAAACTGAGACTAGCAGATTGTTCTATTAGACATTTTTTCTTGGTTTAGAGTTATGATTATGTAAAAAAAAAAAAAAAGCAAGAAAACAAAATCTCTGGGAGAGATGTTTTAGTCAGCTTCTTCACCACGCAACCCAAAGACCTCACAAGAACAATCTGAGAGGAGGAAAAGTTTATTTGGCATGCATGGTTTCAAATATCTCAATCCATAGACAGTTGGTTCCATTATTCTGACCCTAGGTAAGGCAGAACTTCATAACAGAAGAGTGCAGTAGAGCAAAGGAACTCAAGTCATGGCACCAGGAGGCAGAGAGAGAGAAAGAGGTCCATTTTCCAGAGATGAAATGTATATCCCAAAGTCATGCCCCTCATGACCCATCTCTTCCAGCCTCACCCTATCTGCCTACAGTTACCACCCAGTTAATCCTGCCTAAAGATTAATGCATGGATTAGGTTAAGGCTTTCATAACCCAGTTCTTTCACATCTAAGTTTCTTTGCATTGTCACACATATGAGCTTTTGGGGAGACACCTCATATTTAAACCATAACAAGAAGTCATACAAAGGTGGAGTGAGGGAAGGTATTTCTGCTCATAGAACAAAGGAACAATATGTGAGAAAACCTTAATACAGGATAGTGTTAGAAAATGGCAATAAAAAGGTCAGTTTTGAGAATGATGAAAATATAGTACCTCGACTTACAAAGGCATGGGCCAAATCATGCCCAAAAGAACTCAAGATGAAAATTTTGTATATTTCCCATGAAGTGCAATAAGCTTTGATTTAAAAATGTGATAGAATCCAATGACTGTTTTCACAACACATCTACAGATGTGAGTTCAGAAGACATGGAGGAACAAGTATAGAAGAAATAAATGAAAAGGAAGAAAATGTAGTTGTGGATGGGATAAGGTGAAAGAGGAAGATTGAAGTTTTCACTACTCCCTTTGCTATTTTACCACATCAATTTTTTTTCTTCCTGAGACATTGAAAATCACCACATGAAACATCTATATTCAGCAAAGCTGATGGACTTTGACATTTCCTAATATGTGCCACCTGTTCTGAGAAAGCAAATTTAAGAGAAACAAATTTAAGTGTATTGTTGCAATATGGGTAATCTGTTATGAGAGGGAAAGAAAACTAGTGAATTTGGAAAGACATCCTTGTGTTATAAATTTTCCATGAAAATAATCATGTAATAGTCATAAGAAGTTGGAAATACTTGTAAGAGTTTATTTATCCTATTGCTCAGTTCTTAGTAAGACTTGCCAAATTACTCAAAATAATTAAGAAGGCTCTCCATTTTAAAAGAATCAGAGATGTTGAGTCAATTACATGAATTAAATGAACTGATGCTAGAGATTTTTTTCTTTGTTTTTCCTCATTATTAATGTGTTTAGAAATACAGTTGACTTCAAACAGACTTAGGACATACTTATAAGAAGAGCATCAAAGGAATAAACACACTCGTATGGTATGCAGTGGACACACACGTGAACTGGTGTTGAGTCCACACCTTCCCTTTAAACTACAGAAGAAAGGGAAAATCAGTCAAAAACTACCAGGTATCCTTTTTATGAATGACCAGTTTGATCCAATCTTTCTTTTTGCAATTTATTGACTTGACAGTTAATTTTGGTTTTGCATAAAGATATCAATTTAATCATTAAGATTAGTACACCAGGCTGGAGTTGTGGCTCAGTGGTAGAGTAGTTGCAGAGCATGTGTGAGGCATTGGATTTGATTCTCAGTACCACATAATAAATAAAAAATAAAGTTGTTATATCCATCTACAACTAAAAATATTTAAAAAGATCAGTGTACCAATGAAACAAATTTATCTATACAGCACCATATTTGTACAGGACACAATGTTGTAAATTGATAAAATTAAAGTATGAACAGAATACAATAGTTTCATTTAACGATGGTGAACTGCAATTAAAAATATTAAATGGAAAATTCTAAAAATAAACAATTCATAAATTTTGAAAATTTGTGTGCTATCCTGAATTGCATGATAAAAATCTCACCATCTTACTTAATCTTATCAAAGACAAATTATTTCTTTGCTCATATATCCACATTTTAAGATATTGGAAAGAAAGAGAAAGATCACATGCACACAATCTTTATTATAGTATGCTGCTATAGTTATTTATTATTGTTGTTGTTAGTCTCTTTCTGCATATAATTTTTAAATTAAGACTTTGTCTTAGCTACATATGTTTAAAGAAAACATAGTATACTGAGGGTTTAGTGCTATTCCTGATTTCAGGCATCCACTGAGGGTTTTGGACTAGTGTATACCCTGGTCAGGATAGACTAAAGTGGTCTGCTGTAACAAGAGATACAGCAACAATTTAGGGTCTTGAGAAATAAAGATTTGGGTTTCGCACTTGTGTAATAAATAGTCCAGTGTAGGTACTCTTGGTAAGGTAACATCTCCCCACGTTCCACAATTCAGAAACATAGGGGGACAGTAGCATTGTTGTCTGCAGAAAACAACTTCATGGGTGGCCCTGCTCTGGCCATTTCAATCGGTAGGAAGAAAGAAAAGAGTATTGGAAAACATCCAAATTTGGGGGGATCAGATGAGAATTCACTTATGTGGCAGCAGTGTTTAGTTGCAAAGAAGGCTGAAAAATATGAACCCAATAACACACCTGAATCTCAGTCCAATTCTATAATTTTGAAGGAAGAACATGGGTTTTAGTGAACATCCATCTGCATTATGTGTTTTGAACATATGGTTCTTTAGAAGACTAAAACTCAAACACCTATTTTAGATAGCTAAAATTTAAGACCAGTCCTCAGTCCTGGTATGAATCTGTGGAATCTCTTCCAACTTGACCAGCAGTAATAGCCACAAGGAGGATATTCTTTATGGGAGTTGATGTCAACTGCAGCTCTGACCTTTAGGGACTGTGTAATGTCCAGTGTTCTCCTGATCTCGTTTACCTGACAGGGCTCTGATGTGAATTTAATGATGTTATAATAAAGTAAAACAAATAACTTAATGCTGACACAAAGTGAAAACTCAACAGTTGAAGTTTCATGCCACTCTTTTTTGTATCTCCTTCTCAGGAAGACTGTCTTATGTTGGAACCATGTTTAGACAGCTTCAGGCAACATAGGGCTGACCCTTCCCATTCTGCAGTAGAATTTCAGGGCAAGATATGCTTGTAGATCATGTAGGACTCAGAGTTTTACTCTATTTGACTTTATCCTAAAAGGCCTGTGGAACTTTTTGCCCTGTGATTCCAAGGGAGCAGATTTACTTGGGTCTCTTTCCAAGAAAAGGATCACTGTATTTTAGCCAGACATCTAAAAGTCTCAATGTAGGAGCTTGTGGAATTATAACTTGGGCTTCCTGCCATTGGAGGTAAAATACGGATTTTTCCTGGTGGAGTACTCAAGGGCGAAGGATAGGATTCAGAAAAAATACACTTGGTCCCAATCCCTTTTTCCAGAAATCTAAATTTTAATTCTCAAAGGCCTTCAACTCATTGTCTGAGATCCATGCACATTATTAAAAGTATTCTGCCATCTTCTAGGGCTACTGATTTAAATATCAATCAAGCCTAAAAAAATCATTCCATTCAACATCTAGACTGGTGCTTGACCAAACAGCTAGCACAGTAGTCTCATCAAGTTGTCACATTATGTTTACCAAAACAACCAGGAATGACCCTCAAACACACAGGATAATACTGAGAGTGGGTAGCCCTGGGAACTGACCCATCACATTAGTTATATACCCTTTTTATTTTTTTTTCTTGAGAAACAAAGAGATGTTAAAGAAAGTCATGATGATTCACTCTTCCACCCAGGAAGAAGCACCTTTTGTCCTTTGTTTGTTTGTTCTTTGTTATTTTGGTCAGAAGTAGGTAACAGGGCTACCAGATAAAAATCTATGAGAGAGAAAAGACAATACAATCAAGTAAGAATGACCTTTACATAGATAATGAAGTAATGTATGAAAATGCTCTAAATCATTTTTAGGATAAATGCATCCTAAATAAATATCTGTGTCTCTGTACTGGAATGAGAATTAATATTTAATATTAAACTTACTCTTGTCAAAAGGCAGTAAGAATGAACTAGGTTACCAATTTTGGATCATGCTAAAATGTGAACGTGATAAATCTTTTGTAAACTGTATTTTTGTAAGTTTGTTCTAAACAAACTTGCTGAATATTTTCTGATAAATTGTACAGGAAATTGGCATCCCTTAAATCTTCTGAGGAGCTAAATAGTAATGGAATATATTAGAATGAAGCTTTACTACAATTTATGCTAAACTTCAAAGACACTAAATAAATTTGTTTTAAATGAGGAAAGTTTATAAAATAATTGTGATTTTTCTGATTAGGAAAAATAATTCAAGCATCATCCTGCAGAACCAGCATCTTCCTTTGTCTTGGGGTTGAAATTTTATGGAAAGGTAAACTACAAAGGGAACTGTAATGTGTCATAGTGGAAAACCTATATCTGCACAGAATTGTTAAAAATTTAAAAAATGATCCATTCTTTAGGATATTTAATCAATAGATATTTTTAAAACTTGGAATATTCAAAGTTTCAATACATAAAATAAAATTTTAGCCCTAAAAACAACTGTGCACAATTTCAGATGTGAAAATATTCTGTAATAACTTATCTTTTGTCAACTCTCCAATTATAAGTTTGTTCAACTAAGATGCCATGGTTTCGGTAAAGCATCTCACAACAGTGCTTCATAGAAAACTGAGTATGAAGCTAAAATTAGTGTTTGGACTCACTATGTTGAAGGCTTTTATTCTCCTGAAAAAAATATTAGTAATAATGGGCTTTAAGAGAGCTATAAGAATATAATTCTAAACTCCAAACACAACTGGAGAAATACAGCATTGATTATATCTCTCGTTGCTCAAGAGTAATGTCTTCTTTTCCTATTGTCACCAGCACGGTGCCTAGCCCATCTATTACACATAATAAATTTCTTTAACCATGATATCGCTATCACAGAGATAACACAACAACGGCGCATGGGCTTTGCACAGTGTAAGTTCCCACTTGCCATTCCACTACAAGCAATCCATAATTTATGCCAAGAAAATTTCATGTGTTCCCAATTTCAAATTGTACAACAATGGATTGCATATTAACACATAGGAGGGTTTTTTTTTCTATGTCAGTATTTTCTGGGCTTTACAAAGCATTTCCTCCAGTTTAAAGGACAACACCACTCCATTATCATTGAACCATCCCTCACAGCCTCATATGCAAATACACACACATGCACATACACAGAAATCTTCTGTTTTCTATAATCAAACTTCACTTTTATTTTTATCTTTATCATTTTCTCTGTCCCACTTCTTTGACATTTTACCCTCTGCTTTGTCAGAATTTATCCCTTAAATTCTACCTATTGCTTATTCAATTATCTAAAGGCTTATTCAACTTTCTGCTTTCCACTGAGTCTCCAGGAATTCATCAACTGCATTTCAGGTTTTTCTATCTCTAAACTGATGATTCCTCTGGATGTTTCTGCTCCTGGGATGCTGTTCCCAGTAGGTTGTAATTGTCTATACCCTGCTAGTCTGATTCTCCAGTTTTGTAGGTAGCCATATGCCTTGTTCCTGATTTTCCTTAGTGACCTAAGAAGACATGACTTTCAGTTCACTCAGTTTTTGACGAGTTCTTAGGAAGAGCAGTGATATCCAAGCTTCTTACAGCTTGGACCAGAACCTGGAAGTTATGCTTTATGTTTCTACAAGGAAAAAAGATCTCTAGCAGCTGGAATGTGCTCAATCATGTTTCCTAATATGTTTAGGTAGTTTTGTGTAGATATACTCGTGTTTCTTCTGTGTAGTCTGTGAATTTTGGGTGGTTTACAAGATTAATACCTAGAGTGAAATATTCTTCTGTCACCATCCTGAGTTCGCTCTCTTACTTTTCCGGACCCACTGTTCCCCTTTGGCTTTTCTCTTGCTCCCTATTTGGAAAAAGGTGCACTCTGTCACTTTTGTTTTTTTTCTTTCCTGGAAGCTCTTGAAGGCAGTTCTGTCAAATGATGCATACGTTCAAATTCTTTCCTGCCATCCATGCTCTGGTTTTTCAAGACAGGATTTTATTATTTTCAACTTGGAGCGGAATTGCTCTTCATGGTTCTTATCCTTGGCCCAATATTGGTTCCCTTGCAACCTCCCTTTTATTCCTGAACTTTTTCTTAGGCTGTTCTTGTTTGACCTGGACATCTTATGCAACAGTTGAAGCATAAAAAATATTCTGGGGTTGGTGGAGTGTTTTTAATTTGTATTATTTTTCTTAAATTTTCAGCTACCACTATTTTAAAATCAAGCTATACTTGATCTTCAAGTATGCTAAAAGTTCATTTTATAACTATTTCTTTCTTACTTTTCTGTACTATTCTGTAGAAAATACTAAAGGGCACAGGTATAAAAACCACTAATTCTTCATCACTCTTTCACTTTTCCATAAGAAAACATCACATACAAGCACTACATGTGGCATCCTCTAAAAGCCTTTGCCCAAATGCTTCTCAGTCTCTGATTAGCTCTGTCCTTAAAACGTTATAAGGCATTGCCATCTAACTAGACTCCAGGTAAATTTACATTAATATTCTCATTATTAGAAATTTCTTCATTTGTGCCACTAAAAATATTCACTCCCTCAAAGTGAGAAAAATTATTGCTGAGTGTTGAGGAAGCAGATCTCCTAACTTTAATATGTCCAATACTCCAGTATGAATAATTCTAGGGTCATGATCACCTAAATGTCTTTCTTAGGTTTAGTCAGAATATTCAGGAACAAAGAATGTGCCTTTATTATGATGGTTCAAACCTAAAACAGGCCTTAGAGATTATCTGGTATGTCTAGAAATAACAAAATTAAATGAATAAAATAATTTTTAAAATTTGTCATAGATATTGTTCAAGTCATTAGCAGAAGCAAGTTCTAATTCTTAGTCCAGTGCTTTGTATATTATGCTCTAATGCCCAGTGCATATTAGAAAAAGCTTTGACCACATCAGGAACTACACAGTTGCTAACTCTGAGCTCCATTCTCTAGACTAAACAGAAAATTCAGATTCTATGTACTTCCCATAAGCCACCTTACTGACAAACAGAGCTTCTGAATAACACATGTAATAGTGTTATTTGTGTCTTAAGTTACCATCAAACCAGTCTGAAGCAAATTGCATTGATCCTTATATCAATAAGTAAATGGATAATTTCTAGCAAGTTTTATGGAATTTTGAAAATGACTATGAACCTACATTTCTGTTTTTATAGATATAGAACTAAATGAGAACTCATAAACTCCTGGTTTAGATCCCTTTTAACTAGGCCCTTTCTGTCTCTCTGATGTTTCTATGAAATCAATGTATCAAATAATGGAAACCCAATAACACCTGCTTCACTGTAAATACACTAATAGACAACAAAGAATTTGAATCTTAATATTTTCATAAAGAACCCTTCCCTTCTACCATGCAAAAATTAGTAAGTTTATTTATACAAATGCAGAATAAAAGCCAGTCAAGATGGAATTTTATCATCTATTCTAGTTCTCAAAGATATGAGCCTCTTTTTAAATGCAAGCTTCAAGTTTGGGAGTAGAAAACATTAATTTTGCTGGAGATATTTATTTTTTATCAGTGTTACCCATGGGTGCTACATATATTGGTGAACACTGCTTAGTTTCAGATGGGAAAGGAGTAAGTCTTTATTCCAATCAGTATAAACTGGTTTCCACACATTTTCTAATGCTGTTGGCATTGAATTTTCCACTGATGCACTCACAAGTTTTCATGAATAGTCGCATGAAAATGTGACTCTAACCCTGAAGGAAGCAAGGTGTCCCTCTCAGAGACTTTGGTGCTGAAACAATGGCAAGCCATAAACACTCACCCACTGACTCATTTCCATGGTGAAGTTTCTCTTTGCAAACTCACCAGCAACTGCTGACCTCCAGACTTGAAACCCATCAATTCCCCAACCTAGAAGTGGAATACAGTGAACCAGCAGCAGCATTTTGCTGTCACCCAGTTAACATCTTATCATAGTTTGAAAAGCAATTTGTCCAATATTTCAACTTCCAGGGAGATTTCTTTATGAGTTTTTGGATAGGTTTGCCTTTCAATTGGATGATTTGAATAGCTTCTGTGGTGGGAGAGATTCTGCCCTCAGATAATGATTTTGCATTTCACCTCATCATTAATGCCATGGACCTCAAGGGAAGTCACTGTGCCTTTGATGAAGGTCGAAGCATTTTATAACCTTAATAAAGGCTCATAGCCCCAGGAACAGCAGCAAGTGTGAGCAACGTGAGGGACTGACTGAATAAAAATATAACCAAATTGCCACTTTAGATTCTATCAGTGTGAGGATTTCAAATGCAAATCAACACTTAAAGAGTACAATGGCACCCCAAACTTCAGTGCTATTGAAAAAATACATACACATACAGAAATCTGTATGAGTCAAAGAAAAATGAGAGAAATTATGTCTTTCTCTTTCTGGACAAATCTTTTTTTCCAAAATTTTATATTTAATTGCCAAACATTTTATATAGATACTACACAGAGATGAGTTAATAGGGCTCTTGATATATATGAATTCAAAACAATAATCATGGTGATTCTTAGTTATTGTAATTTTGTCCCTGTGTAGAGTTGAAATTGCTGTATTTTGAAGTCTGGAATGAATAAAAGATAACAAGCAAAAATGATTATGAGAACTACATCATCATCTGCATTTCCCATGGGATAAGTCACTTTGTCCTAAACATGACTAATAAATTACAGCTTTCAGTGGATTATTTAAGGGCCCTCTCTAGGGAAATCATCCAAATATAAATTTAGTGAGCACTTTTTCAGTTTTCCTAGGCTTCTTCTTCCTTCCTTCAGGCATAGTTTGCCAGCCACACTTATGTTCCCTGGTACTGAGAAAGGAAACAAAGGTTGTTATGCCAAGCACTGGGATAGAATAATATTTCATCTTCTCTGACCTTCACAGGAACCTTTGGAGAAAAACATTACTATTCCTATTCACAGACTGTGGATCAGAAATGTTAATATTGCAAGGTCACACTCCCAATGAGTATCAGAACTGAGTTCTGCTGAATTCTTCCATGCTTTTAAGTGGGGTGTTAGTAAGCTTTTCATCACTGTGACCGAAACACTGATGTAAACTACTTGAAGGAGACGAAATTTATGTTGGTTCATGGTTTCAGTCCATGTTCAGCTGGTTCCATTGTTTTGGGCCTGATGTGAGGCAGAACATCATGTTGGAGAGGGTGTGGTGGAGCAAGGCTACTCAGCTCATGGCAGCTGGTAAGCAGAGAGAGAACAAGTCTGAACCAGCACTGTGGTCAGAATGTTTACAAAGATTTTGGGACTAGTTAACCACGTAATCAGAGGACTGATTCTCAAGATGTGCACTGGGATGATTGAAACAGCAGGCTTAATTAGGGTTAAGTAAGGCAATGTTTTGTGTTAGCAACCTGAAGTGGAAAACCAAATAGCCTTGTACAGTGGCAACTGCTAGGTCAGTAGACTTCCCAACAAAGTATCCCATATACTATAGTAAAGTTCTGAATCTTCAAATGTACTTGTCTACTACCCTATGAATTTAAGCTATGTAAGAGTAGGGTGTGGGTATATCTTGCTTTATCCTAAATATCCAGAAAATGCTTGCTAACAAGTAGATTCTCCTCAAATGGATAAAAAGTTAAGCTGATCCAAATTCAAGCTAGATAAGGACAAAATTTAGAGTTAGGGTTTAGACCCACACTCTAAGACCAAAGGCACAGTTTCTGGGGATAGGTAACACCCAGAAATAAGAACACATTAGTGTGCCAAAAAATTCCAAAATCTAAGAGTAGTGCTTATTAAATTTAACTCCTTTATTAAGTTCTCCCATATCAACACACTGACCTTCAGAACCAGACATGTCCTTGAGTTGGCCAAATTTACATAACAGCAGAAAGTCATTGGATTAATTGAGGATTATTTAATATATTCGTATTCTCTTTGCCTCTTAGAGATATAATCACATCGTAATCTGTTCTTTGTTTTTTTAATCCAATACCACAGATTGGGTAGTTTTTAAAGAAAATAAATTTTGTTTCTTATAGTCTGCAGGCTGGGAAGAACAAAACCATGGCAGAGGGTACCACAAAAACATATCAGGGAAGAACATGTGTGAAACAAAGAGAGAGTTTGCTTTTATAATAAAACAACTCCTTTGATAACTAACCCATGCCTGTAATAATGGGCATTAGTGCATTCATGGAGGTAGAGCACTCTTGATTTAATTACCTCTTATCAGGTCCCACCTCTCAACAGTGTTGCATTGAGGATTAAATTTTCAATATATGAATTTGAGGGACACATTCAAACAATAACACCTGCCTTTAAATCAACCTGGTGCTGACCTTCCTGGGTCATTCACTCTAGCTTCAATTAGTACCATGTCTCAGCCAGCATCCTAAAATGCCTTACCTTCTTAACTTAACATTCATTCATTCACTCATCCATTCATTCATACTATTACTAGGCATTGGGGATAAAATATTTGGGTAGCCATGTTGGATCATACCAACTGTGTCAGGGAAAATGGGAAACTATGCAAGGACATACAGTGCAAAAGTGCTGTGAAAAATATTCAACAATAGGAAATCTGTACCTGGTATTCCCAATTATTTTGCTTGAATTCATATGGCCCTCTGGCATCTCCTCCCTTTATCCAAGTCTCCTTGTTAATACATATAGACAGGGGGTATTTTCAGCAAAATCCATTAATACAGGATGTGTCATTCACATCTCAGCATCAACAACAACCCTGTGACTTTGGTCAGCTTGTTTGCTTTCATAGATTCTTTGGATCTTGAGCTGATCTGTATTCCCTCTTTGCTTTTACCAGCGAAATGATTAAAGTCAGATGTGCAACCTCCTCCTGCAGTTATATGCACTAATTTCATCCTTTTCTGAACTTGTTTTCCATTTGTCTTATTTTCTTCAATACTTATTTCATTCTCTTATCCTTTCTAGGTTACCTCAATAAGTGAAATAAGATGAGATAAGAATAAATATATGATCCCCCCCCAATACCCCTCTTACCTATACATCCATCAGTATATATACTTATTGGTATATTCAAAATCACATCTGGTGATTTTGTACATAGCTAATTTTCTTGGATATTTATTTTCCTTCTTGAATAATTAGTTACTTGAAATTGGAGTCTCCTTTTAATACCTAAGCATTTGAAGGGCCTGAAGGTATATGACTTATATTGTTTTGAAAACTGAGGTTTAAAAAGAAACTACACATTTATTTATTCATTTATTAAATTACACTTTGGTTCATTTACCACTGACTGATTATGGGGTCATTCTATATCAGGCACCATTCTAAGCACTGGGAGATTGAATAATCATAACAAAGACAGAAATTCTTTCACTCATGGAGATTGCTCTCTAGAAGACAAGACATATGATAAACAAATACATATATATTCTGTCCAAAGGGATAAATATTATGATAAAAGATGATGCTGAGAAGCCAAATAGAGATAATAACTAGGGCATTGATTTAGATGAGCACATCTGAGAAAGAATTCCTTCAAATACTATAGGAAACATTTAAAAAATGATCCTAAAGTTTTCTTGGAAAAGAATCATCTAGGCAGAGAGAACAGTGATTGCAAAGGCCTGAAACTACCTATTGTGTTGACAGGTTTGAACAGTACTGAGAAGGATCCCATGACTGGAGCAGAATGATAGGGTCAATGAGGTCAGAGATAAACTGATTTTTTAGGTTGTCACATGGAGTGGGTGAGCGTGCCAATCTATTGAAAGAAGCCAGAGAAACACAATGGTGACTGAGAGGTGAGAAGCAACAGTGAGAGCACTCTAAAACAGTTGATGCAGCAGACACTTCACAAGAGAAATTAGAGTCAACTAAGAGGTTTCATTTGTGGTGTGAGCAGCCAGATTTTCAGTCTGTGAACAGCAAACAAGAGGAACGATCAGAAAGACTAAGTTGAATATGAGTAGATGGGACAAAAACAAGTTAGACCAGGGTGGACCCTGAGTACCGAAGAGAGGATTGGGTTGAGTCTGGAATGAAGAAGGTGCAGGTGAAGAAAGAGATAAAGGAAGGGAGATGGAGAATAGCACTCTTGGAGTCAAGTGCAGCCTTCATTTTAAACTTAGATAGCTAATAACAATGACCATGAAATATTGACAGAACTATAGGACCAACTCCCCCTCCCTAATGTGCATTAGATGAAGCCATATCACTAGAAGTCTGTCCCCAAAATTCTTGCCCTGGCCCTGCCTATTACTTTGAGAAAGTTGCTTGCATAACAAGTGAGCAAATAACTGTCCCTAATGTTTTCTCCCGGAAGTAGACTCCAAGATTGAGGCAACCTGAGGTGAATTCCCCAAGTTCCTTCATGAATGTGATTACATGTTAATTTGTTTTCTCTGATAATATCAATCCCAGGGAATATTTTATCAGTAATGAAGATGGGATCTTTCTGTACTTCCCAAAAGGTCATTCTCTCTACACTGCCTAAAAACCATGACTGGCTTTTGGTTTCCCACAATGGAGGGAACTCATTTAAAATTGTGTGTCAAACTCTCTTGCTGCCAAGGACCACAGGCTTAATCTCAGTGACACCTGCTAGCTTTTCTATAATGAAATATTTAGATAACGGTAATGCTATTGGGTCAGGTGCATCAGAGATCTTATTTATGAGGCTCAATATACATTTTTTACATATGAAAGCATTATTTTTGTGGTATCATATGAATGATTCAGCTTACTCTGAAACAGTAAGAGTTTGTCCTCCAAACTCTCTGTATTAGATGATACTTCGAAAAGTGTGCAAGGTATTTGGAGAACAGAACACCCTTCTTCTTATTTGAGGAAAATATTTTTTTAAGTTGAAAATGTCGTAGGAGAAATAGATATAAAATAAGATTTTTGGACTAAAGAATAAGAAAAAAAAAAAAAAAAGACCAACTTCTGAAAGACTGAAAGGAAAGTGCAATAAAAAAGTGAAATTATACTTACAAGAAAGTATGCTTTCTCTTCTGCCTTGTAGAAAATTTTAAGATCTCAAGTTGGAATTATGTTAAGTAAATGTATCCACACATTTGAAAAGGAATTTTCCCCTCATAATATAATGAAACATTCCATGTTTTCTTTAAAATAAAGATAAATAAATAAATAATAGAACTTTTTCTCCTACAGCTCTTACCAAGTAGGAAATTGGTTTTTGTAAGGCAAGGAAAACCAAAAAAATAGACCGTTGGTTTAGAAATCTTACCTAATTGTTAGAAGAACATGATTGACTCCCAAAATTTATTCTTAGTAAATTGAAATTATTTTGAAAGGTGTCAAACTCATCCTAATATTCCAAATTTTTCTATATTGTGTAGATTGCAGTATGAATGCATTTGGCTTTAATTTTTTCATTGATTTCCAAAATTTAGCATCATTAGAACCTTACAGAAACCTTAAAAATAACCATTGTTAATATTTACTAAAGCCTCATAAAACAAGTAGAAAAGCAAGGTCATACTTGATAAAATAATTTGCACACAATTAGTAAACCCACACAAATACCTATTAAATAATGAGAAAATGTCTAACTTTATAAATAAGGCAAGCAAACACAATGCCTTTGTTTTTATCTGTCAAATTGGCAGAGTTTGAAAAGATGATATCTCACCTGATAACGAATCTTTTGAGATGAACTTTCTTGTATACTGAATGGATGATAAGCTGATATTTTTAGGAAAGTTTGGCAGTATGCACCAAAATCACTAACATACTGATATATATTGGTGCAGAAATTTCTAATCTAGTAAATTACCCTTAGAAAATAAGCAGTGGGTTTTAAATTGATGCAATATTTATCACAGTGTTAATTGTAAGACAAGATATTATAACATATGAATAATCAGGTATAATAAATAATTTAATGAATTATAGTATGCTATTATGTGGCAATGAAGTACACTTTGTTAACAACATAGAAAACACTTTTAGCATACCAAAAAGGGAAAAATATTAGGATTCCACTCCTACATATGATAAGATTTGATTTCGATTTTAGAAAATAAAATAAATAAATTAAAATCTATACATGCCATACTGAATAAAAAAAAAAAAATGGTAAATGGAAAGTCCCCAAAATAGTGACTGATTTATTTGAAAAGAGAGAGAGAGAGAGAGAGAGCAGACATTGCAGTACATGCCTGTAATCACAGTGACTCTGGAGACGGAGGCAGGAGGATTGCAAGTTTGAGGCCAGCCTCAAAAACTTAGTGAGATCCTTAGCAACTTATTGAGAACCTGTCTGAAAATAATAAAGAAAAAGGGTTGGGGATGTAGCTCAGTAGTTAAACACCCTTATGTTTGATTCCTTATACAAAAAGAAAAAGAAAGAAATAATGAAAGAGGAAGGAAGGAAGGAAGGAGGGAGGGAAGGAAGGAAGGAAGGAAGGAAGGAAGGAGGGAAAGAGGGAGAGAAGGAAGGAAGGAAGGAGAAGGATTTGGATTGCCTTGTGTTCTTAACACAGTGGGTGCTCCATCAGCAGCAGTTGTTCAACTGAAGCAGAAATATAAACAAACAAATGTAACCATTAAGTATCTGCAAATTTCAGCCTTGCAGAGAAAGCCTCAGACTGACAATTCTGAGGATAATGTATGAGTGACCAAGGGAAGCAGCATGAATATTTTCTCTTATGAAAGAACCATGAGATTTTGCATATTTAATGCAAGGCTGGGAAAATGTCTGCTTTCAAGACCTGACATGAAGGATCAGCACACATAAAAACTCAGAATTCAATTTGTCTACTTTGCTGAGAGAGCGAAGCAGTCTCTGCTGAGCACCCACCTTTCCTTTCAGAGAATCTGGGCATCCCCCTAAGTCAACACTTGGCCCCATCAACTCAACATCCCCTCTAGGACACACACTTGTGCTATTTATAGTTTTACCTGTGAAAAGGAGACATTATTTTCTATGTGGCTATGGATAATGTGGCCTCATGAAAATGCACACTCTATGCTTTGTGCATTTCTTTCCCTATACCTCTGTTCATTGGTTTATTCATTTTAATATAAAATCTTATTTCCTCCTCTTCTCATGCAAGTCTAAACTCTTCTCCAAGGCCCCCAATTTTTCATTTTCCTTGAAAACTTCTTGACTCACTAGTCCTTTGTGCTTCTCTCCCTTAAACATGTAAGCCTCTAAACATTTAATAATGGATCACAGAATAGATTTTTCTACAGCTTCACTATGAGTTTGAGGATTCTAGAAGGTGGGAATCTAGAGGTACTGATGTTTTGGTTTTTTTTTCCCAATGCCTGCCACAAAGCTGATGACATTCAATAAAAGCTAATTGAATGGTTTTCAAAAATGTTAAAAGGAGTCCTGTGTTCCTGCAACAAGTTTTATCACAACAATTCAATATATTGGATACTATGAGGTTTTTAAAGAGAATATTCCAAGGAATGTAAAAGAAGTTGGACCAGATGGGTGCTCCTTTCAATATGGCAGTAGAACATTTCCAATGCTGAAGCACTGCTTCTTTCCACCTCCTCCTGTGTAAACTCTGGCTTGTTACACCTTAATTATTTAACAGCCCCTGCCTGGCACGAAACCAGAAAAGGCTGGCTCATTAATGTTCTATTCCAGCACACATTCTTTCCAAAAGCCTTTAAGAAACTCATGAATATTTCATTGTCCTCATCAGTGCTGAGAAGATGGCACAATAATCTAGGAAACCAAATGTTACTTGCAGGTCTGCTTCCCCCTGCTACTTACACCCCAACAGGGTGCGTTCCCTTAATGCTCATTTCTGTGGGTCCCACACATAGTCACCAGTGACATGAGTGCAAAGCAGAATCTGAAATGGGGCAGAACATGAAGGAAAGCATTTGGGAGTCCTCTTCTCTTCAAAGGCAGAAACCTGCTTGAGACTGGGCATGTCCACTCAAACAAAGTTCAGGAGATATTAATAAAACTTAATCTAATCTAATTGATTAGTGGCACTTAATGAAAACTAAAGAAAAATCAGGGAGGTGAGTCTAGCTATGGAAAATATCTTAATGAACAAAGGAAAAGATTCTGATCTTTTCTTTTTCTTTTTTTGTTGTTGTTTCTTTTAAAGATAATACTAAAAATCAAGAAAACTTAGGGAGTTTGAATCTTTAATGTAATTTTTTCCCGCCCTCTTCTTTCACACTTTTCCTATATGCTCAAGAGCCATATGATTGGGGCCATAAGGAAGAACTGCTTTACTCAAATATATCCATGCACTGAGCCAATTTTGAAAATAGAAACAAAAAAAAATGAAAGGAAGAAAAGTGTACCATATTTCAAAGTATGGCTAGTGATTATGATATTATAGAACAACAAAAAATAATAATAATAATAATGAA
Organism: Sciurus carolinensis; assembly: GCF_902686445.1. Lineage (NCBI taxonomy): Eukaryota > Metazoa > Chordata > Mammalia > Rodentia > Sciuridae > Sciurus > Sciurus carolinensis. Next base: position 51,112,283 of record NC_062227.1, on the reverse strand, counting down.
ACTTGCATTGTTAAATTGTATTTTCTAAGTACTTATTCCACTGAAAATATACCTTTTACACCACAGAACTTCTACAAAATGCACAGGTATTAACCTCTCATTTTATAAGTGAGAAAGTTACCATATGGAGATGCTAAATGACTTGCTTAAAAAAAAAAAACAGCTATCGGATGGTGGCCCTAATTGTAAAATACACACTTTCTAACCAATCCAGAGCTGTAATTTGAATTATAAACTATATATTTCTAAGGGATATTCTTCTCCTGGAAAGTTATTGCCAATATTCTTTGAGAAAGGTTAACTTTTCTCAGTACATGAAGCAAAAGGATCCTAAGTTGGAGGCCAGTCTTGGCAACTTAGTAAGACCATATCTCACAATTAAAATAAATAAATTTTAAAAAATAATAAAATGATCTGGGGCTGTAGCACAGTGGTAGAGTACCACTGGGTTCAATCACCAGTACTACAGAAAAACAAAACAAACACAATATGTATTGGGAAGTTGGTTTAAAAATGGTTTAGAAAACTCTGAAATTTCTCAAGCTAACAACAGATTTTCATTTTTTCATAACTTAAAAATAATTTTTGAAAATGTATGATTACCATAAGAAGCATACCATTAGGGTCCAATACTGGTTGCAAGCATGCTGCTCAATATCACTCATTTGCATTTCTCATTAGACTATATTCCTTTCTGTTTTTTCCAAAGGTACTTTTTATTCTAGCTTCATGAGAAGGATAGGTCATTAACTGCAATTTAACAGTAGAAGAGATAACTAAAATGCAGATCGACCATTTCTAAAATTAGAACAGCCCACTTCACATATTTTAACTTTAGGTAGTAGCAAGCATGCTTTTTTGAATTTTTTTTTAATCTTTTTGTTCTAATCAGCCATACATGACAGTAGAATGCATTTATACATTCTGATAGATGCTTTTTGTTGTCATTGTTAAACTAAATATATTCTTCAGGCTCTGAACACTAAAATTTCCTATAGTTTGAAAACATCTTCCTGATCCATTACTATAACTTGTATTACCTTTTCACTAAGGCCAGATCAGCTTTGCATGCAGGCAATTATACAAAACAAACTGCACTGACAGAATTCGGGGGCCCAGAGAATAACCCTACCCAACCCATCCCCACCTATCCCCTACGAGGTTATTGATAAGAGTCATGGTGTTTCTGTGACTCAGCAAGCACAGTGTGATTCCCAGTGGACTCTGAGTTTGGACACACAGTCAAGACTGAAAGGGCCAGAGCCAATACCTTAAGTTCCACCTGTAAAGTGGAAAAGGTTTCAGGAAACTTGAGTGGACTTTCTGGATGGAGGTAGTCCTCAAATCCTCACTACTTATCAGCCTTCACTAACACATGTTTAATGAATGTGTTAAACAGTCATTTCTCTTTCAGTGAGTTGATTATTCTTCATTCTAAACATATCAAAGAAAAAAGGGAAATGAAGGCAGACACAAAAGCTAGTCAGATTGTAAGTTGCTAAACACAATATTGTGAGTACATTTTGTGAACTTTTATGGTGGACCATCCTTTGAGAACTAGAGACACCAAATTCTTTTATTTTTCGCAATAACTCTATTTATTTATTTTTATGTGGTGATGAGGATCGAACCCAGTGCCTCACACGTACTAGGCAAGTGCTCTACCACTGAGCTTCAACCCCAGCAGAGAAACCAAATACTAATCCTAGTTCTGCCATTAAGTAGGAATAAAGGTTTTGTCCCTAACCTACCTTCCTGGACTGGGTCAGGATGAAATGCCCAAAATGACAATTAAACATGATTATAAGTGAAGATGCTCTTATTAATAGTAGTTTGTTAGCATTTATACTACTGACAGATGATATAAAGATGCAAAAGTAACATGAAAAAATAAAATTATAGAAATAAAAAAGTATTTCATGACATCATATAGCTGCAATTTTATGTTTTGATTCTGAAGTAATTACTAGTGGTCTGGAAATTAATATTAAAAATATTTATAGACACATGTTCTAAAAATTTCTAGTAAAATCCATCAAAATTCTTGAAAATAGCACATTTTTCCTATTTTCTATCCTACCCCTCTTTCCAAAAAGTAATTCCTACTAAATCCCTGTGACTGAGATGTAATACCATGTATTTTCCTCAAATTCTCACTTCCCACCCAGCAATCTCAATATCCATTGTGATTAAATATGCATAATATTTATTGCACTCTTATTATATGCTCCATATCCATTGAGCCCTAGGGAACACATAGAGACAGAAGACATTCCTTACACTAAAGAAGTTTGCGATCTATCTGCACAGGAAGAGAAGTGAAAGAGTAGAAATTGCTTTAGGATGAGAAGTGGGAGTGGAGTTAGAATGTGATGTAAGACGTGATTGCCTGAAATCATCCGTCTAGCTGTCAGTGCCCGTCCAGTGCTTCTTATGCCCCCTTCCCTCTAAACATCCCCCTAACAGCCTTACCTTGTTCCCTATCTTCTCCTAAGCCTGAAAACTATTTACACACCTTTCTCCTGTAGTTTCCACTTAGGCACCGGCCCACTGAACTACAGAGCCACACTCAACAGACTGCTGATTTTCAAGATCATCCATAACAGCTTCATTCAACCTCAGGAGTACATGCCCAGTGCTGGGCATCCCAGAAGAGTCACAGATTCAAAATGTTTTAAACTGAAAACACAATTTTCTCTCTCAAACCTAAAGACAGAAAAAAACTTGATGGAGCTGGGATAGTGGATGAACTTTGACATCCGTGTCTTAACACAGGGAATTGATTTCCTTCTCATGTTTGCCCCAACCAGTGAACAGTCTAGTCACCAAGGGGCCCCTCTTCCACCAGTGATATTGCAGTCTAAGCTCTGCATCCTGTGCTCTTCTATTTCCAGCCACGCAGACAACAGAGTCAGAGACACGCGTAGAAGATCATGCAGCACATTTTAGAGAGTGGGCAGCGTGGGGTGGACATAGCCTCTGGTCATATTCCAGTAGCCAGAATTCAGTTTCATGGTCTCATACAGATGCCCCATGGAAAGGAAAAGATGATTTTTCCATCTACCCAAGACACTTCTATTTTCACATACTTGATATTCTATAGTCTTTAAAACCTGCAATTTTCTCCTGGAAAGTAGAAAGGCTTAAAGATCATTTTATGCTTCGGTCAAATGGATAGATTCTAGATATTAGCTTCATGTTGTTTTCTTTTTTCCTCAAATATCTATCTCCCCCAAATTGCAATGTTTCTGATCAATTTGTTTCCAGTCTTTTCCAAACACCAACAATTATACCCAGAGATTTTTCTTAAACCCAGCTCTCCGATTCACTTGATGTCTCTATTTTCCTGCCTCTGGGTCCTTTCTTCAACTTAAAGGTGGCCATCTTGAGGGAACCAGGCTTGAGCAAGGAGCCTGCACCTTAAATCTTTTTCCTGACATCTTTGATATTCAGTCAAGAAATATAACTGAATCTTTGCTGAAAATGCTTTTTCAAATCCCATGCCCAGTGTTCCTGCATTGCATCCTTTGTCCAAGGCAGCCACTAATAACAAATACTCCAAAAGTCAATCCCCAAAAACCAGAGGCCGAAAGTTTTCCCTGAGAAGTGGATGATGATTTATAAAGAGGGTGGGGAGGTGGGGAGTGAGAGAAGAATGGAGGAACTTTAGATTATGTAGAAGGAAATGAGAGGGAGGGAGGGTATGAAAAATCATGGAATGAGACAGACATCATTACCCTGTGTACATATATGATTACACAAATGGTATGAATCTACATCGTGTACAACCATAGAAACGAAATGATGTACCCCAATTTGCAACTCCACCAGCAATGTAAAAGTGTGCCTTTTTCCCCACATCCATGCCAACATCTATTGTTTGTGTTCTCGATAATAGACATTCTAATTGAAGTAAGATGAAATCTTAGAGTTGTTTTAATTTGCATTTCTCTACTTACTAGCATTGTTGAACACTTTTTCATGTATTTATTAATCAATGGTATCTTCTTCTGTAAGGTGTCTGTCTAGTTCCTTATCCCATTTATTGCTATTTTTGCTTGAATGTGTTCCATGATTCCCTAATCCAGCTGCAGGATGAGTGTCCTGTGTGTGCCCGGCTCCCAGTGTGCTTAATGTACATGGAAGAAGTGAATGACTAGACTTTGCAGGCATGTATCCTCCAAAATTTCATATGCTGGGACTTAAACCCAGAGGTGATGGTTTTAGAAGGTTTGAACTTTGTGAAGTGATTAAGTCACAAGGGCTCAATGCTCTTACTCAAGGCCTGCAAAAACACTAGCCAGATCTTTTTTCTTACCTACTTTTCACTATGTAAGGAGAGAGTAATAAGTCTCTATTTTGGAAGCAGAGAGAGACTTAAACAGATCTGCCAGCATCTTGATTTTGGACTTTCCAGTCTTCTAGAACTATGAGAAATAAATTTTTGCTGTATATAAACTACCATACCTGTGATATTTGTTATAACATCAAAAACAGATTGTGACTTTCTCTCTTATTAACAACTAACTGTAATGTAGTTTGTATATTATACAGTAGAATCTTTAAAATCTCCTGAGTTTGTATAAGAAGTTGATCTACTATCTTAAAATCAAGATTCCTATAATTGCAACTCTTTGGTATATGGAGTATAGAAATAAATAGTCTTACCTGGGGCTAGTGACCAAATGTCTACATCAGGGAATGAGCTAAAAATATAATATGAATATTCATACACTTATAGCTCTACCCTGTAAATTAATTATGTATTTTAGAAACTTTTCTTAAAACTACACACACACATATACACATATACACACACACACTCTTTAAATAAATGTTCTTTGGTTTTCTCAAATACAAATGAGTTTCTTAAGACCTGTATGTACATCTAGGAGCATATTAACTAGATATGTTCATACAAGCATAATTCTAATCACCTCTAAACACTCTATTAAAACCTTTAAAATAAAACCAATAGGTCCCTAAAACCAAAATTAGCAAAAAACAATTCAGTCATATTGCAAAGTTGGCCTTTCAGCAGTACAAATTTTATTCTTGACAATAATTTTGGCAATTTCTTATTTTTGTATGTGCATAAGTGTGTGTGTGTGTGTGTGTGTGTGTGTACTCACATGCAATTTGTTCTAAATACTATAAACAAGCTCATCTAAATAGGCTTATCTAGCGTAACTAAGTTCACTTAATACATTCATTTTATTGGAAACAAATGATTTCTTTGTGTCAAAAAATAAACTAAAGTGGGTCATTAAAGCAATTATTGTGACTGTAATTTTTCTCTCAAAATTGCCTAAATAAACAGTTTTTGTTTTTACTGCAACAACATACAAGCTGGCTTTCTTTTCACTGACTTTCAAGTAAAAAGAGCTGTTCCTCCTTTTCAACAAATGGTGCTACAACAATGGATGTCCATGTGAGAATGTTTTATACATGTGTGTGTTTATGTATATACATATATATATGTATATATAATATATCTAATACATATTACATATATTACATATATGTATAAAATCAATATATCAGAGTCCAAATCATGCTAAGAATTTTTATACACTTATGTACTTACTGGCCATTTGTCTATCTTCTATAGTAAAGTGTTCATTTAAAAAATTGGGTTACACTTATTATTTCAAAGTTTTGAATTTATCTCTTCTTTACATAAGAACTTTGCTATTTATGTGTTTTACAAATTTTTTTAGCAAAGGAAAATAAACAGCTGCTCCTTAGGTCCTCCAAAGTTCATGCTTTGCTAGACATGCTGGCATCTGATGTTTAAACACTTCCTTGCTTCAGTCCAGAGATAACATGCTCTTAAAACATATTCACATTTGTTGTCTTATGGCTTATGTTTTCATATGTAATAATTTCACCCTAATTTTACAGTTATTGAAACTGCAGGGCAGCTGAGTTTTTCTGTATCTGAATGTGTGGCACAGGACAGGGTGTTCTTGCAGGTGTTTTGGGAATTAATTCTCTTAGTCTTTTAAGGGGCTTATAGGGCTATATACTGAAGCATCCATGCTTATACTCTGATCTTCCAGTTTTTTTTCAGTTGGGTACTTTCAGATATTGATGTCCTTAAAACAGAAAAATCAAAGGTAAGCATTGCTGGTGGCTTTGTCAGGGATTTGGGGAAGGGCTTCACTTACACGCTAGACATTTTTGAATTGGCTCAAATTCTCAATCGGGACTAATCTTTCTTTCTACTTCTACATATAAAGTTAAAAATGCTAATGTCCTTGAGGGATAGAAACTAGTGGTTTATAATGACAAGTATTTAAATAATTCTAATCAGTGTCTAAAAAAATTTTAAGGAGAAAGAAGATATGCGATCGGTGGACATGAAGAAAAAAGACAAAAGAATAAGGTGAAGAGGAGGTGAATATGCCCAAGACAAACTTCATGAACTTTAAAATCTTAAAGTCAGTAAATCAGAAGTTTATTCACTTCTGACTCAGACAGATTCAAAGTCAAGCAAAGACTTCAGATCAAGTGACTCAATCTTTATCCCTCAAAAGTCAACATGTAGTCATTTTTGACAAAAGCAGGTATTCCTTGAATACCACATACAAATGTAGTCATTGCATATTAAAGTATCTTAAGTCATTCAGTAATGACTCAAAAAAAACCCCTAGATTAGTTCTTTGATCTAGTTTATAATTGTAATGCTTTTAAATCTCCTGAACTTTTATTTTAATCTAAAAAAGTTTATTAATTTTATCTGTTTTCAGAATCAAAGAGGATAAATAAAATGTTAAGCCAGGAAGACTACTATTCTGTTGAGCACCAAGCATACATGCAGATTATGCACTTTATGATGCTTTATATTTTTGCAGACTTTACAAAGTAGGTGTTATTATTTCCACTTCAAAGACAAACAACAAAACAAACAAACAAAAAAAATGATAATACTGAGAAAATTTAAGTAATCTGCAACCCAAGCTCACAAAATGAGATTGTAGAGCTGTGTTTTCAGTTCTATAATGTTCAAGCCCCTTGTGATAGGAAGATAGGGGGAAGCAACCCGTGTTTGAAAGGGAAGTCTGTATTCTATTGATCTGGCACTCGGTAGGAAGGGCCAAGAACAGAAGAGAACTAGAGCTGGAGGTGTATGAAGCCCAGAGAGGCACAGGAGACCACTCACACACAGCAATGGATGGACAGATGTACAGAAGACTGAACAAGTTGCATCCAAATTCTACTGCCAAGACTTCAGGCCTTCTGTTATAAATTCCTGTCAAGAGGAGTGAGCAAGTGCTCATGCAAATGTGTCTGGAACAGGAAGTAAACAAAATCTTAGGCCCTGTGAGAATGGTCAGGCAAATCATTTTTAGAAGGTATCACCATCTTTGAGATGGAGTGGAAAGAAATAAGATGTGAGAATATGAACATGTCAAACCCTAATTCTGCCGTTCGTATCACTTCTTAGCAGGCGAGGTTTAGAGGAAGGATCCTTAAAGTTTCCAGGAGTCACAGTTGCTTTTCAAAGAGGTTTTTATCATAATTGGGCTTTGCACAAGGAAGATAGAAAGCCCTCTGGTCCCCTTTCTGGTCTTCTTTAGTCATTTGAATTCCCATTAAGAGAGACCACAGTCTTTCTCAAAAGTTTACCATGAAAATATAAATTAATATGGAGTGAGTAAAACCTGGATGATCTCTAAACACCTAAGCAAAATCTGATTTGACCCACATTCACAAGGGTTTACCCTAGGGACATGGAAAGAGTTTTATTTTGATTTGGAGATAAAGGTGGAAAGGGTTAGAGTAGGGTATCCTGCCCAAGAGGGATCACTGTGCCTGAAGCAGGAAAGGACTCAGCTGCCAGAGCAAGGGAATGAAGAACTCTCGAGAAAGGGAGAGACCTGGATCCGGAGGCCCATGCAGGTATTCTAAAGCATTAAGACCTGAAGAAGAATGGTGCACAGAGACAAAATGAGTCTGCCATCTTTGTTGCATTTGTTTGTGTCTTTTCAAAATATAAACCTTTTTGATTCCTTCAAGGTCTGAATTAGCAAAGAACACAGTCAGAACTAGAAAATATTTGTTGGTTTGAAATAAAATGTTTGGTATCTGCCTTCTTGCCTGCCTTCTTTCTTTATTTCCTTCCTTTCTTCTTTTTCTTTCTTTTGATCTTTTTCTTAAATAAAATTACTAACTACAACCCACATCTGATTTTTATGGACAAAACCTATCAAAGTACAATCTAAGCAAGTGGTAAGACTTACTCTGCAAATCCCAGCTCAACGAAAATTCATCTTAAGTAGTTCTCAAAAGAAAAAGAAAAATAGACACAGCTTTTATAATTGAGCACAAACAGCCTGGATTCCCCAACCTAGCTAGCATTTACAGCATTTCATTTGATCAAAAATGACATATGAGTCAGCAGATGAGAGCTGGGAAGAGATCTCATGATCATAACTTCCAGAACTAGGCTGATTCCAAAATAGCTAGAGTAGCAACCCCAGGTTGCCATCTACCGAGGGGAACAATTGAGCCAGAAAGACATTCTATTCTGCTGCTGCTTGCAGATTGCATATCACAGCAGTTTACCCTGCAATTTCCCATCCATCAGCACTACCACATTGCATATTGAAGCACTCTACACTATAGTTTCCTCATCTATCAGGCAACTTCTCTAACATGTTGTGAAGAAAGAGCAACTGGGAACTGCTGATTCACAAAAATGCAATGCATTATGGGGTCCTTTGTGAACAGGCAATTAATTACTCCTATTTGCTTCTTCTCTTCAAAAGGTTCCTGATCTTTGAAGAGATGTGAGTGTAATTAAGGCTGTAATTAGTGACTAGGTAATCAAGAGCAGTGAGAATAAAAGGGATGAAACTGGAAAGAGCTATTACATTAAATCAGGATCCAATCAGGTTCTAAATATAGTCTGATGTAGTCTAAAAATAAAGGAATTGCTCTGTTAATGTGGCCATGATTTTTGTTACAGAAGAAAGTATAGCAATTTTAATATGCATGATATTTGTTAATTTCTGAGGGAACATAAGAGATACAATCATCAAAAATGTAGAAATAAACAAAAAATGTGAAATGCAAAGTCTATTTATTGAGAGCTGCTATAGCAAAGTAATCAGTCACCATCACTTTTGTTTGGCAGAGACTCAAATGGAGCTATAGTTGTGACAGATATTTACAGGGGTAAAACCATGCAATGGTTTCACTATGTCCTCCAGAGTCCTTATTTTGGAAACTCAATCCCCAATGCTATCAAGTTTAAGGGTGAGAACTTTAAGAGATGTTTAGATGATGAATGGAGTAATTTCATTATTACAAGAAATAAGTTATCTCAGGAGTGGGTTCCTGATAAAAGGATGAATATGGTTCCATTTCATCTTTCATATGCAATATTTTGTATTTCTGCTTTCCAGGTTCCACCATGGAATGATGTAGCAAGACAACCCTCACCAGATGCAGACCCCTCAACCTTGGAACAACTTCAGATATGCCCAGATGGAGGATATTGGTTTGAGGAAGTTGTAGCACACTAACTAGAAGTAGAGCTTCCTATGTGACTGATTAGGGATACATAATATGACTTTATCTGGTCTTAAGTTGGAATTAGAGATAAAAAGTAGTGAAGCTCTGGTTATTATTAATCTGCTTCTGGCTATTTTGGGCCAACTGTTATAAAAGCTGTTTCTAGAGTCCTGGGTTATAATAGCTAGAGATGGCAATCTGGCTTCCTGAAAGTCTGATTTATAGCAAGCTAGCTTCTTTGGTTGTTTATTGTATGTAAGTGCTGGTTTTCTGAGCAGATTCCTGCAAGCAGGCTGTTGGTCAGAGTTCTATTTGTATATATTTTCTGACCATTGCTTCATTTTCATATTCATTCTTTCACACACATTTTGATTATTAAAGATAAAAATTTTGAAGAGCTATAAAACATTTAAAGAAGTCATTTTATTATTATATACTGAAACAAATGGTATGTATTAAGATTATATTGTACTAAAGCTGAGGCCCAGGTCCAGGAAGCAGTGTTTAAGGGTTCAGCAGTGGAAAGAAAATGTGAGACAGTTAGGTTAGTAGTCATTCTTTATTTTGAGATGAGAATAGCCTCTAGCCAGTCTTGAAAAACTCTCTACACCCCCTCACAAGTCATTTCCATAGGCCTTTTTTATGTACAAGAAAAAGAAGACACACTGTGAACAGGTTACCTCAGTGGATGCATTCTCACAAGCAAATGGTTATGACCTTAAGTACATTTGCTGAATTGGAGTATTATAACCTTGATTACACACGAAAAGCACAGCCCACTGGAAGGTTCAGCAAGGGAGCCTGACTTCAGACATTTATTGTCATGCCCTTCAGATAGTCTCAGAACCTCTAATACCTAGTAGGAAGTGGACGAAATCTTTTAAGACGTTCTGCAAACATTGCTCAAAAACTTTAAAAAAAAAATCAAACCAAAACTCCTATTGTAAATGTATTCCCAATAGTACACTAGGTAATGTAGGATTCTGTATTTGAAGGAACACAGGCATCTCTGCTGATTACTCTTTTTCAAACAAATCTTCAATACCTGTACTCTATCTTCTCAAAAACTATCCATCCTTACCTTCTGGGTGAGCTTGATTTTTACTTTATTTTATTTTAGGAGGTTTTATTTTATTTCCAATAACCAAAAGCATAAAAGATCAAAATGGCCTTCTTCTATGGTTCTGAAATGACTCTGAGATTCAAGACAGAATATCCCCAGAGTTTGGTCACTGTCGATACTAACAGAAGTATGGTGCTCCATCCTGAGCTGACCACATAGAAGGGGATCCCATATACCATTCATTTACTGTCTGAATCACTTATATTGAACACATTCTTTGATACTGAACCAGCTACTATAGTTGCAGAGAAAAATGATACAGATCCTGCCTCAAAGTATTATTCCTAGTCATTCTTCTCTGAAGTCATTCCAGAAGTGTTTGTAAACTCAGCTTAGACCATAGAGGGCAAAGCTATATTTAGGTCAGGTGATTTTTCAACTTGAATCTTAAAAATCTTAGGAACTTCTGCCACTTGGGTAAGACCAATAAAAAATTTAAAGACAAGGGAACAGAGTAAGAAAATTATGGAAGCATTAAGTTACTTATTCGTTTGATAACATAATAGTTAAAAAGAAGACACGTTCTGAGGAGAAGTCAGGTAATGATGATGAGCAAGGACCAGGTCATGGAATGTGAGACTATCCTACTAAAGAATTTATACCTGATCTTTTAAGCAATGAGGAGTCCTAGACAATATCGAGGAAAGTTATATTTTTATAAATTCACTTTTTAGAAAGATGCCTTGTTGTTTCTACACATATTCTTATGTATTTTTAAAATAATATGCTTCTTTGTAGATCTTAGGTGAATACTCTAAGGTTCTAATAAAAACATTTCCAAATTCCAGAAGTAGAACAAATTTGTACAGCAAAACTGAGATGTCTAACATCTGATAGAATAAAAAGAACTCAGAACAGGAGAAAGGGAACTGAGTCCAAATGTAGAAAACTAGTGTAAAAATAAGTTTTAGAAATTATATACTCCAATCTCTTCTTTTATGTGGATAGGATGTTAAATTTAATATTTTGTTCCAAGTACCAAGATGCAGATGCAATAAATAAGATGTACCAGAGTGAGCGAGGCAAACCACAGTGTGACTTTTTAAAAGTTAAAAAAAAAAAATTATAGACATGCAGAGAATGAGAGGATTCCGTCATTCTATCATTGACTTGAAAGAATGTGGAGCACACTTTTCTGAAGTTGTTTCTTTACTATGAATCCTTCTCCTTTAGTGCAGAGGTAGGGTGTGTCTGCATCTAATTTCAGACTTTGAGAAGGAGACTTCAAAGTAAATCTTCCACCTTTGAAATATTTGTCATCTACTGATAAGGAAGTGCTGTGAAATTGTGTAGACTGGATGGGTAAAGTTTAGAGACAGTGGCTTAGCAGCCCAGATAGGAGGGACAAAGTTGAGGTAGCAAAACTGATGACCTACACTGTAGTAACCAGAGCAAAGTTTGCATGTAAGTTTCTTATTGCCCAAATATGGGCCATGCATGGCAAAACAGCAGTGTGGGATTGTTTGAGACCTCATTCAACATGGAGCCACAGGGGCCAGCAAGATGGATCCTAGCAACTTTAGAATATGCAGAAGGAAATGAAAGGGAGGAAGGGTATGAAAAATGTTGGAATGAAACAGATATCATTACCCTATGTACATGTATGATTATGCAAATGGTATGAATCTACACTGTGTACAACAGAAACAAAATTATGTACCCCATTTGTGTACAATGAATCAAAATGCAGTCTGTGAAAAATAAAAAATAAATAAATAATTAAAAAAGATGGATCCTAGCATTATTTCTATTTCCTTCAGCATAGAAATAAGCACCCACACAAAGGAATTGTAGTTAAATATCTCCAATAATAACAGAAGTCCCTTCAGGATATAAGTTGACAAGCTAAGCATATAAAAACATGAGATATCAAGTAAATTTGAATTTTAAATAAACAATAAATTACATTTTAGTACAAGTGTGTCACCAGTATTGCATGAGACATAAGAATGCTGAAGTCTGACATTTATCTAAAATTCAAAATTCAACTGGGCATAGTCTACTGCATCTGAAAACCTTCATCATCTTTGGACATTGGCTAGATCAGAGACCATAAAACCTACAGGTGATTGTATCACTCAGGTGAAAACATCTATCCCCATGCCTGCCCAGTCCTCCTTTCCTTACAGTCAGCCCTGGAGGGTTCATAAATTACAAATCTGAAAAGAGAACCAAGGGACGACTTTGTCACCCTTAGCCACAATCTCCACTTGAGAGTTGATAAAGTAATGTAGAACTGTGAATAAATTTGACTCTTCCATAGAATTGAATAATCTGAGTGTTGAGATGTCTGTCTGGTAACTCTAATTAACTCTAGTATCAGAAGAGTTATGGGTCTGCCTGAGTTTTTCTCAGGGAAAAAGGTAACTCCCTACTACCTAAACGAAGTAACTGGGATAATAGGAGGAGAAAATAAATTTGTGTTCTGATTACAGTCATGAGCCTTGTGTTTAATTCACCAGTTACAGACAAATTAGCAGACAAGGCCTAAAGAGATTCAGTGACTACCAGATAATCAGAGGGGAGGAGATGCCTAAATCTTCCACATTTGTTTGCAACATTTCCCATGGTGATTCTGTCTCATTCTCCCACTTCTTGAAGGTCATCCTCTTTCCCACAAGTCACCCTAGAACCAGAGAAACCATAATTGGTAAGTTGACCCAAAATATTTCAAATAATGATTATGTTTTCCTGTCCAAACTGAATAACCTGAGACCATAAAATTGTCGATTGCTTGCCTTTGATCTGGTCTATGCCTAGATGTGTTTACCAAAAGGAAAATATCAAATTGCTTATAGGTGTAAAAACTGAAGTAGCACAAGAGAGTAGTTTATTCTCCTGAATCCATAGTGATGGGTTATTTTTTGAAGCCATGGCCCCACTCTCTAGGAACGTTAGACCAATTATATGTAACACCTACTGAATTGAGTAGAGTAACATAGAAGAGAAGGGGAAGAAGATGATTAAGTTAGAATAACTGGATGGATGTTATATCAGTTTCTTATGGTCCCTGTAACAAAATATCATGAATTTAGTGGCTTGAAATAATCAAGAATTCTTATTGCATAGGTATGAAGCTTGAAAGTCTGAAATGTGTTTGCAGGATGTGTGTCTCTGAAATTTCAGGGAACCATTCCCTGCCCTTTAGTGCATTCTTGTCTTGGGCCTCCTTCCTCCATCTTGAAAGTCAGCAACTGCCCCACTCCTCCCTCTGTTTTTTCTGCATGTTTTCTGATGATACTCCCCTCCCACACCAACCTCCTTCTTTCACTTCTAAGAGCCTTTGTGCTTATATTGGGCTCATGCAGATAACCCAGGAAATCTTCCCATCTCAAGATTCTTAACTTCATTGCAGCTGCAAGGTCCCTTTGCTATGTGAGGCAAAATATTCCCCTGTTAAGTGGATTTAAGACATGGATTTCTTTGGGGACATTTGCTCTGCCTAGCCCAGGTGTGCTCTTTTACTCTACTTTTTTTGAGAAAATTCTGAATTATAAAATGAAAAATAGGAATACCCAGACTGGTTGGGATTTCCCTCCTAACTTATTCTCTTTTCTATTCCAGGAAAGTCACTCATAATCCCCATTTTGTTAACGCAGGTCCTTACAGACATTATGTTTAGTTTCTGCCATAACAGGAATGTTACATCTATTTACATTCACCTTTTGGCAATTCATATAATTTCTCAGTCTTGCTGCTTTCTCCTCCTTATGACTCTATCTGCTTCTTCTCGGGGCTACTGTTCTTCCCCACTTCACCTGTGATGTTTTACTAAGAATTCCAATATCAATTCCCCTGCTACACATGTGGACATGTGGCCCAAGACTGGAGAAGCAGGGTCCTTTTGGAGATTTCTATATTGTCAAAGCCATACAAGTAAAGCCATTCATGCCCATTGACATAAAACAATGGAATGAAGTCTAAAAGAAGGGATGACTTTTCTTCCTGCAAATAGAAGACTCTGTCTGTAGTAGGAAAGAATGAGGCGGAGACTTAGTGGAGCAACAAGAGAGAGATGAAGAAGAAATCCTGTTAAAAATTTGATTCCCTGGATTATCTACACCTTGATGTCCTGCCCACCTCTATCCTTCTTTGTTACCTAAGACCAAAAAAAAAAAAAATCATTTTTGGTTGTTAGTTTAAGCCAGTTTAAGTTGGATTTCAATCATTTGCGGCAGGAATATTCTATAAATATAATCCTGTTCTGAGCTAAGTGCTATGCTTACAATATTCTGTTAAATTCTTAAAGCAATCTTGTATTGGAATACTACCCATCATTATTTTATAAGTAGATAAGATACTAAGGGAGAGAGACCGAAGGGGTAACCTGTGGAAGTTGATGCTGATAGTGTGAGAAAAAGTCAGAATTTAATCAAGGTATCTGTGTTAAAAACCTAGAATCCCCACCAAAATGACATATTTCCTTCATTTTCCCTTGTACAGTGACATTGCACAGTATCATCCTGAAATGAGTTGGAGAAGGTTGTGCTCAACCTCACATTTTGCACATACCATTCTATTAGTTTTCTTGGGTAATTGCCATAGAACTGAAGACAGAAAATTTGCTTAATAAACTCATCATTGAGAAAATAGTTGCTGCTGCTACTAAAAGTCTATTAAACTCTACATGGTTGATTGCAATGGGTGATACCCAATTTTCTCTACCTCAACTCTCCTGTTGAATGTTGTAAACTTTTTTATTTTAAGTTTTTTCAGTAAAACACTAATGTATGTGGTATATTTGAGGGCATAAAATAAATGATTGGTTCTCAAGAATATATCAAAAGTGACTCAGACCTGCAGCTTTCCAATCTGTTCAGATCATTATGTGTAGGCAAACCTTCCCAGAAAGTTACCAGACTTTGTGCCATGATGAACCAAGGGACAAATTCCAGGTGGGGGGATAGGATGCAAGGGTTAGGGAAGACGTTGGAGGATATCACTCTGTGTGCTAAGGAGTTTAAGTTTAGGCTGATTTCAACATATATATCATTTCCTCAAGGATGACTCCCTTGAATCTCTAGTGCAGATTAGTTCTCCAATATATGCTTTCTTAGCAAGCTGCACCTTTCCTTTTTTAGCATTTACATATATATATATATATATATATATATATATATATATATAATTGGTTAATTTTATAGTTGTGTTCTGTGTCACCACTAGAACTGACAAGTTCTGTGCTTGCCATCACTGTGCATATCTTCAGTGTGCAGGCACCAGGTTTTGAATGTGCTGAAGGAAAAAACAAAAACAAGAACGTTGAGTTATTCAGGGTGGTATAGAGAAGTGATGGAAGACCACATCTCATGAAGTTCAGAGAGTTCCATGGGTGACAGTGATCTCAATTTGATTCTTTTCTCTGGCTTAAACATCCCACAAACTTATCCTTTCATTTTAACTTCAACCAGCCTTCTCATACCATCTAATCAGTGAACACTTTTTTAAATCAATTTGCTACCTGGTATGCTTCAGTTCCCATTATTGATTGTAACATTATTACTGCATATGCTAGAATCGGTTTAATACAGTATACAGAGGTGATGCCTTGTTGTGGTATTTGAAAACTTGCTACCCTTTCTTTCCAGGTCCCAAGTTCAACTTTAAATTTCAAGACAAAATTACATTCTTTACCATTAATAGAAACTGATCCTGAGCTCTACACTACCCACGTTATTCATCTTCATGTTTTATCCTCATTTCACCCTTCTATAAACTGCCCTTGACTTGCTCCTTCAGTCATTACATGCCCTCTCTGGAGTCACTCTTCACAGGTGAAACTTCTGGAGTACTCTGCACTACATTATATCACTAAGTAAGTTACTTTTTAAATATTTCTTTTGTTTTATTCACTATTTATTCACAAGCCTTTCTGGCTATTTTTCTCCATAGTTCTTTCTTGCTATTTTCCTGCCTTTCTTTCTGTTGCTTAAACAAAATCACTATATCTGAACTTCATGTTTGCCATAAATGCTCATCTTCAGTGATCAGGCTAAGTCAGGGAGACAGGATTTTAAATGGCCAAGTGAGGAGACAGATACAAGAAGCCCAGCACACATGAAATGAACAGACCAGAGGCCATGTAAACAAAAATGAAAACGATAAGGATGAGGCTACAAAGAGAAGAGAGCAAGACAAGAGTCAATTGTCCATGAAAACAGTCACCAGCCAAGATTGCTGCAGAGAAAGATGAATGGTAAGAAGTCCAGTTAAAATATTCAGTAAAGCACATATCTTCAGCAACTGAGAAAGAAGGGGCAGAGATCATTCAACATTTCAGGAATACTTGCCAATGTTAAAATTTCTTTTGCCTCATTCTAACTGTGTTCTGTCTTCCTTGAATTCCATCAGTCAACTTTGGATGAATCTGTCCTGAAGACTGTGTCGCATTCAAATAACTTTCAGGAATAGAGGCAGTGTGCCAAAGTGTAGAATGGAGAACATTCCAAAACACTAGTTTAATCCTGTATTATCATACTCAGCTACATTAGGGTATGGCCTTAACAAATGGAGAAAAGGATTATTGTATTATCAAATTTGAGAAACTAGCATCAGAACAAATAGTCACTCTTGTCCATGATTTTCCTTTCTATAGTTTCCATTACTCATGGTCAATTGTGGTCTAAAAATACTAAATGGAATATTCCAGAAAAAAAAAATTCCATAGGTTTTTAAATTGTGCACCATTCTAAGTACCATAATGAAATCTTGAACTGGTCACTTTGTCATGCCCAGTGTGAGAATCATCCCATTACCCAGGATATCCATCCCATGTACATGCCCATTACTGACTTAGTAATTATCTAAGTTTTGATATTTACTTGTCATGATATTAACTGAAAAATGGTCTCAAAGCACAAGAATAGTGATGTCAGCATTTCAGATATGCCAAAGAGAAAATGTAAAATTCTCCCTTTAAATGGAAAAGTGAAAGTTCTTAATGAGTAATAAAAAAAAATTACATGCTGAGGTTACTAAGATCTATGCTAAGAATGAATCTTCTATCCATGAAATCATTAAGAAGGAAAAAGAATTTCATCTAATTCTGCTGTTGTACGCCAAACTGCAACAGATACTGCCACATGTGGGGAGGGAAAGAGGAAGATACTAGGGATTGAAATCGAGCAAACTATATTATATGCATGTATGAACATGTCAAAATGAACCCATTATGTAAAATCATAATGTACTAAGAAAATTGGCATACCAAAAAAAATTTATTGCCAAAGAAATGATAAGGGCTTAGTTAACATGGAAAAGACACTAAATTTGTACGTGTGTGAATATGAAAAAAAAAAAAATAACAGTGTATACAGGATTTGGTATTATCTCTGATTTCAGGCATCCTCTGGGGATCTTGGAACATTTCTGTCAAGGATGATGGGAGACTACTCATGCTTTGAATTTCCCTTCAAAAAGAACCCCCAACCTCCATCCATTATCCAAATCAAGTTGTTTTATGGATCTCATTCTGTCGAAAGAGCTTCTACTCCAAAGCCCTAAATCTATTTCTTCTTCATTATTTCTTCAGGATACCATAATGATTTCTTTAAAATATTGTGAAAGAGCATGTGAATTTAACTTCATAGCAGATTTTTCAAAGTAGTCTGACTACTTTTGAAAGTCCAATAGTTTTGTTGTGTTTTTTTGCTTTTCCCCACCCCGCAGTATCCCCCACTTATTTCTAATATAAAGAGTCTCTATAAAATTTTGATGAATCTATTTATTGTTTTAAGCCATTTTCACCAAAATACATTATAGAAAAGTGCAGAAAATATGCACAGTGCAATGGATGATCACAAAGCAAATACTGGGCCAACAACACCCACATAAAAAAAGAAAACCCAATCCCTTCTGGTCCCTGTGTTTCTTCTTTATGACTCCCTCATGCCCTGTTAAGAAAAACCTTGCTAACCTTTGCTGTATTGTATTGCATAATTTGGTACATAAATTATTAATCTGTACTCTTATTACTAAATATTTGTATTGTTTTAATGTTGAGTCTATTATGAATAAAAATGCTTTGAGTATTCCAGCACCCGTCTCAGGGGACACATGTTGTTGCTTGTGTACTCAGGGTAGTGTCGATATATCCAGTGAGTAATGCAAGACAGTTTCATAAGTAGTTGCTCCGATTAACACTCCCATGAGCAGTGACTGAGAGAACACAGTTCTTTCCTTCCTTCCAATGAATTCTAACAAGCTGGGGGCATCTAATTATATTTTTAATTTTAGTTTTGTGCTTTTATTTTCTATTAGGATTTCTTATATATTTATGAAATGCCCATTCTATACCTTAGTCTAGTTTTTATTAGGAAGTCTTTCCTGTGTTGCATTGCAGAAGATTTTATATGTTCTCTATTCAATCCCTTCATCAGTTACATATGCTGTAAGTATCTTCCACTCTGTGCACTTCTATTTTAAGGGAAGTAATTAATGTTAATTTTTTTATCAATCTATAAAATAGCCATGGCAGTACATAAAATAATTTCTATGATAGTTTTTTAAAACTTTTCCTTAACTTAAATATTTATTATAATAAATCTGGCATTGATTTTTGTGCAGTATGAAGTAGGGATCAAGTTTCATTTTTATAAAAATACGTGAATCTAATTTTTTTAGTAATATTTTTTTGAAGGTTATCCTCTGCCCCATAGCTCAGCATTGCTCTCTTAATTTTAAACCAAATGTCCATATATACAAGTAGCATCCAGTATTAACAGAATATGGTAAGCTGAATGCATTCATATTTTATAGTTTAGAAATCACACTCCTAGGTATATACTCAATAAGGAAACATAAATATTTCTAAAAGACATACAAAAAATATATTTCAAGACAGCATTACTTTTAAAAGAACAAACTTCTACAAAACCTAAAGTGGCCATTATCTATAGAATGTATACATATATTGTGTGAATTTATTTAGCATAAATATTTATAAAGTGAAAATACTAAATAACAATAAAAACATGAACCACAGTTACACATTTTATCTCATGAATATAAGGTTGTACAAAACAAAAGTGGAATAAAAAATACATACTGCATAATTCCCTTACTTAAAACTTAAAACCAGGGAAAATGTATTGTTAGAGTCAAATAATAGCTTCCTTTGAAAGGAGAGAGTAGATGTGCATGGGAAAGAGGAAAACAGGAATTTGAAATTACTGATAATGATTTTTCTTTACTGCACCATCTTCACATCATTGTTAGAAATTGGTAAGGTAGAAAATACATGTGGCAATTTTGAAGAAAATACGAACAGCTTGTAATGTGTGGAAAATACAAAGTCTGCAAGGAGACGAAACTTTAATTCTGGCTTTCTCATTAACTAGTTGCAAACTTAATAAAGTATGTGTATCTAATTGTTTCAGTAATGTTTGTTTGAATACCAACCTTTGCCCCACAACTCTGGATTGTTATCTTGATTTCTAAACCAAATGTCCATATATACAAGATTCTGCCAGTGTTCACAGACTATGGTAAGTTAAATGCATTCATATACTTTAATCTAGAAATTACACTCCTAGATAAATAATCTGGACCTCTCTCCGGACTGCTGTTTTATTATTTGTATAACAAAAAGACATTGGAGCCTCAAAGGATGCTTCCAGATTTTATATTCTAAAATTGCCTTTAGCTGGGTATCCAGAGCAGAGATACACATCTACTTTGTATCTGTCTTTATGAGAACTCGAATGTTTATTTATGTTTTCTGTGCTTTCTCTTTTGATTCTGTCATTGACCTATCTCCATGGACTGTCCCCATAAAATCTTCCATCTTAGAATAAGCAAAGCCTGGTTTTAAAAAAATGCAAAATCAATTCAGTGTTTTGCAGTAGCATGTGCAACTGGCCATCTGGTTGCATTCACAGAATGGTGAGATGATTCTTTCTCAGTCTCATTAATTCAGTGCATGCCTTTCTTGCAAAAATTGAATGGTCATATTCAATTCAAAATTTCCTCTCAACACTCATGGGGAACATTTGGACCTTTTAAAGTAGATGCCCATCTCTTCACTATTCTTAATGATGGGCAGGGCTTGTTATGCTAGAGGGCATCTTTTAAGCATATCAAAAGAAAACATGCACATCACAATCTCCTCTATTCATTATCGTGATTTACAACCACACATCCACCCCAACACCATAGTAATATCTGTTCTCATGCCCCTAGACTTGCTTTAAAAGTGCAATAACTTTTCAACTATGTCATGGTCTCCAATTTCTCCTTGATGTAATCTATCTTCTATTACACTGGCACGTTAATCTTCCCCAAACATAACTTTCAAAACTCTTTGATATCTTCAAATTTTTTACTGTATATCAGAGCCCTTAAAATATTAGCAAGAAAAAGAATTACTATGGAGTAGGCTTTGGTTTAAAAGGCAGATCCCATGTCCCACACTTGAGATATTGATTCAGCCATTCAAGTATGAGGCCCAGAAACCTGCATTTGGTTGCTTGTACAATTTAGGGAAAGATGGGAAACATGAACTACTCCAGATTTTATTTCAGATGCTTCTTTGCCCCTGTGAATGGAGGAATTATGGTTTAAAAATGAACTCTGTGCTTTGACCAAGCACCCTGTAACACCAAATTTGTGTGCTGCCAAGAAGTCATCCCGTCAGCAGTTTCCTCAAGATAACTAGAACTTTCCTTTTGCTATTGCAGTAAAACTTGACCTCACTTGAGACATAACAAGCAAAAAAAGTAAACACACACACACACACAGAGAACAAAAAGAAACCAACAAGGATTGTGATAGCATTGGCTGTTTTTTCACTAGCTTATTTCCCAGGCATAGTGATGGAAAAATTTGTATAAGTTCCCCAAAAGACACAGATGGGGGCTGGGGATATAGCTCAGTTGGTAGAGTGCTTGCTTTGCAAGCATAAGGCCCTGGGTTCAATCCCCAGCACCGCAAAAAAATAATTAATTAATTAATTAATTAATTTTTAAAAAAAGACAGATGGCCAGCAGTTGCTACCTATAGCAATTCAGTAACCCCTTCAAGAAGAGTCAAGATTCAATCTGACACTGGTAAAAGGGAGAAGAGACCCTCATGGTCTCATAGGAGTACAGATTACAGCTCTTGGAATAAAGGATGGAAGCTCCATTGGGGATCATCAGAGAGATGCTTGAAAAAGGATGTTTTATCATTTGGAGATTTCTATCCCTCCACCCAAGAAATCACACATGATGGAATAAATATGCTATCATCTCACATGAATTATGGAAATAACAGATTTTTTTATATATTTTATTATAAAATAAAAGTGAAAGGAGAATGAGATTTCCCATAAAGCAATGTGGGAATTCACAGCATTTGTGAATTTTCCTAGCCCACCTATTCCCATTTCCTTTACCTAATTCCACTTACTGCTTTTCTCCTAAAACAAACAGTGCATAATCTTATTCTGCACATGCTTGCTGTTTCATTCCTCCATGTATGAACACAGACACCTCCTTCTGCCTGAAAGTCCAAACTTACCTTTGGTGTCTGTGCTAATTCAAGCTCTCTATTCCCAATCAAGCCTCTCAGAAAACAAAAAATAATTGACCATTTTCTTCTCCATTACCATCTGCTAGAATCCTACCATTTGTGTGCCTTTATTGTGTTTACATACAACATATACTATAATCATTTTTCTCCATCAAATTGATGCTGAAGGATAAATTCTGAGCCTTACAATCTGTATGTCTCCCACATTTGAAAGAAGAGCTTTGTCTATTTAACTCAAGAGAATTAAAATAATTGAGAAGGGTGGTAGGTAGTCATGCTTTCCGTTTCTAACCAAGTGTAATCGTAAGGGAGAAACAGATTGTATCCTCCACAATGTTTAAGGCAGCAGGCATGCAGCAGATTTTAAAAATGAATATTGACTAAGCCAGTGCTGAGTTAGCTCAGAAAAAAATATTGACCAATTATATGATTAAGTGATTAGCATACAAAATTGACACTGTGAGTTTAAATTGTCCAGAGACTAAAAAATAAAGGGTCAATTTAGACCATTGATGAATATGACTATTTTGATTTACTGTGCCACTAAACTAAAAGATACATTAATCAGCAAGGATAAAATTGTTAATGCTTTCATCATATGATAATAATAGCTAACATATATTGACCACTGAGAATAGAATTAAGTATCAAGTTAAAAATTTCACGTGCATTATCTCACTTAAAATAATAAGTAAATGGTATGTGTACTGTTATGCTCTTTATTTGGAGAAACTCAGAATAGTTGTGTAATTCACACAAGGTCAAGTACCTTAAGAGAACCCTGTTCTCTTGAGGTGTGTAACTAAAATGTTACTAAAAACTGTACACAAAATCATGATATCATACATACAAGATGAGGTTACTGGGAAGAATAGTAAGGTCTGATGTAAAATATATACATTTATTCATATCGAATGCAGTTTTTATCATTAAACTATCCTTTGAAAATTCTTAGTTTAAAAGGTTTTTTTAACAGATATTTGAACTCATTTCTGCTGATTTTTTCTATTACATATATATGTTGAAAGTTTAGATAGCAGAGAATATAGTCAAATGATCAATTTTAAAAATTCTAAAAACACAAATTCATTTCATCTTCTATTGGAAAACCAATAAAAAACCCTTCTGGCTGGTACATCATGACCACATTTATGAAACTAAAATAATTTGTTCTCCACATACTGTAAGGAATCCCACGGAAACCACGCAGGACACAGGAAATCACATAAGGGAGTTTATTAAGCAAACAGAGTGTCTCCCTGCAGGGTAAGAGAGAAAATGAGAGGAAAAGAAAGAGAATGAGAAAGGGCATGCGCTGGAGAAAGTGTGAAAGCCAGGAGGATAGAGAAGTGAGGAGGATTGGCAGAAGGATGAGAAAAGATGGCGGGGTAGCTACAGTACACAGTTGACTTCCGCCGGGCTAACAGGGGACCAATAATGGAGAAGGATACTTGCAAGCTGACTGATGAACCAATAGCTAGCTAGGATGTTCACAGACTGACAGTAGTTGGGAGGCGGGGAAAATGGCTGCACTGGAAAGGTCGGGGTGGGGGGAGCAGCTTTAATTAATTACTAACCAGGAAAAAGGGTTAAAAGGCCCTAAGCATCAAGTTTCTACTAGAACATTTTAGCCCCTTTGAGATCCAGATCTCAGTCAAGGCTTACACTGAGATGTAAATGGAGGAAACCAGAATGCTCAGTGGGATACCAGTCTCAAACCCAAGGAAAAAAGTGTCCATTTTAAATTTCTCCTGGGCTACAACTCAGAATACTTTTCTCTCTTTCACCTCTTCTCTCTTTCTCATTGTCTCATGCTATAATTAATGACCATTATCATTTTTCTTCTAGGACTTTTGTTTTTCTTAAATGCTATATTTTTGAGCTCACAATTTTGATCCTACATACCTAGGTTAATGATTTTTGATCAGTTCTTTTTATCCAACTCTAGAGTTATTTTGAACACCCATTACATTGCAGTGGAGATAAGCATTACAAGGCCTTTACTTTTGTGTTAAATATAAGCATACATAAAAATTAAAATTTAAAAAAATGGATTCAAATACTTTTAATTCATGTGATTTAAAAAGGTCCATTTAAATTGGGTAAACTAATAGAAGTAAAATGTCTTTAAAATTAACTCACAAGTCTCTAGGTAGTCAAACTAATAAAATGTTGACGTTTATAAAATGTCTAACATCAATTTTTCTAGGACTTTTCTTCAACAGGAAAGAGATGCCAAATACTGTTGGTACACTTGTCTGATATCTTGTATTTTTTACAATAAAATGAGTGAATTAGAATCGACATGTATGGGATTACTCAAATGTGTTTGTTAGAGACATCTAATTAATTTACAAAGTTATTCCATGGAGTAAATACTTAAAAACATTATTCTTTGTATATTAAATGTGTTCATATTTTCCAGGTATACAAGTCCTTAAAGCAGAAAATTTATCAAGCTGCTATTCTCCAAATTAAACTTGTCTGTAATGGTAAACCTATCATTTAATGTTCGATTATAGGATCTGCCATCAGTAGGGTATATGTAAAATTTGTTAAATGTATTTCTAAACATTATTGAGAGCAAGATTTGTTTAAAGGTTAAACATGAAAGCATTTTGCCACTTTGCCACACAAAAGGAAACTTAAAAGCTCTCTCAGCCTTTCTTTAATTCATGTTTTACATATAATGTTAAATTGTGTTAACTAACGTTCATATACACTCAGGAGTCAATATATGTAAACTTCTTAAAATGACATTTAAGAAAGAGTGTAATGCGCAGTAGCAAAAATGGGACAACAGTGACTGAGACTGGGGTCTCTGATGACCGCATGACTGTGGCATGCCTGGTGCCTGGGAGTGTTCCTTTGCAGGGGCACAAGATGCCTAGCTGCTGTGGCAGTACCCACCATGGGGAGGCTCTATACAGGAGTCCTATCAGCTTTGACATTGATCTCAGGCACACAGCTCTTGGGCAGAAAGGAATTCTTTTGCTAGATAACCAGTGTTTCATCAGCTCCCTTCTCTGGTTCCTGCCCACCTTACAGTAACTTTGAACAGTGAACTTCCTTAAGAGCTACACAGAGCTTCTAACATTGCACTTTGCAGCTCTGAAAAAAGTTATGTTAATGTCCTAGTCTCTGTAACTTTCCTGAAAACACAGAATAATGCTTACATACATGTATAAAGATTACTCACATAACTCTGTAGATCTGCATTTTTATCAGAGAACAGAGCTCCATCTAATCTCAGCTTAATCTTCAAAATCTGTGTTTATAAACCTTTATTTTCTAATACTCTTTTGCCCCTCACTGAACTTGAGAATATGGTCATGCTGGTCATGGCAAAAGAGGAAAAATTATCTTCAGGATTAGAACATTTTACCTAAGATTTGTGAAAAGCCCCGCCTTACCTGAGATAAGACTCTGCCTCACAACAATGCTGCACGTTAGAATGGCTCCAAAGTAAGCCAGACTTTAACTCATTTAAAGTTGTGTTCCAAAGTTTGATGTTTGTTGTAAAGATTACTTTGATCTCAAACGGGATATAACTCAGACAAAATTCAAGATAGCTATTGCACAAACTGAAAGTTTTACTGTTGGTGATTCCATTTTGTATTTTTCCTTGTAAACTCTAACTGTTGCCTGATTAATATTTTGCAGTAGTACACTGTAAATTAACTTGGAATAGTAAGTCATCACCTATAGGACAGATAATGTAAACCCCAATTAGATAAAAGGGGGTAAATAACTGTAAAGTTATAGACATTGAAGTTAAAGCTCAGTACTCTTACTTTATGACTGGTGAGACTGACTTGCTTGATGGTTAAGATCAAACTTAGAGATTGAGATTAAAAACAGAGGTCAAGAAAAGTCCGTATTTGAGTCTTGCCCTCAAAGTTAGCCTGAACCCAGGGAACAAGAGGACTTCTCTAAGGAGGTTTGCAACTCTGGGTCACACAACCTCCTGATCAAGGAGATTGATGAGGTCACTAGAGGAAAAGCCTTGTAGGGCAGGGTCAAGGAAAAAGGGAGTCATCCCTGGTGCTTTCAAGGGAAGCTACCTCATCGAGGAGACCCTGCCTAACCAATGGCACTAATGGAGCTGAGAAGCGGCTCTTAAATTCTCTATGAGTGACCCCTGTGGAAACTCAGCTGACTCTTTAACAGACAGGAACAGGTCACTTTGACCAGCTTGATCTTAAACACCTAGCAAAACAGTTAAAACCAAAATATAGCCATTCTTGAGCATTTAAAAGAAATAATACTTAAATGTAACTTAAGATACACACTTGTGTTAGCCCATTAGAATAAAGACTAAAAGCTACAAAAGAGAGATTCTTAGGCAAATGTGCCTAATAACTATCAAGAGAAACTGCCAGAGTCAGAAGTTTTAGTCAGTTTAAGGCCTACAGACACAGGTAGGCTTAATCTATGTTTGCTAGTAACAGAAGTATAGAGATCGCTACTAAATGTTGTGTTTACATTCCTGATAACCTGGACAATGTTAAAGTTCCCAAATAAAGGCCTTGTCCTCTCCAGCCTTTGCTAGGCCTTGTTATGGGAAGAACTTCTCAGTTCTTCCACCCCCTGGTGAGGAATCATTGACTTCTGTCATCTTTATGATATGCATTGGCATGTTCCAGATTCTGCAACATTTATATTGTATCAATCTCATTTCAGTACTCATGTCTTTTTGTTCTTCTCTCATAGAAGCACCCACCCCCAGATGCCTTTACAACCTGCTCTTCCCCAACCAGACTTCTACCTTGGACCCCTCAATTGACCCCATTTCTAAAAAGGGAACTCCAAACTGCTTGCCCCACGCTGCCCCCTTTCAGCTCAAAGAAGCCAGAGCGGTCATTGACCCCCTTACCCAACAGCAAAGGAGTTCCTAAAATTAGAGGGGTGAATGAAGCCAGAATTGGGGACAGGCAGTTAGTGTAGAGACGGGGGATCAGCCAAATCGAGGAAATTAAGTCCATGAAAACCATCTGCCTCTGGAAGTCTGCAAGTTGAAGACTGCCCCTAGGAAAATGGACTTTTTACAAAACCAACCCCAGTCACTTAGGCAGGAAGGAGAGAGAAGGTTTCAGAAAGAACTGGAGAACAAAAGATTTTCTTATAAAAACAGAAACGGGGGAATGTAATGTACAAAGCTGCTCCCCCCGACCTTTCCGGTGGAGCCATTTTCCCCATCTCCCAACTACTGTCAGTCTGTGAACATCCTAGCTAGCTATTGGTTCATCAGTCAGCTTGCGAGTATCCTTCTCCATTATTGGTCCCCTGTTAGCCCGGCGCAATTCAACTGCTTTACTGTAGCTACCCCGCCATCTTTTCTCATCCTTCTGCCTCTCCTCCTCACTTTCTCTATCCTCCTGGCTTTCACACTCTCTCTAGCGCGTGCCCTTTCTCATTCTCTTTCTTTTCCTCTCATTTTCTCTCTGACCCTGCAGGGAGACACTCTGTTTGTTTAATAAACTCCCTTATGTGATTTCCCGTGTCCTGCGTGGTTTCCATGGCATTCCTTACACATACTCTTCTAAACAAAAGAGAAAGAAGTGTACTGTTCCTCTAAGCCCTTAGGCTTCAACAGACTTTCTCAAGTTAAAGGAAATGGGAAAAGGTTACCCCCCCCCAAAAATGATGTCATTTTCTGTGGCATTTACGAAGAACCCCAAGTCAGAAATTGTAAATGAGTTGAGTTCTGTTAATAAGAACATTTATTTAGCAGTGTCAAGTTTACAGTCTTGAAGTTGGATTCCCAAAACTGAACGTTCTCGGTTTGGGTAATTTGATCCCTCTATTCCTTCCTGCAGTTTCAGGAAGTTTAATTGTTATCCATTGACTGGAATGAAAACATATTCACTTAATCCCTCACTCTGGGTGACTAGGAAATTTCACAGTAGCAGAGAACTAGGCAATGTTCATTAATCCTTATGTGATGACATAACATTGAAGGTAAAATCTTTTTATGGGGTTTCAGTGCTGGAGTTCAAACCCAAAGCCTTGAGGATACTAGGCAAGCATTCTACCACTGAGTTATAGTCCCAAAACAAATTAAAAATCTCTTATTTGCAACAGTAGCAAAATGACTTATAAATCTAGTTAAGGAAAATTTGAATCCATTTGGTTAATGTCTATCCCACACAAATTTTTAGATTTGAGAACATTCATTAGAAATTATTTGGTAATATTTCTGTTGAAATAGTTATGGACAACATGTTCTCTTTTATGACATTTTCATTTAATTTTGCAGTTGGAAAAATTATATGACTAATACAAGGAATTCCTACATAATCTTCCTTCTGTGTTTAATTTTTAATGCAATTCTTTTTCATTAAGCCATATTTGTACATCTTTATGGGGTATGTTGTCATCACTCAGTACATGCATGCAATGTGTAATAATCATGTTACAAATTCCATCTCTTCAACCATTATATTCTTTACAGAGAATGACCAATTGTTTGCATGAGGCAGCATTTGCTTTTCATTTGCCTAAATGTAGGTGCAACATCCAGGTCTTCCAGTAAAGACAGTACTTGTTCCTTCAACTTTTTTCTCAAATCTATCTCTCATGAAGTGCATTATCTGCCTAGGTTTCATTTAACTTCTGCAGGCAGAAAACTGCCAGAACAAACACAGTCATGCAAAACTCAGTCCCTCACTTACAATAGCATTTAGTGTCTGACCTTGCTTACCTGAGCAAGTTAACCACCTCATTTTCATTTCTAAATCCATTTCATTTCATTCATCATTTCCAAAAACAGAATACAGTACCTCTCCCTACTTCCCAGTCAAAACTCCATATATATATGTAGTGTGTGTATATATATATATTATTATCACCATTGTTTAAAAAAAATTAACCCAATATGGTCATCCTTGACATCACTGTACCTCTGACATTCTATAGCTATCTGATTTCCAAACTCCTTCCCCTCTGGTTTTCATTTTTCTTTCTATCATCACTTTCAGCATCTTGAGGCAAAACTCTCTCTCACAGGGACTTGACGTCTCTGCATTCTTACATATATTCTTTCTCACCTCGAATTCACCCTCAACCATGCTACTACAGTAATATCTCTCAAATACAAGAAAACTTCTTGTCATCATATCACTCCTTATTTCTAAAAGTTTCAATGGCAGTCACTGAAATTAGGCCTATTGCTTAAAGGAGTAAATCCAAAGTCCATGGGCTGTTACATGGTGGCTTTTAAAATCTGGCTTTTGTCTCCTTTCCAGAGTTATGCACTTACATTCCTTTCCCACACCCTTGGACTCCAGCAACTAGATAAATGAAATTATGCAGCCTTATTGAATCACAAAATTACTTTGATGTGCACACAACTTCTTGGATTCTCAGCCTCATAGGATTAAAGGCCAACTGTTTCTGATAATTTTCCTCCTGGAAAATTCCATTTTATCATATATATTAGAGCTCAGATACCATTTTCATACACAGCACTTCCTTAGTATACCGTAGGTTATTTCAAAATTCCTCCATACACTTTTAGTGCCTTGCCCATGTCTCTCTTGGTTCATATCATATTATAATGTTCTTATTTCTTATGTAGTTCCATTAAGCTATGCACTGCTTGGTGGCACTTTGTCCTCATATTTGATGCTGGTTCTTAAGAAGTGCTCAGGACATTGTTTGCAAATACTACCAATATGAGGAGGTAACAGTTACTGAAATTTTAGGTTTTTTTCCAGAAACCATATGTATTATCTCATTTTATTGCTCCCAGAACTTTCCAAAAACGAATTGTCATATGCTGCTATTGTTCCCCATATAGTTAAGGGAAGTGAAGATAGTCATTTTTAAGATCTTACACAAACAATAGGCCCACCATTAGGAGTCAATCCTGCATGTATTGATCTTGAGCTTGGACTCTTAAGCTCTTCACTAAGTGAAATGAAAGATATATAATTTAGTTCTCTCTGTACTTCAGGGAAAGAATTTTCTTCTTGCAAAATAGCACTGTCCTTGACATTTCTCTCTACTGTAAAATAAAAGCCCGTGTTTCAAAGAATATCTCTTAGATTTTTAAACATGTTTACCTAATAGCTTTATCATTCCTTCAACTTTTGGCCTACTCTGTTCTATCCACTCAAACCAGAACTTTTAAAAAAATTCATGGTTATTTCCAAATGAGTCATTGCCATTCGGATCCTGATTTTGAATCTGATGATTCATCTAGATCTTTAAATTATTCAGCTCAAGATTTTCAATTATTATTACAAATAATGAACTGAATGGCTCTTCAAAATACTCAGCTACTTTTTGCCACACCAGGGGAGCAATTTCTCCCTCAAGAAAACCTCAAGAGGAAAATCTGAAAAAGGCAAACGAGTTCTGCTATTAGTACTAATTTTCAAGCCGTGGCCTACATACACAGAATACAGAGAAGGAGATGAACTCAGTAAGATCCGCTACTTAGAAGTTGAATATTCATAACCCCATTCTAAATAACTGCTTAATTCCACTAGTTTTCCCCAAACCAGTTTGTATACATAGGAACAACTAAAATCTGTTTGGTTTTCAACTGCCTCTCCTTGTAGACTTCTGTTGTGAGATAAAACCTTTGGACTGTCTACATTGAGAGCACCTGTTTTAAAGAACCCAGGTGAATGTAGATAAAATTTCTGTTGTGTCCCTCCTCTTACCACAGTCACCCTTGTAAGTCTAAATGACTACAGTATGTAGAAGAGACATTATTACTAAATTTAATTTGTTTTGATATTTGTTGGGCTTTCTGAACAAAATCCTGAAAACTAAAGGATTGCCTGAAAAAAGTATCCATTTCATAATGAGATGAAAATATGATCAGCTTTCCTTACGGTCTCTTCTCTGTCTCTCAGAAGGCTGTGATTTCTTTGACTCCTTCAGAAATGAAATTCATCTACCATGTGATGCATCAGAAACAGATGAGTACTCACTGGAGTCCCTTGAGGACCAAATGAGGTTAATAAGGATTGAAATAACACAGGTTCTTTTAAGAAAGGTTTAAATTGGGTCCTAGGAGGTTAGAACTGGAAGGGACTTTGAAAATATGCTGACTCACAATTGTATGGGTAAGGTGAGCTCCAAGGAAGAGAAAGGACTTGTGAGTCACATGACCTGTTAGAGACAGCTGGGTGCCAAGATTGTCAACTTCACTCTGTGGCTCTAGGCTGACAATTGCCATGCCCCCTGAGAGTGCTCATGCTAGCAAAGGGGACAAAGGGAAGGGTACCTCCCTGGTCACTGCTCCCAATTCTTCTTAAGAGCAATTCATCTAGGGAAATGGAAGAGCAGTAGATATGGGTTTTCACTCTACTTTTTCTCCATCATACTAGCTTCTATTATATTTAGGGTTAAGGAAATAATACTAAATTAAATATGACTTATAGTTTAAAAATTATCCAAATGTTCATTTCAATTTGGCAGAGTGCTCTTACTGTCTGCTCTAATATCCTCCTTCCCTGTTTACATTGATCAAAAGTCCATTTATGAAAAAGAAAACACAGAATGTTAAGATTTGTTTCTCTGGATAATGGAATTAAACAATAATCTTGTTTTCTTGTACATATACATATTTGCATTCTCCAAGATTTCTGCAGCAAGAATGTGTTATTTTCACTCACACAAAAAAAATAATTTAATAAAAGAAGAAAAAGAAATTTCTCTTAAGGCACATATTTCACAGGATCCTATATTAGTTTCTTATAATTGGTGTAAAAAAATTGTCACAAATATAGTAGCTCAAAACAACACAAATTATTTTACAGTTCTGGAAATCAAAGTTCAAAATGGATTGGCAGATTATGTTACATCTGGAAGCTTTAAAAGAGAAATTACTGACTTACCTACTCCAACTTCCACAGGCCACTTGCCTTCCTTGGTTCAGGATCTTGTCCTCCATCTTCAGAAAGAGCAGCACAAGATCTTCAGCTCTTATCTCTGCGTCCACCATCACATATCTTTTTCTGACTCCCCTGCACAGTTTTACAAGGACCCTTGTACTTACCCCAGGCCCACCTCAATAATCCAGAGTCATATTCATCTCTCAAGATCCTTAAGTGAATCACATCTGAAAAATTCCCCTCGCCATGGAAAGTAACATCATCAGAGTTTCCGGGGATAAAAATCTGAATTTTTGTGGGGGTTGGGGAAGTACTTTATTGAGTTCATTACAGATCCTTTCATCAAGCTTTTCTGATTCCTTCCAAACATTCACAATCTCTACATCATCTACTAAACCCCCATTTTGTGTTTGTGTAGTTTTTATGTACACTTTTATGTATAAGATGCACATTCTATCGACTATACCCATCGACACCCTTGATCTCTTCCCCTCTGGACTTTAAACATCACTTTTCATTATCTTTCTTTTAGTCTCATTCTCCCTTCTTTTATTCATGTGTCAAATATTAACTGAGCCTCTACATAGCCCCAGGCACTGTCCATGTTCTAAAGATAGAGTAGTGAAACTGGTGAGGACCCTGCCTCCCAGAGCTTTCCTAGTGGTGAGAAGTCGGAAATGAACCTATAGATAAATATATAAGCAAAAATCATTAATTTTTCTTAAAACCAGAAGGAAAACAGGGTGCCCAAACAGAAAGTCACAGAGAGAAAAATGACAAGGTAACCAGTGAAGTTCCTTTTGAGGAGTGCAATTGAGGCCTAGACCCGCCCTAGGTAATTTCCTGCAATGTCTACAAGAGAAGCATGGAGGGACCAGTGTTGCTCATCAGCATGAGTATGAATTTGGGACTTGGGAGAAATAACACCCATTGCCACAGACTTCACTTTCCTCCTTTTGAAGTTTAAGATGTTGAATTATAAAATCAGATATTCTATAAATGTTTAACAAATATGTATAAAGCTTCACACTGTTTTAATTTCATTGTAATTTAGGATATGCTTGTATTTGATACCAGTATACTGTTTTATTTTGACTGCACTCTTTGTGTGTCTGTGTGTGTGTGTGTGTGTGTGTGTGTGCATGCTAAATGTGAAGCTAATAGATTGTTTCATTCCAGAATCATCAAATTGACCAATTGACTGAAAAATAATTACAAGTATATTATGGCCATCTAAGTCCACATTATTACCATGTCTGAAATGAGGCTTCTGATTCTTTTCTGCTCCTAATGGAAGTGCATGCACGGGTGAAGTTTATTGCTCAATTCAGGCCTGTGTCTACAAGCAATGCTCCTCCTATCACCACCTTTCAATGCTGGGAAATTGTCTAACATTGCTGACCTCAATAAGGTTTGGGTTCTATTCATTACCCAGGAAAACATTGTAGATCATCCTTATTTGGTCATAACAAGGAATCTCAGCCCTATTTTATAATGGTCATAAGTAAAAATAAATAACCAATTTTGCCTGAATGAAATAAAATCAATACTTCTACTTTGTAATATGCTTCTCAGGATAAAATTCAAAATTTTGTCTCATTTCTAATGGTCTTGTGCAAATCACTCTGAGGTATAAAAAATTTGTTTTTAAGGCAGAGTGAAATGACCAGCATGCTATCTAGATTTTGGATGTACCCAACAAGCTCATAGTGGCTCAACTTAAAGTAATCTTTACAGATGATTACAATGGATATATATCCTCCTGCTTCTTAGAACAACACAATCTAATTTTTTGTGTGTGACTGAGTATAACATAAAATGAGATTTATCTGTGTGCTTGCAGTATCTATTAGGCGTTGGGAAGATGGAGATTGGGTGAGCTATCTGATTATTCAGTAAGACATTATCACTGATAGCATTCTGACACTGATAGCAAATGCAGTTATAGCAACATGGCTATAAAATCATTCCTGTAGGTTTATTATTATTATTATTATTATTATTATTATTATTATTATTATTAAAACCTCCAAGTTTCTGGTCATAGGAGAAAATAAGAACTTTTACCAGTATCCATTAATTTTTCTGATTCTTTTGTGAATTTTTAATTAAGTTTCTTCAGTGAGGTGAAGAACATAAATATAATTGAGGATCTAGTTTTGTCAAACAATAGGAAAGTAGAAGTAAAAGTCATAAACTTTAAAGTTTAAATACATACTGTTTTACACAATGATTTGGTAAAGAAGAAAAATAAATGCAATTTCCAATATTTACATGTTTTATCATTTATTTTTCAAGAAACTACAAAAATTTGGGGAAATTTTACATATTGCAAAGTAACCAAAAAAAAGGTACATTGCCAATATGTTGTAGTATTTATTTTTTTCAAGGTTTTTTGCTAATTTTGTTTGTTTCACTTTTTTTCTGTTGGCTGATTATGCAAGTTGAATATTATAAAAATATTGTGTAATGACAAAATATTTCTTCTGCAAATGAGTTAAGAGGTCATGAACTAGGGTTTATCTATAATTATTGAGGGTGTTCTTCCTAAATGATCCTGGAAAATACAGCAGAACCACCTACATCCCATTTCTACTACCCAGTATAATGAAACCCACTGCTCAGAAATATTACTAGCATTTTAGTATTACTTAGGTGACATTTAATTAAAATAAAGGCAACCACATCCATGATACTTTCAAAAGCTTATTTTCTTCATTGTCAAACATCAGTGCAAGTATTTATTTTGAAAAACAACTTTATGTATATATTGTGGTAAGAAATGTACAATACAGTTTTAGTCTAAAATATAAATTCCCACCATAAAAAGGAGAATCCTCTTCCCCCATGTTCTTTTTCTGTTTTGTGTCCATATCCAAGGATATCAATGTTCCATGTTAGTGAGGTTGATGTTTTTCTCCTCCTTATACATAGCCATTTATCAATTCACACTAGACTTGGGGAAGGGTAGAATATAAAACTCCCTCAACTACAACATAAGGAAATGAGAATTTTGAAAGGAAGTACAAAATATTTTCCCCTTGGATATGGTATGGACACAGAAGTGAAAGTTGGGAACCCTGAATGCTCATCTTGGCTCTCTAGTTAACTCTAGTGATGTCGAAGTATTTATTATTCTTTCTTTGCCCGTTTTCTTCTATTAAAAAGAAGGGTTGACCTAAATACTCTCCGGACTTCCTTTTGGCATCCTAGTAAGTTCCAGATTTTGGTGTCCTGGTCTAAGAAGTTGTTTTCCTCTTCCCAACAGCAGGGAGCTCATTTCATACAATGGGCCTGGAGTTGCAAAACCCTTCATCATTTACCAGCTGAGTATGCACAGCTGACCTCCATTTTAGACTGCCGCATCTGTTTGTCTGATGAGGTTGACTCTTTGCAAGGCAACACCCTAGCAATTCATCTTCTCTTTGCAAGTTGGCAACAGTTTGGGAGTGAGGACAACTGAAGTAACCTGCAAAGCAATGGCAGCTCTCCCTGGCTCTGCTTTGGCACAAAATTAGCCCCATTTTGCCTAATGCCTCATCCTTCCAGTATTTAGCACAGAAATTTAGCATTCTTAAACTTATTTCGAAGTAGATGACAGAGTACCCCTGCTACTGAAAAGCTGCTCTTCTACAGGAAGGCTCAAAGGTATACAGAAAGCAGGGCTAATAAAGTCTGAGTAATGGGCCATCCTGAGAAAGGTACCTGAGCATTATTTCCCCATGCCGAAGCAGATGCACATCACCTTTCCCAGAGAAGACAGATCATCATAAGAAATGTGAAGATGACAAGTTTGTGAGCTGAAAGGAACCAAAAAAAAGAAGGAAAATGCAATGAGATTTTCAATATCTCAGAATTCATAAAAGTATGCACTTGTTTTGATAAAGAGATAGAGATTAACTTAAACTTGACCTGAGAGTCAGAGTCCAGAAACCATTAATTTGCATTCTAAGACTGCCCCTCAGTTTTATGAGGCTATCTAATTTTTAATGTCCTTTTGTAGCAAGTTACTCCTAATGACAGAAATAGTTGTTCTTAAGACATAAGATGGAAGGATTGCTAACCTACCATTCTAGGTTCTTCTAGACTGAAAACCATATTTTGTGAAATGCTTTCATTACTTGGACTCTTAGCACTGAGAAAATAACTTTTGGATTGAATGCTACACATCTGACTTTGAAACACTCACCCACTTTGCCTCCTATCTCGGTTACCTTATTGGATTTAACCCACACCTACCAGAGAGTCCCAAGGCAAAGTATTGATGGTAAATGTTTTCCATCTTCTTTGTGAGTGACACTTTTACAGGTATTAGCTCATTTGAATTCTACAACAACCTTACCCAAAAGAACTGAGTAACAATGTCACAAAGCTTTCAAGGGGCGACCCTAAAATCCTGACTCCAAGACTAGTATCTTTACCACTACACAAAGAAGTAAACTCAAAAAAAAAGAAAGAAAGAAAACCACAGAGGCAATTAGATTCAACGGTAGAGTTTTAAAAACCAGGAGTTAGAAATCCAGGGAAATAGAACCAAAGTTGGTGCAGAGGTAAGAGCTCTAACCCCAAACAGTAGCTAAGAGTAGCTAAGATGAGTGGATTGAAATGCAGCAGGTATAGAGTTCCTATCACAAAACTAATGTTTAAGTTCTTTTTGGTCCCTAATGACAAGATTTCCACCAGCCCTTAAAGTTATTTTCACTCTTTATGGAACATATAGCTTTGGAGAATTATGGAAAGCCCTTTTTCCCCTCTAAATTAATTCTTGCAAATGATGATAGAGGACTTGGAACACCTGTCTTTTTATTAATAAAGGACCAATAAAAAATGTTTACAGAGCCAGGTTTTACTCTGTGAAACCAAAATAAATTTTAAAAATTATTTTTTATAAACAAGGGTAAGATAGCATTAAGGAAACAAAATATTTGGGCCAGTTCTCCAACTCTGAAACTTGCTACTTCAAACTGAAGTATTCACATAGCCTACGGTAGGCCCCTGAAAAGTCATACTGGGGGACCTGGTTCTCTTGAAATATGCTGACTTCTAACATCATTCATTTCAGGGAAAAAGAACGATAGGCAAATGAACCCGACCAAAATAAATTGCTTGCACATTTAGTGAAGCTCCGATTTTAAAACAAAGGCAAACAAAACAGAGAATATCTATTACCACCATGTGAAAACATACTCATGTGTAAATGGAAACATGTCACCCCTTCCTTTGTTAAGAGCATAAATACAACTGAAAATATCACTAAAATTTTCATTGAACACCTTGAGCAGGAAAGAAAATATTGGTAATGGAAGCATCTTTTGCTTCACATGACTACTCTGGATTTTGAGAGATGGATTTATGTTTTTCATTTCTAAAGATCAGAAATAAAACTAAGAGATGTGCATTGTTCTAATACATGTTCAATACGATGTAGGTCACACAGGGTCATACTTTCAAATACTTCAGACCTCTGGAGAATTCACTTGCTTCATGCATCATTTGTTTCTTGGGCTTAGCTGGATATTTTTGCCAAGAATCCCAACACTGTTATCACGATATGATGAATTGCTGCTACAAGAAAAAATTTTTCCCTTAACTCACACACACAGTTTTTTTTCTAAGAATGTTTCCATATAATACCCACAGGGATGATAGAGAGGTTCAAACATATCCATCAAAAGTTGTATTTTTCATTCATGAGGCAAATATTTTGAGTGACTGCTTTGAAAATTATCAACTAGTTGTTTTCACTTTGTTAAAATATAGTCTCCATTTTAACAAGGATTTGCTGCAAATCCTAACAAAATGAAATTGTCAACTGGCAGAGTCCTTTCCACTGTCTATGGCATGTCTCCAATGCTCTGGGGAATTCATTGAGGTGGAATTGGGCAAATAATTGGATTGTAAATTTGATTTGATTTCTAGAATCTAGAGTTCAAAAGAAATACAGCAGTCATTTTGTGAAATTTTTATTTCAATTTCAATTAAGATACACTTGAACATTGTATAAATGGTAAAAGTAACACAAACTCACAAGTTTTGTTTTTATGAAAGTTTATTTTAATTTATTACCTATTCCTCTCCAACCTCATCTTCTTTCCTGGAAGGAAAATATCCAAAATCCAAATAAGCTCTACATCAGGTATAGAATCCTTAAGGCCTTCTAGGCCCAGGGAAGCAATGTGCATGGTTAGAGTGAGCAGGACACAAATGTGTCTGAAAGTGGGCCTAGGTGGGCAAGAAGAGAGAGGTAGGGGAGGCAGGCATTACTCAGCCCCACTTCTGCTGCTGTACTCACCTTTGGTCTGGCTTGTTCTCTCCACTTTTGAGAGGAGAAAGCAAATGTATTACTCTTATAGCCCACAGAGAGGAAATTATTTCCAGGTACCATACAGTTTAGACCACAGGATGAGCTTGTAGGAGGAGGTATTGGAGAACTTAACTTAAAACAGAAGCAATCCCATCCATGGTGGGGAAGGAAGGATGAAAGTTTTCTAGAAAGGATAAGAGCATAAAGGATGATGAAGTGTTCTATAAATGGCTACCGTGACATCCCTCATCCAAGCAGAGGCCAGAATTCTAATGAGTATGTTCAAGGAGTCAGGGTCTTCTGTAGCTAACATTGTGAGTTAGAAAAAGACAATTTTGCCTTGGAGCAAATCCAGACTGGTACTAAACTAAACTTGTACTTGCCTGTCAACTTGCTCCTTGTACTTACCATCCTTCAAACACCCAATTGAGCTCCATATTTTTTCTTAATATTACTAATGATTTCATCTCTCCATCTAGATGGGAATGCTGTAACAAGTTATAAAGGTTGGGATGTGAGGGTGGGTGCTCACACTGGTGAACAGTGCAATTTTTTTCATCATCATGGATATATGATCCTGCTACATCTCACTTCCCATTTATTGATTTTTCATTTGACAAAAGCATTAAGCATTTTCTTCATGTGCTAAATTCCATGTTACACATTAGGGAACCAAAAACTCTTAAATTACAAGGAACCCAAAGGATAAATGGTTGCTAAATAAGATTTGAAGTTTCATAAAGGGCCTACCTATGGTTAGTTATCTAGCCAGCCAAGAACAAATGACACAAAATCCCCTTTTACAGAGAACACTGGGAAAGTGTAATGGTGTAGTACAGTGGTAAAGGAAGTACAATGGTAGCAGATGCAAGAAGCAAGGACAGATGGAAAGGGGAGGAAAATTGTGAGAAGTAAGAGGTGGAAGAGGAGCAAGAAGTAAGACCAGAGAAGGGGAAAGAATAAGACAGTGCCTAGTACTCAACTTTGGATATTAGATTTTTGTGTTGAAATCAGGGAGGTATATGAAGGTCTTGAAGTGATTTGTTCAAGAGAATTTGAACTGCAGGTTGGTTGATTTTGAAAATGTATTATTATTTTATTTCCTAGTTATTGTTTTAGTCAACTTTTTCCCCTACTGTGGCCAAAAGACCTGATAAGAGTAAAATTTTTAGAAGAGGAAAAGTTTTTTTGGGACTCACAGTTTCATTTCATAGACAGCTGTCTCCATTGCTTTGGTCCCAAAGTGAGGCAGAACATCATGGTAGAAAGGTATGGTGGAGGAAAGCAGCTCAGCACATGACAATCAGGAAACAGAGCAAGACTTCGATCATCAGGGACAAAATATATACCCAAAAAGCATACTCTCAGTGACCCATCCCCTCTAGCCATATTCTACCTGCCTACAGTTACCACCCAGTTAATTCTTATCAGGAAATCATTAATGCATGGATTAGGTTAAGACTCTCATAACTCAATCATTTCACTGTTGAACTGACTTTTGGGGGACACCTCATATCTGAACCATAACAGGAGTGAAATATGAGGTTGAATTATGGCAATTTGCCAACAGTAGCCCACTTGCTAAACAGAAATGGCACTTACTTCCCATATTTAAGCATCTAGACTCCAAACTCAGTTCTCTCTCTACTCTAAGAAAAAAAATCATTACAAAACCACACCGTGGCGCCTTGCTTTCCATATCCACAAGTGCTCACAGATGCCTCTGAATATCATAACAATCAAAAAGGAAAACAAAATCCATATGCAGTTTCTTAATGTTGTTTAGTTTGGATGACATGGAGGCAATTATGTCTAATTTCCTACCTTCCTCCTGCTAACATGTGCAGAGCCAAGAGCTTCTCTTATTGGCCCATCTTTGCTTTATGTTTCTGAGCACTTCCATGGACAGCATCTGTGCCTACCAGACCTAGCCAGGCCACCCCAGAGTGCAGCACAAAGGGTCACATACAAGCTCTTAGAGTCACAATGGGAGCCATAAGGAAGTTTGTTCCCAAAGTTTCTTCCATCAGTTGAGCAAACCCAACTGCTCTAGGTCAAACAACAAAAAATGATCCTTCAAAACACAACAGTAAGGAAGTAAAAAATTTAAATATTACCTAACTATTTGATGTCTTTTTGATGGATTGCTTTTTCACTTTGGGTTGTAGTAATAAAAAGGGGTGGACCAACCTCCCTGAGATACTGCTCACTCAGTGCTCTTGTACATCTATCAAAAAGGATTCTCCACATTTCCCTTTTTCTCCATTCTCCAATCTATTGCTTTATCAAATTCATAGCAATATACACTGAAATGTCACCTGCCATTTCAAAGTCAACTAATAACCCTTTTATATTAGTTCCTCCTTGAACAGTCAGTCTCAGGTTTCATACTATGGCCTGGTTAAGAGGAAAGAAGTAGACTACTAGTGTTTCCAGAGTTTGGTCTATCTCCTCTGATCTTGTCATCCAGTCTTCAGATGATTTTTCCAGTTACTTTAACATCCAGTTACTATCATTCCAATCAGAGCACTAATTTATTGTGGGTGGGCAATTCCAAACCTGGGTGCTTCTGGATGAGAGTCCTTCAAGATAAACAGATATTTCACGGTGGTTATCAATCTTACTCTCTAATCATACTTCCTTTTTGGCCCTCATGTGTTCTTTTGCTCCACATCCCTATTACTCCTCCCTTCCTCTCTCACCCCAGTCTTCTCCCTTTCATTGTACCCAGTATAGCAAGCATCAGATGAAAAATGTGGTCACATGCTCTCCTCCTTTTATTCCACTTTGAAAAGCAAAAATAAGACTGAAAATTTGGCAAAGTTTTCAAAGTGCTTGGGAATAAAATGAGCCAAACATTATTCCAGAATACATTATGTGGGTCCCCATAGACACTCTTCTTGAGTCCATTGGCCAGGATTCTTTCTGCCAAAGATTTTCTTCTGACCTTCCCCCATACTGTCCTGCATGCTACCACGTTTCGTGGTATTTTATGCATGGGTGATGAGTGTATGTTTGTGTGTGGGGGAGATTTATCTTCAAGAGATGGAAGCATGTTTGACTTCCTCCCTCTCTACTCTGAATAGAGGCCCTCAGAACTCCTTTGGTTTCAATAAGGAGGAAAATCCCCTTTTCCCCACCCTGCTTTTTTCATCCTTTACAGGTCTTTCTACAGTTCATTCCACGGAGATGTCACTCTGCTCCAAAGACAACAGCTGTTTGTGCAATTATGAAGTACAAATTAGGGTCTCTTTTTAAATTGTCTTCACTTCAGAGACAATATGAAGAATCAAAAGACCCACCAATTATTTTGTGCAAGTATGAATATGACATAATGAATCCCACTATCATGTAGAATTAGAATAGTCAATAAAAGTAAATAAATAAAAAAAGATCCATTGTATTAGTCAATGTTCTCTAGAAGAACAGAATTAACAAGAAGTATGATTATGAAAAGGGATTTATTAGATTGACTTTCACGACCGGAAGCTGGATAGTCCACAATGACCATCAGCAGGCTAGAGAGCTGAAAGAACCAGTAGCTGTGCAGTCCAAGAGGTGGAAGCCCCAGAACAAGATCAACAGTGCTACCCTAGTCTGAGACCAAGGTTTCTGGAAACCACCTGGAGAATCACTGGCAGAGTCCGTTTGGAAGAGTGAAGAAGCAA
Source organism: Sciurus carolinensis (assembly GCF_902686445.1). Lineage (NCBI taxonomy): Eukaryota > Metazoa > Chordata > Mammalia > Rodentia > Sciuridae > Sciurus > Sciurus carolinensis. The sequence continues at coordinate 51,070,307 of NC_062227.1, read as the reverse complement.
GAGTCTGATATCCTCAGACAATCAAAGCAGAAATCAAGAACCTGTTCAAGATGCAGATTGCATCTGCCTCTGCTTCCTTGTTCTTCCAACTTTTATTCCATCTAAGCTACCATCCTACTGGGCAGTGCTGTCCACTCTTAGAGAGGGTCTCCAGCTCACTATCCCACATTCCAATTATTCCTAGACTGTCCTCATCAACACACTCAGAAGCCTCTTAATCATCGGCATCTCCTAATTCAATCAAGTTGATTAGATTAACCATTAAGATTAACCATTACACCCATCAAAATAAATTTTTCTAAATAAAACCAAAGATGAATAGAGAAATAAGCCTACATAAAGATTTTCAATAATTTTGTCCCTGTTACTCGGCTCACAACTTGTTTCCAAGGATACCATTCTGCATTCATATTCTTTAGAGTTTCACTCTTCAGCCCATTTTTCTGGTCTAATTCTGCACTTCATCCTTGGTATTCATGGGTTAATTACACCCTGCTGGATATTTGCAATAATGACATAATTTTTTTTACAGATAACAATATTTAGTGTGTTCACCTGCCCAAGGATATTCTAATGATTATATTATATATGTATTTTTAGGTATGCACACAAAGACCACCTTAATGATTTTAGTGGATTCTTCCATAAATCATCCAGAAACAAAATAATTCAAGAACTTGTTACCCACTGGTATTGTAATACATCACAAAGATATATATGGTATTATCTCAGCTTTTTCACAAGTAAATAAAGGTAGACATGGAAGAGAAAAATACTGTCAGGATGACAACAAAGCTCATTGTAAACTGGAAGAAGAGAATATGAACATGCTTAAGAAGTGGGTGCGACTTAACACTACAGGTGACATTTTGACTGAAGAGTGAACAGGATTCAGATGGGTAAGCCTGAGAGACAAAGACTGCAATAGAGGGAGGAGGAATGGAGTAAATAAATTTTGCAGCTGAAGATAACAAAGAATGCAAGCATTTTATTTTTTTTAATTTCTAAGGATTGGGATTTGGTTGCCAGGGTGGTGATGGGCATATCACCTTCTCGGCTCCTGCCAAATTGAGGACACGTTTTCTATCTCACCGTCCAAAAGAATGTGCACTGATTGATTCTCAAGGGAGACTCTTACCAAAAGGGGGACAGCCAGTTGACAATTTCACAGTTAAAATTCAGCTCTTCCAGTGGCAGTAGCCAGCATTTTAGATTAACTGAGAATCAAAAGCTGTACTCACTCCAAACAAAAGATGTACCCTGTGTCATAGGTCTGGGGTTGCCACTCTATAAATAATGAGGTATTTTACAAAACATGTGCCTACAATGTAACAAAAAAAGAAAAAGAAAAGAAAGAAACCCACACCAGCAGTCACCCTAGTGTTAACTGAGCCTCTGCAGCTCTGGCTAAAATGAGAATCTGACGACCTCATTAGTTTTCTCAGGGGTGGGAAGTAGCCCAGACAGATGTCCTGGGCCATGTGACTGGGTAAAGATAAATAGTCAGAATGCAGCTGTGTAGACAGCTGTCCAAACCGATTAAAAAATAGATCTATCCATTCCCCTCAGTATCTTGAAAGTCTCTGGGATTATTACAATTTATACATCAGTCCCAAATATGTCTCCTGCATAATAACAAAACAGCACTTCCCTAGCACAACAATTTTTCAAAACTCACCTTGGTTCAAGTCTATATTCTTTAAGAAGTTAAGTAGGATTTTTCTAGCAATGCAGGTATACAAGTGAATTTGAGTATTACCCCAACTAATTAATTAAACTTCTAAACCATATTTTAGAAAGTGTAACCCATGATTTCATAAATTCAGTTGAGGAGGCACAGTCAGAGTTCTAGAAACCAATCATTCACCCTAGGCCACACATTCTGTGTAATAGAGGGGATTAGGCACCTTCAAATTCTGAGTGTAATCTCACTATCCTAAATTGCAACTCGGTAAGCAGAGAAACAGAAAAACCTAACTAACCTTTTATGGGAGAATGGAAAGCTGTTAGATATTCATGCAATGGAATTCTAGTCAGCAATGAAAATGAACAATTTTTTTCTACCAGATTTCAGATGAGGTCAGTGAGACTGAGACATGAAAAGACACTCATGATTAAATTGTACTCAGGTGGATGTGCAGTACCACCGGGTGCCCATCCTCATTTCTGATGTCGCATTCAGATGGGAACTCAGATCTTTGCAAAAATGACCATGAGAACTGGCCTCCACAGGAGTCCCTTGCAAAATTTTTCTTGTTTTCACTTTACTGAATATAATAATTTGTACCACATAATTTTTTTTTTCTGATTTCCCCAAATACCAGAAAAATGTTGTTGTGATATCTGGGGGGCGAGGTGGTCATGTATCAGCTATTATACTAATCTGAATTACTTAAAAATTATTTGTATACATGATTTGTACATATACTATGTAATAGTTATAATAGATAATCAAATCACCAGAGCAGTGACAATTTGGTTTCATCCATTCTAAAAGAATAAAACTAATGTAGTTGGAAGTTCATATTTGTAGATTTATCATCCAAGAGGATTGAAATAAAAGGTAACAAATAGGGTAGAGTTGAAGTAACAGCAGGTTTGCAGGCAACCCTTGGACTGAGGGCAAAAACAGGATCAAGTCAGTGTGATCATACAAGTTGGAGATGAAATCCCTTAAAAGGGAAGATGATCTGGACTTTAAGACAGGAGATTCAAGGCCCTCAGTCACATTCCCAATGCAGTGCTCAGCTGAAGAATGAGTCAACATGAGAATGGCTTCATGATGCTTTAAAAGCTTCAAAACCTGACCATGTAATGTCATTGAGATGTCCACTTTGAAGACTGGCAAGCATGGCCATACCAAGGTCTACCTGGTTGATACAGACATCTTTACTGGAAAGAAAACATGTCTGCCCATTAACTTATACTGTGAATGTCTCCTCCATCAAAAGGAATAACTTCCAAATGGTTGGAATGTAGGACAAGGACATACAACTGCTTCAGGACACTGGGCAGGTGTAAGAAGACCTTCCTCTGCAAGGAGATTGAGAAGTATATTGTGGAGAAGAAACCCAGGTCTGCCACTAAAGAGGAGGCAGCTGTTGCAACCAAAGCCATGGCAAAATGCCAGGATCCCTGAAGGCAGAGGTGTCAGTGGGGATCCTCCATCTTACAGAGATCCCATCCCCTAGCCTGACCCAGCTCTTTTCTGGGTGACTCCTACTGGAATTATTTTACATTTAAACGTTTTGGTTTGGTTTTCCCCATCCCCAAAGTCAATCGGAAGCTCCGCCTTTCATCTAGCTCTCTTGGCCAGGAGCGAGAGAGTCATGGCTCTGAAGAACCAGCCCTTCTCCCCTGGAGCTGCAGCCCTGGTGGGGAACAAAGGTGGGTGCCTCTTGTGGCTCAGTCTCCCTTTGTTTGTTTTAAATTAAATTTGGAGTCAAAAAGCTGTGGATTCTAGCAATTGGTCCATTCGCTCTTCCTTCTACCTGCTCCTGGATTGCTTCCCTTTCAGCAACAGCCCTTGAGGCCAAGAACCAACCCCAGAGACTGGGGACCAGAGCCCTCCCCGCCTCTCCCAAACCCCTTTTTATGGGGAAGGAAGAGGAGAGAGGACCTGTACCCTCCTTAGACAGCTGACCTCAACCTCCCCTGGGGGTTCTTTCTCTGATACATTTGTTAATGTCAAACCTGAATAAAACTTCAAGTTTAATACAGAAAAAAAAAGGAACAAATAAAGAAATTGACCTTTAAAAAATAATGTTCTGGTTAGGAAACTCATCCTCTTATAAATGGCAATTCATTAAGATGAAATTATAAAGTAATTTGACTTTGAATACAAAATAATGAAAAAAACCTTAATAACTAAGTAAATATTTTAGTATACTATTAACCAGATTTTTTAAATTTATGAACTTAGCACTAGTAAAGGAATGTTCATGTGAGTATAAGAATATCAAAGAAGTCAGAAACCCTTTTTACTCTAAGTATTATGGACTGTAGAATATGTACTGCTTTAAATTTAAAAGACCTGAAATTCCTGACGTTAGCGCTAACTCGTTTGTGACCATATGTATGTTGTCTTATTTCTCAGAAATATCACCCACATAATATATGTGATATTTTCTTACTCAAAAATTCTATTTATTGATAAATACTAAGAAAAGGCTATTTTGGTTGAACTTAATAAAACATTTTCTATGCTTCTTATACCAAATTGACTTTGATAATAATTCCCTACACTATTGTCTTTCAAAATGCCTCTTCAACCATGACTTTCTTTGACACTTACTGTAACCCATAAAATGTGTGATGGGGAATTTGCAGATAGTGTAATTAAAATTCAGAGGGAAGAGTCCTATCAAAGACCCCACGGCAATGTAGTATCACAGCAGAAATTGCACATCAGCCCTAGGTGTTAGCTTACAAACCTCCATGATGTCTGTATGAAGTATAATTATGGCAAATAGCATTATTGCAATTCCTGGACACACAGGAGAAGGAAGATGCCAGTCACTGGGGATGGCAGTATGCCACATCAGAGACGTTATGTCAGAAAAACATGGTCAGGTGGCATGAGCTCATGCTGTTAGAGTACCCCTGGTGACCCACAAATAGGGGCTCAATAATATATACTTTCAGTGGCACCAACAAACAGAGTCTAAGAGGCAAATTGGAGGCTAAATGCTTTCTCTTTTAATCATTCTGAATTATCCACCTCTGTACTTCCAGTTCCAGATAAACTTGCTCACATTTTTCATATATTTCCAGCAGAAGCACTATCTGTTTTCTTCCTCAGTAAATATTTTCTCCTAGAACATGAAGTCATTTCAACAGAAGTGTATGGTGAACCATATAAGACCCATAATCCTATCTCCCCCAAAATATCTTAATCTCTGGAAACTAAGGATGTTACTTTACATCATAAGATGGGGACATTATCCTGGATTATTCAGTGATCCTTATGAAGCACAGGGAGAAAGACACTGAAAAAGAGAAAAAAAAAAAAAAATGGAACCTCTGAAACACCTATTATGCTCCTGGCTCTTCAGATGGAGAAAGTATCTATGAGCTAAATTATGCAAGGAATGTCACTCTAGAAGCCAGAAAAGGAAAAAAGAAAAATCCAATTTTTTCCTAGAGACTCCATGGGAAGCAAAGTCTTGTGGACACATTGATGTTGGTCCAAAGTAACTGATTTTGGACTTCTGACCTCAGAACTGTAAGAGAGTAATATGTGCTACTTCAAGTCGTCAGGTTTGTGGCAATTTGTTGAAGTAGCAAGTCTACATGTTTCAGAAAGTTAACTTGGTGGGAAGCAAAACAAAAACACAAAAAAATATAACATGTCTCAATCCCAAACAAATAAAGCTATGGATAGTTGACTCTGTTGGGTTCACACACAACTCTCAACCCCCATTAGGCCTAGTTAGTTTTTATTTGTGTTTTTCACCTAGTTTGAGATTGTTCATCCATTCTGCAAATGTGCCTTCCACTTAAATTTCAAGAACCACTTACTTAAGTTCTCTTTCTCCAGTTTAAAAAAAAAAAATTTTTTTTAAGTGCTGGTGCTCCATTTTTGAGGAAAGAAGTCAGGGTTTGCTTTTTGTTTGTAACCCTTAGAATGCATACTGCAGACTACTGTCCATTGGGGTGTTCAGTAGGTATTTTGGGGGTCACTCAATGATTGATTAACTATTCTGAATAGCCATTGAACCAAATTGCCTATGTCCTGTCTAAAACAAATTAATTGATCTTTCATTTTCAGGAAAAAATAAGGTCTTCTTTAATGAGTTTGTCAGCAGAAAAATACGGTAACTAGTGCTGAAAAGGAAATTAGGAAAACAGACCTATACAGGTCTTTGAACTCTATAATTTAGAATTAGAACCTTTTGGGAAAATGGCCCTGAGTGGGTGATTTTGAAAGAAGTGCTGATTACAAAGACTAGAAGCTAAATTCTGAGTAATATAACAGTAGCCATTGGTGCCCAAGAGCCTTTCAGTAAAACCTCTTCAATAAAACCTCTTCTAGCAAAACGAGTTACGTTTGAAGAGTTAAATTGTGCATGAACAGCAATCTAAATCAACATCAGCTTAGGAGAAAAAAAAATTAACATGAAGACTATAACAATGAATTTGGTTTAAAGAGACCAATTCTCTTAGAATCAGGGGAAATTACTGACAAAATGTGATAAAAAAAAACAACTTATGCAATGAGCAATGCCAATCATATTTCTACTCAATTTCACTCTGTCATAACCATAGAATAACTGCCAGCAGAACACAATCTTTAGTTGGATTCCAAGCATATACTTTTTCATTGTTTGTTCAGTTTAGTACTTTTGAACAAGTCCTACTTTGGTGAACCTTTTCTAACATGTAAATTGCTCATAATCTTACATAATTATGCAAAACTGTAAGTAAGGGAACCTATTCAATATTTTGCATATTACTTAGCCTAAAGGAAATCTTCCAGCCTTAACAATTTAAGAACTGTTCTCTCTAAGGAATCTGTGAGACATAGAGGTTCCATGTGAATTGAGGGGAATTTCTTTTGGAAAAGAAGAGCATCTTGACAGATGAGAAAAGGTAATTAATTGTCAGATATTTTCATTAGGGCATTTTTTTTTTTTTTTCAGTAAGACTAGCCTTGGTTTTGTTTTCCTTTTTTTTTTTTTTTTTTAGAAAAAGGAAAAAAGAACATTTATTATAGCATTGCTAGCAAAGGAGAAACACAGAGAATTCCTATCCCATGAGCAGGAACAGGGGGTTTTTAAAGAGGTGATTCAAAGGCTACATTCCATGTGTTCTCTGTTGGAGTTGTAATTCACTTGTTAATTTGTGAGATAGTCATTTCTGAGATCTTCTGGTTCCCTTCCCAAAGTCTGCATTATGTCCTTCCTGTAGTGGGTGTGTACTCTAGGACAGATAAATCTTCCTAAAGTGGAGGAAAAAAGTGATCCTGCTTCCCCTGATATTAGGGAGGAGCAGAGAAAAAGGAAGAGAAAGAAATATGTCTATTTTAAAAATAACTTGTAGTGGCAGAGCAGCAAGTGTTATACTCAAACCATGAAGTACACCACTGTTACATTTCCCCACTGTCAATGTCTACATTCAGTTTCCATGGAAAAATGGACGATGACATCTCCAAGCTCAGGCAAAGTTGGGGGCAGTAACCTGAAGTCCTTGTTCTCCATCAGTTGGGACATGGACTGTTAAGGGCATTCAACATGAGAGCAGTTCAGAGGTCCATACTTAGCCTTGCTTCCTTAAAGAGCTTCTTTCTTGTTTATTGACTATCAACTCAAACCTAGAGAACAAAGGAAAAAATCAGAAATTATTGATTCCTAGCAACGTGCACACACACACACATACACACACTAATGAGATTTTTGCTAAATTGACCATTGGCTTCCTCACATTACTTAAATGCTGATTTCATTGTTTTATGACTTCCGATTTGTTTCCCTCTGACCTCCCACCTTCTCTGGGGTTCAGAGGGTGTGGCTTTTGTTGATGCTCAAGATCCCAATCACCACCTTTGTCTGACTCTCCTTCTCCCATCAACACAGCATGTGTTTTCTCCAGTTCATAAAATATATCCTTCCTATAATTCATTTGGACTCTTAACTTTAAACAATTAGTGGAATCAAAATTAAACATCAAATTTATTCAAATTTTAATTACGTAACTTTTAAGATCTGTACTTTGACTCATCTCTCTTTCATCTCCACTCAGACCAAAATTTACAAATTGTTTTTATGTGGGTAATTATTTGGTCTTTCAAGATTTCCCTCACACCCTTAAGACTTTTCCAGTTGAGTATGATAGAGTATAACTGTAATCTCAGTGCCTTGGGAGGTTGAGGCAGGAGGATTGCAAGTTTGAGGTCAGTCTCAGCAATTTAGCAAGTCACTAAGAGCTAAGTGAGACCCAGCCTCAAAATTAAAAAATAAAAAAAGGTCTGGGGATATAGCACCACTGGGTTCAATCCCCAGTAACAAACAAAGGAACAAGAACAAATAAAAAATAAGTCTGACTTCTGACAAGGGGAAATAGTCACAACTCAGGGGTTAAGAGAGGCTTTTAGATGGCCCACTTTCTGGGGAAGGGGTTATTCTAAAGGGACCTTGGTCTCTCCTCAGGCTCTTGTGTTCACCATGGTACCATATGAGCCACCTCGATCATATTACCCTGAGCTGATACTCATCCTATTTGGTCTTTTTGGGCACAACATTGCTGCTACTAAACTCAAAAACTTGTCTCAACTATATTCAGCTATATATACTCTTTTGCATACTAAATTACTAAATATGAATCTTAGGAGGAATAGATCCTGCCCTTTGTATGCTTGAGAAGTTAGGAATCAGGCCTGTTCTTGAATCTTCCCCAACTCTCAGCACTTTCTATTCCTCACACATTCCCATAGTTTGCCTTTGCCCCCTTAGTATATCTCTTCTTTCTCTGGGCACAGCCCTATCCACAGGAGAGTCTCTCCTTCCCTGTATGAAATGACCTCCACTTATGATTTATGTACACTTTTATTCTTATTCATTGGCTGTGATGTCATCAAGCTTCCATTCATTACCTCTGATCTATCAAGTCCCAGGCTTAGATTCTCAAGAAAAAGCAGGCTACCTGCCCGCAAATCTATTGTTTTATTTGGAAATCTAAGAAGTCTTATTTGAAATTCAAATTTAAGCAATAATATATATGTCAGTTCTCCCTTTCCGTATGACCTTAAGCCTGGAGAAAGGGCTTCAAGGACAAATTCCAGTTCAGTCAGTGGTTCAAATGTTCTCTAAATCCATAGGCTCACCTGCCTTATAGCCATTTCATTTTCATTTCCTACCTTTCTATGTAAAAGAACACATGTCGTGACACCTTTTATATTCCTTATCATTTTCATTAGCTTTCTAATGAAAATGGTCACTGAAGGACTCTGTTTTCTGCACTTGGGTGTTCTTCATAGCAGAGAAAATTGGGATGAAGTTCATTGATGATCATGAGTTGTAAGGGAGGGAGGAAATAAGAAGTAACTAAAGGCTACTGACCTTGATGAGAGGATAACTGGCAGGAAGGGCTACACAAATGGAGATCCTACCAGGGACTATGCTGGGGACCCTGCATGCAAGCGTTCTTCCATTTCTCCTCAATAAAATCCATGTATTTACTAATACTTCTGACCAGGTAGATTCTACCAGTGGAACGTGAAGAACTGCTGCATCTATCAAGTTGCTGGGCCAGGACACAGTTATCCTGTTACAAATATGTTCTATCTCGAAAATCTGTGAGCATTATATTATACCTCTTCCATGTTTTCTATTACAGGTATACCAGTGCTGGAGATATATCAGACAATTAAAAATGATTAAGGATTTTAATGCATTACATTAATATTTTTAAAAGAATATTTTAAAACTATGAACACTGTCGAAATATTATAAAAGTTCATTCACACAAATTGGATCACAGGGGTGTAGAAGTAAGTGTAGTATCTAAATACTGTATGAAAATTAAAATGATTAAAATAAAAATATCCTTGTCATAACCACTTAAAATAGAGCTCAGAGTCCATGAAGGCAACATGCTCAGGTCACAATTATTCTAGGAACTGCCCCAATAGACCACTCTAGCTACACAGACTGCTATGTCACTAAGATTATTTTTTCTTCTGAGCAACTGTTTTAGTCAGCTTTTTCACAACTGTGACCAAAAATCTAATAAGAGCAATTTTATAGGAGGAAAAGTTTATTTGGCATTTACCATTTCATAGGTCTCACTTCATAAACTGAGGACTCTATTCCTCAGGGCTCAAAACGTCATGGCAGAAGACTGTGGTGGAGAGAAGTGGCTCAGGACACCACACCAGGAGGTAGATAGAGAGATTCCCTTCATCTAGGGCAAAATATACACCCAAAGGAACATCCCCAGTGACCCACCTCCTCCAGACAACAGCCTACTTACCTACAGTTACCACCCTAATCCCTATCAGAGGTTTAAGGTACTGATTAAGGTTCTGATAACCCAATCCTATCACTTCTAAGCTTCCTTGAACTGTCTCACATGTGAGCTTTTGGGGGGCAACTAGTATCTAAACCAAAACATACAACCACCAACCATGACCTTAATACTTGTTTTACATAAAAACTGCTGCTGTCTGCCAATCTGCTTGCTAGCTCTCTGAAGCATTAAAAGTGTCCAAGGTCTACCAAACTGTCACACCTCTGTAATCCTAGCTACTTAAGAGGCTGAGCAGGAAGATCACAAGGATAGAAGTCAACTTGGGCAACTTAGTGAACTCCTGTCTCAAATGAAAATTAAATGAGTTTTAGGTCAGTAGCAAAGTACCCCAGGTACAAAATAAAAGTACAAATGAATTTTGTTCTCTAACAACTTGTACAGATTTCTCTGTCCTAATGTGACCCCCTAATCTTTCCTAGGCTCTTCAGATTTACCAAAGGCCTGTGCATGTGTGTCCTTAATAAAATCCTATTCTTTATTCCAAATTAAACTTCCTTTGTTGGAGATTCAACTCTACATTTTTATTTGACTTTGCAACTCTCTGACTATTCATAGCAGGGAATTATCAGAATGAAAAGAAAATTTTATCCTTTAAAACATAGTATTTTTCTTTCTATTGCAGAAATTGAGGAAATTTAGATATAGTAGGTACTCTACACAAAGTAAGAAAATCCTAGGCCTAGATCAGATCTACCTTCTCTCCTAATCCCTTCAGAAATCATTTCTTCTAAATCCCTATGGTCAATGCCAAACTCTGTCTGAATTCTTAGAAAATGCTTTGTCTGACAGACAGAGTATTAAATATTTCTTTTTGGTTGGGCAACTCACTGAACAAGTCTTTAACCACCTAAGTGCACAATTTTCCAATTACCTTTTCAGAAATGATGTGCAAAAATAATCCAACTAGAAGGTGAAACCTTAGCTCTTTCAGTGGTGTGAAATTGATTGCTTCCTTTGTTCCCAGTGATATTTTTCTTTGAAAAAAAGGAAAGAATGAAGCAAATCAATTTAAGTACTGAATTGACAGCCTAGACACTAGAGTGCCAATAGACATTTATTTGCTAAAAGAAGATATAGATATAAAGATGAAGCAAACATTCTTATGGAAAAATAAACATGACTAAACTAAGTTGGTAAATACAGCAGTGTTCATAATTTCCAATGGTGGGTCTAATAACCTTACCCAGAAAGGTGAAAATATGGACCTGATATGAAGACACCTCAACAATTTATTCTAGATTCCTGCTTCTGTACTTATGATTCACATTGGCAAAATGCATGTGATTATTACCATTAGTAAAGCAATGCATTGATTTCAGCACAGGAACAATAGAGTTATGGAGAACAGAGTGCAAAAATAATTCAAATCCTGGTGCTCAGTGATAGAGCACTTGCCTAACAATCATGAGGCCCTGTGTTCAATTCCCAGCACTGTAACCTAAAAAAAGAAAAAAAAAAAAAAAGAAAAAAAAGAAAAAAAAAAAGATGCCAGGCCAAATATAATTCAAATGCTTTTGTTTAGGTCCTGTTTATATGAAAAACCACTTTAAGTACATATTTAAAATAGTGACAGGATTATCTGCTCTTTTCTTCTTGATCCAAAATGAATACTTAATTATTGGATTCTATACTGTTGATACAACACATTAAAATAATGAATAAAGGCAAGCAAGATAAACTTCTTTAGTAATATATGCAAAAACTGACCTTAAGTTATCAGACAAACCAGCAAAGGGCACAAGTTTGAGACTGGCTTACTTGAAGGTCATATGAAGAAGATAGGAGTTGAATTGAAAGAACCCTTCATATAATTACTGGCTGTTGAAAAAGATAATGTTGGTTGAAACTTGCTAGAATTATGGTCTTCAGAAGGGCCTCCCAGAGGGAATCTACTCTTATGGCCATTCAAGCCTCATCCAAGATATTATGTTCAGCTCCAGTTGTTGTATTAAAAAGGACACTTATATTCCAAGAAACACATACTCCAGATGTGGACAGCAAGAATGTTTATGCTTAGAAAATATTTAGTCTTAGGGAAAAAAAAGACTTAACGAAACCGTGGGGTTATCTTGAGATAATAGTAAAAATAGTTAGCATTTATTAAATGCTAACTCTTGCTGTTAGTGTCATCTCAGTAATAGTAACAACATACTACTATTACTACTAGTCAAAACTCTAGACCTTATGCTAATATTATATTAATATTTCTCTTTTTCCAAAGAGAAAATTGAAGGAAAAAAAGATAAGGTAACTTTCTCAGTGAGCAAAGAATAATCATGAGAGATTAAAGTTGTTGTACTTGGCTGAAAAGAATAGAGCAAAACCTAAGAATGGAAGCTGTGGGGAGGGAGAATTGTAGAAGAAAATGACTGTGATTTGGATTTGTCTACAGTGTGACGTGATATCTCAGTGAAGCTCAAGCACATTTTAATGGTGGCTGAATGCATATAAGATGGAAGGAATATCTGGCTCTGGTATAGATTTAATTGTTTTCTAATTTCTGCCAACATGGTGGTTTCCTGTGAGTCTGAGAGAATCACAAGTATTTTGACTAACATGAATCACTCTATTGCACAGAAGTGTGGTTTTAGATTTCAATACAGTAAATTTTCTGATGCTCTTTCCAAGTTTGATGGAGGGAGATAAAGAGATATGAGTGCATACATAATGGGTTGTGCTGCCAGAGTGCAAAGAGGCATGAAATCTGATGCAAAACAGAGAATGAACCCTAAACCTCTTCTCACCCATCTGTTTTTTTAATTTTTCTTTTTAGTTGTCAATGGACCTTTATTTTATTAATTTATATGCTGTGCTGAGAATCGAACCCAGTGCCTCATACATGCTAGGCAAGTGCTCTGCCACTGAGCCACAACTCCAGGCTCTTCCTACCCATTTTGAATCTTAGTTTCTTATCAGAATAATCCTACTTAGTATGGTGCACCCATAACTCCAACCATTCTGCATTGTCCTCTTTCTGAACAAAATGGAATGACAGAAATTTCTAGCATGACATCAGCTTCAAAGATGGCAAACCTGCTGTGGCCTGGGGGCCAGTTTCCTTCCAGACAACAATAAAAACTTTAAAGGGAGAACAAAACACAAACACAAATTATCTGCAAACATTCGGCTTTTCTCTCAGGGTTTTAGTTGCCCAATGCTATTATAGATATCATTCATTTTGATTAATAATATTTTTAGCCCTACAGCCTTCAGCTACCACAGGTCAATATTGTTTAATAACATGTTCCAATTTTATCTAAGATCAGTGGTTCCAGGCAAAGCTTAAACCTTTCTTTCTGGTCAATTATCTATAAGAAGTTAAATTAAAGACCCTTTGTCTCTTCATTGAAGGTGAAGGAAGAACAAGGTTTCCACAAAACCTGTAAAAGTCTCAGTTTCAACTAAAGTAACTTTCTTAAAGTACAAGGATCTACCTTGCCAAAGAGAAATTGCATTGTTTTCCATGGCTAAAAGAGAGAGACTAAAGACCAATGCATAGAAGTCACAGACAAGACAACATATGAGGTAGATGGTCATGCAGTTGGTGTATCACTTTCTCCCTGACACCTATTCTGGATCCTCTGGGTCTGATGCCCAGCAGAGAAAAGTGGGGAGGATCATGCATGATCTCACTCCTCTTTTATGTAAACTAGGTCACATGTGTGACATCATAGGTAAGAGGTAGCCATAAAGCTGGGATATTGGTGAGAAAGGGAAATCCCTTCTGTCTGCATAGCTAGTTCATCTTCCCCTTTGAACTTCTCTTTTTCTCTTTACTCTTTTCACTCTGACTTCTAGAAAATTTTAAAGTACATATATATGACTTCTTTTCACTCTGACTTCTAGAAAATTTTAAAGTACATATATATGACTTGTATTTCTTTTGGACAATATTGGAATCAACTATGCTTCCATTTGTGGGGGAAAATATATAAACTTTTAAATGGAAAAAGTATATCTGCAATAGTATTAACACAGGAGCTTTGGGGGGCATGTCATATTCAAACTATAACAACATATATATGCATGTGTGTATACATTTTTTAAAAGTAATGTATCATTACATCACATATACAGATATATGTGTGTGTATACTAGTTTTAGTAGCTACTTCACTGCTGTGACTAAATGACCTGACCAACACAATCGTAGAGGAGGTTTTGTAGAGCTCACGGTTTCAGAGGTCTTACTCCATAGAAGGTTGGCTCCATTCCTCAGGGCTCCAGGTGAGAAAGATCAAGGCAAAAGAGCATGGCAGAGGGAAGCATCTTGCATCATCAGGAAGCAGAGAATCCACGCACCAGATACAAAATATGTACCCCAAAGCCACGCCCCAGTTCCAGTCTCCTCCAGCCACACCCGACCACCCCAATTAATCCAGCCACACCCTACCACCTCAATTAATCCAGCCACACTTTACCACTTCAAATAATCACATCAGGGATTAATTCACTGATTGAGTTAAGACTCTTACAACCCAATCATTTCTCCTCTGAACCTTCGAGCATTGTCTCACATGTGAGCCTTTGGAGAGAGAGAGAGAGAGAGAGAAGAGAGAGAGAGAGAGAGAGAGAGAGAGAGAGAGTGAGTGAGGGTGGGGGGAGTGCCAAAAGTCAAGTGTTCAAGGAGTCTTAGACGTTGTGAAAATAAAAATAAGTGAAAACCCCCAAGTTGCTTACTATCAAGTTAGAAAGGAGTACACACACTCATAAACAGGTAACTTCCTCATAAGAGTTATATAAATGTGAATGATTTGGGCATTGAATGTAGAAAAAGCATTTGGAATGTAATAGAAGCCTCTGCGGGTTGAAAGATCGAACTTCATCTGATCTCAGGCATTGCAATACAAATAGTGTTCAACAGATATCAAAGCAGGAAGAGAATGTGGGTTAGAAAGCAAATCAGGAGCAAAGGTGCAAGGGTTGAAATGGTAATGTGTCATTATTCAGCATCATATATAAAATCCCTGGACCTCAAAATGCAAGCTGTTACCATTTCTAATCTGAGATTCATATCTTAGGCAACATATAGTATGTTAGCTTCAAATTCTCAGTGAATGGGCAGACTGTTTGACACGCTAATTATAAATAAGTGGTAAACCAAACTCTGATATATATATAGAGAGAGAGAGAGTGGGGAGAGAAAATCAGTTCCAGAGTACCTCATGCCATCTTTCTCCCTCACTGAGCCAATGCCTCACATCCCAGCCACATTTTTAGGAACAGACTTTTTGCAGACAGCCAGTTATTCCTAACACACAGTGTCTCTGGGTCAGCCCTGACATGGAAGTAAAGACAAGTAAGTGGATCACACAAGATTTGGGGCTTTAGGTGCAGTGTTAAGGTTTGCATGTGTGTCTCAGTGATGCTATGCCCACAGTACTGGCAAGTTAGTTTGCTTTTACTCCCTTAGTAGCCCTTGAAAAAACAAAACCTGAATTTCTCTGTGGTATCTAAAGGTGAGTGCTTCCTTCCAAGCCTGAGCTAGTTAGCAAGCTTTTATTTGCCTAAGAATAAAGAGCAACCCTTCAATTAAACTTGTTTCTCAATGAGAATTTAACGGTTGAGCTTGTTCTGTAGTCCCTCTTCATGAGGGTGTTTATTCATATTTCTCAAGTGAAATTAAATAAAAATGAAAGCAGTCTTAGGACTTTTTCATGAATAACTTTATATGTCAATGATGGGTTTCTACAAAATAAATAAAATAAGTAAAAATGAATACATTCATATAATTGAAATCAAAATGTGTCTTTCTATTGTAATAAAGAATATATGTAAGCATCCTGATTTGGATTCTCCCAGGTGTAGAAGCAAATTCAAGAATACAAGGGATAGTTTTATTTGGAAAATGAAGAAAATGCTGGTACGACAGTGGGGAATTAAGACAGGGAACACAAACACAACAAAAGGAAGGCCAGCTCTAAAAAGCAAATGCACAGACTAATCAACACTATAAAAGACTGGAGATTAAACCAGGGGGGAGTCTGTGAATTAGGGTGGCACACAGAATTAATTCACCCAACAGATACTGAGCTGGGGTTCCTATGACAAGAGAAGGTTTTCAAGTAAAAATCACTGGTATGTACTAAAAAGATAAGGTTTGAGGGCCAGGGTGGGGAATTGATAGCATCTGCCTCCAAACACTGCTACTGTGAGGGCCCACACCAAAACAGGATTATCAGAATTGCTTTCCAAATCCAAACTTCCTAGAATCCCAACAGGCTTAGATATTTTTGCAACTCTCCCTCCCTCTTCACAGAGTGATTTTGTAGGGTATAGATGCTAATCCAGATTTACAACAGCACTTGGACTCTCAAGATAGAAATTATATGTTGTATGATAGTCAGTACTGAAAGACCTGTTTGATTTTTCTAGAAAGAGAAATTATCTCAACAATTTCCTGACTGTGGTGCAATCTCCCCTCTTTTTTTTTTGTAGTACATCATCGTTTATTAACACCTACTACATGGAAAAGAATCTGGCTGTCAGGACAGAGACAAAGAACCTGAAAACATAATCACTGGCTTATGAAGTTTCCACCAGAGAATAAAATTCCTGACAAGCATACAAAAAATAATAATAATACACACACGAAAGATAAAATGCAAACAGATGTAAACAAATGAATTAATCACAACACGTTTTTGAGTGTCTTGTCCTCTGATAAACGCTATATAGATAACACTCCATACGATGTAACTAAGCCAATACTTTATTCCACCCCCCAAACTTACAAAGCACTTGCAAGAAATAATAATGACAAAGTAAGAAGAGAATCCTGTAGGAAAGTACATACATAGTTCATGTTTTGACTGTGTGACTTCAGAACAGGGAGTCATGAACATGGCTATGAAGAAAACATTTCATGAATGAAGAACAGAATGGACATTCCTACTTAGCATTAGAAAAAGAACAGAGAAAAACATTGTGAAGAATGAGGAATTGAATGAATCTGCCCCTTTTTTCCCTGAATTGACTGTGTTTTTGTTTTTGTTTTCATGAACTAGTTGAGCTAACATTACTTGGGTGATAAAGATGTATCTTTAAACATTAGTTACAATTCTTTATCATTACAGAGCATAGAGACAAGATAGTTTAGAGCTAATATAAAAAAAAAGTTCTCATGTCAAAGCATGATAATTGGAATGCATTTTTCAAGCATAACGCCAAATGTCTCCAGAGAACCAGTTCTAAGATTTCTCTCAATGGAAGCCAAGGATTTTATTTTGTTCCCACAGCAAAAGAGTCAGAGGTAAGAAAACAAGCAAAAAACAGGAGAAAGTCTATGTTATACATGTGAATGCATACTGTGCACTGACCCATAACTACTGAATGCATGCTATGCATGGAGCACCACCATGACTTCTTCCTATGCAGACATTAGTCTAAAAGAGTAAAATATAGAGAAACAGGCAAGAAGAAATTCTAGCCAGTGACCAAATAAAACCCTTCAGCTACGGGAAAGCTACTGGAATTATTAATAAGGAGAAAAGCTTAGGAACATTTAGAAATGTATTATTTATTAAGAAACTGTCAGTGGGACTCATAAAAGGCAGGCTGTGAGTGAAAAATACGCTTGTTTGGGTTGAGTATATTACTACAGACAGACTGGAGATAAGCTGGAAACAAAGGGGAACATTAATCTGACTCTCAGGAAAGCATTTGTTATGGCAGCAACTATTGCAGCAGTTTTAAGTGAATGAATCACTATATGTGGTGATAGTAGGTAGGAGTAATTAAAGAATCAGGGCTGCACATTGTCTGAACAATGGAGTTGGATTCAGTCAGTTCAACTTTAGCCCAGTTAGAGGTAGACCAGTAGGCCAGACTACCTGACTTGCCACATGAGAAACAAAATAGAACAAATGAAAATGATAGACCACCCAAACCATGAGGATTGATGGAAAGAACACATGGCTGGGCAAGTGAATGGTGTGGTTAAGACATTAAAGAGAAGAGTGAGCAACATCAATGGTGAGAACTGCTTACCAATCCACAAAAGTTCTATATCGTGAACCCGCTGATTTCTACCATCAGAGCAGCAGGTGATTCTCTCTCCCGAAGTATAAGCAAAGCTCTATTAGTATTTGCTTATTCCATATTTAAGCAGAGAAACAAAATTAAAGCCATATGGATTAGTTCACAAACTCTGACATCACAGCAAGGAGATCCAGCTCTGAATCTGGATTCTGCCAACTTTAGGCATGTAACTTTTTTTCTCTCTCTCACTCACTAAAATGTATTGGCTGTCCTCTAAATATTTATTAAATATTCCATCCTTTTTCATGACTCTACCTCTAACTCTCTTCTCCAACAACCATTTCCTCTCAACTGGACTCTATGATGGTCTCCTTACCAGGTTACCCCTTCCCTACTTTCCCCCTATAGCCTACTTGTCCACACAGTAGCCAAAAGGAAATTGGCCATAAACCATCCTTCATAATGCTCCATGTACTTACTTCTCCTCATCTGCTTGTGTAAGATAATGGAGTTACCCTAGGAAAGGAGCCGAAGCCCTTCAGTCTCAGCTGGGAGATTGTGCTCATCTTCTATATCTCACTGAGGTATGAGCTAATGCCTGCTTTACCTTGAGTTCAGTCGTGAGATTTTGGGGGTGATTTGATGCTTCAAAACAACCTCAACTAAGTCAGAAATGAATACTAAATCAAGGTACTAATGAAACAAAATACTAAAGTAGGTGATGCTAGCTAAGTAGTCAGGTATCAGCTGCTGCTGAGATAGATTGGTCTGCTAGAGACTTACTATTATTATTCAGTGAAAAAATATTCGCTAAAACCACCAGCTAATATAACTTGGAAACTAGTTCATGTGCTTACTGAGTTCCAGAAGAAGAGGCTGGAAACATATCATTAATGACTAGATGCTCACCAATCTCATTTAACCTTTAGAAGTACAGGCTACTGTATTTTCAAACTTCCCTTGCATCCAAGTAAGTCCATGAAACAGAAAGCCTGCCAGTGAAATTTGAGAAGAGCATTTGTATATGCAATTGTCCTGGCCACACTTCTCTATTTACTTGGGGGATTGAAGAATCAGATCCTCAGCTGGAGAGCAACTAATCTGCAACCCTTTCTCCCTACATCCCTCTGTCCAATATCCACCTATCTAGTTCAGCTTTGCATGTCTGAAGTAATATTCTTCCTTCCCTCACCATGCTTGTTTACCGCCTTCTCTAAATACTGAAAATGTGTAAAAGATTACAATATCAGCTATGTTTTTTAACCAAGGCAAACTGCTCATTTGTTGAGTATTTATTCATTGATGACTTTAATACTGTTGGATTACTACTCCATAAAAGTATAGATGTAAGGTCAAGCAGATAGAGTGACAATCGAATATCGTTTAAGGGGAATATCCTTAGATAAAAAGATTAGCACTTGCCCACCCTATCCTCTACCACTCTTGAATTTTATTTAAAATCTGCAGTGTTTGCATAGAAGGGAACATTAAAAATAATGGATATAATGTACTCTGCTCTCATCTGCTTGTGTAAGATAAAGGAGCTACCCTTTTTTAATTTGTTGTAATCATTTTTAAAAAGCAAACAATAGAACGACACAGTCCAGTTTTCCTAAAGTTACACAGTCTTGGACTCTATAATATGGGCATGAAATTGAAGAGGCCAAAGTGTCCTCAGACCTTCTTTCATATGGTCAGGGTTGTTTTGATTCTTGAGCTAAATTGTGAACAGGGAGTCAATTATCTCACTCCCCCAAGCGGGGGAGGGGATGACACCTAAAACCACAACTGCAAATCTCCAATTGCTTTGCAGTCAACAAATTTCAGGCAATAGATTGACACCTTGGTCTTGGTCATTTTTGTTAGTAAACTTGTTCTTTATTTCTGTCCTCCATGTAGATGTAGTGAAGTTTCTGTTCTGCTTTCTTTTATTTCCACACTTTAAAATCCTGTTCTGAGCTGCTTCGATGACGCCACTAACATCAACTAGAGGTATTCACAGACCCTACAGATGCAGCTTCTCAGGCCCCACTGATTTCCTGCTCCCCCTTCGTACAGATGGAATTCCTGTTGGATGTCCCCACCAGACAGCCTGATGAAACCTCACCCGAACTCCATCTGCCAACAGCAAAGTCAATCTTCTTAGACTCCCAAAGAGATCACTACTGTTTACACTTCCCTCTTTCATAAAGAGACCAGTACCTTCTCCATCATCCAGGCTTGAGATCTTGAAACTCCTCAGTCATTCCTCTTCCTGAGTACATTTCTAATAGTGTCCTTACTAAAATATCCCATTACTTTCTCTAAAATTTTTCTGAATGGCTATCTTCATTAAATTCACCATTATCATATAACAGGTGTTTAATTTTCTACATGCCTAAAAACATACTAAAAGCTTTATGTTAAATCTTCAAGACTATTCTGAGAGATGCTTATTATTCTTATTCCTAATTTATAGATGAGGAACCACATAGGCAGGAGCATTAGACAACTTTTCCAAGGTAGTAAATCTAGGGAAGTATTAAAAGAACTTCCTCTTTGTAACTCAGTAGAAGGAAGAAACAAAACGGACTTTTTGGTCAGTTCCATCTATCCACATGCTGGTCATGTTCTTTACGTTCTTCATGTGTGTATTTAATTTCTCTGAGCTCTGGGCTTTCTGTCTGTAAATGGGGGATAACAGCAGAGTTAAAGTAAGAATCAGGATAAGTAAAATGTGACACAATTAAAGTGATTTTTAAAATAAAAGTTCTTTTTTTATTTAAAAATTGTCCAGTTGAGTCTTTTTTCGTCAACTAATCTGTAATGCAGGAGTTTCTGTGATTTCAAACTTTTGTCTAAAACCCAGTAGAAGCAGATGCAGAGGCAGACTCTTCTCTTAATATTCAGCTTTATTTCTTGGCATTTAAAAATGTAAAATTAATGGCTGATCAATTCCAAATAAATTATCATCTTTAGAGGTGATGCTAATCAATGGAGGACATGGCTGGGTTGGTTTGAGAAAGGCCTCATTTGACATTGACGAAGATGGGATAATAATGGCTTGGTATTTGTGATTTTTACTCATTTATCATGTCATTACCACAGCAAACTTCATAGCTCTAATTATACCCTTTGATGCTATGACTTCTACCAGGTTGATGATGGTAATCGTGTTATTTTGAAGATTATGTTAATAATACGACTGGCTCTTTTAGAAATGAAGTATAGATAACAATAATAATTACATAGTGCCTATATTCTCTTTGCATCACTAGAGGTGTAATATCGTACATGCACTATGCTGGAGGACAGGCGAGGCATACTGGTTGTAGAAGGAGAAGAGTCCTTAAATATAAGATAACTAGATAGGGTTAGAACCAAAGTGGGAGGGTGAACCTTTAAAGGTCTGGAGGTCACCCCAGAAAAGAGCTGAAGATGACATAGAAAATTCATTGAAAAAGACAATGTACTGACATCTCTTTAGAGTTTTAGTGGTTCTTTGTTTTTCTGGCAATTCTTGTAAATGGTTGCATAATACAAACAAAATAAATTTTGGTTAAAAAAAAAAAAGAAAGGTCTGGAGGTAGGCAGACCTTTAGTGGTTAGAAATATGGAATGGGTTTGTATTAGAGATGCCACCCTATGGTACCTCAAAAACATACAGGAAAATTTACCCAGATGGAGACAAAGCATCTGCAGGATAAGATCATGACACCAGAAAAAGTAGAATAGAATTGAAGCTCTTGAGCTTTTACATGCAAAATAGAATTAAGGAAATAAGAAAAGATTTTAAGTAACCAAGGACAGATTCCAACCAAGAATTTGATAGAGATATACATCGATGAAAAAGAGGGAAGAAGAGGGAGTTTAACAAAAAAGTCAATAAGCTGCAACAGACCAAGGTTAAGTTCAGCAATGAGTTGGATTTGAAGAGTAAGGAGGCAAGTTTCTCAGCAATCATGGAGGGACTCTCTGGCATTGTGTTTGTGATTTTGTCATCAAGGGTGGGTAGAAGATATCCTAGGACAGCAAATTAACACAGTAGAAGTCAGAACATGTATTCAAATGATATGCAGAGACTGGAACAGGAGCCAAAATAAATAAGAATAAATGTAACATTAAAAAATGTTTAGAAAGTATGGATCTTAGTACTTTTATTCAGTATATGAATTATATCCAATATAAAATTAAGAATTATAGCTGGCACAGTGACACACATCTATAATCTCAGTTGTTCAGGAGGGTGAGACAGGAGAATTGCAAGTTAGAGGCCAGCCTGGGCAGCTTAATAAGGCCATGTATGAAAAATAAAATTTAAAGAAGGGGCTGGGAATGTGATTCAATTGTACAGCACTTAACCTAGAGTATGTGAGACACTATGTTCCCTAGTATCACTCAAAATATAAATAAATACGTTAAAATTGCATATGCTTGTCCAGGCTAAGGGTCTGAAGTTTCTAAAACATAGTTTCCTGCATAAATTACCACAAGTCTAAAATCTTGATTTTTCATGGACCAGCATTAAGATGTTATATATTACAAAGGAATTTGATGAGAATTCCTGACATGATAACATTTTATTGACAGGAATACTGTGCTGGCCACTAATATTCTCATTAATAAAAAGAAAGGGAAAAACAGCTATATATTCTAGTGACCATGAGCATAAAATGAAGAGCGAGCTTTTAAAAGATAAACAAGTTGCAGGAAATGTCTTATATTAAAGTTATTAAACTAAAATCTGAAAAAATGTAATAAATTATAAGGCAACTGGTAATGTATGTCTGACTTGGCAATCTTAAGGAGAAAATGTGAGACTTTCTATTCCTTTAGGCTCCGTTCAAGTCTATTTTGAAAATAGTGAGTTCCACTAAGTCTTGCAATTCTCAGAGATCATATCTAAATAATCATTGTCCATTCTGGTTGCCACATTTAAAGAGTGAAATTATAAAATGAACTCATGCATGAAAGGACAGTCTCTCATGTGGCAGTCCAAAAAACTGAATAAAAGATGTTTGAGGAATAGAAAGATGTATGGAAAACTCCGAGAAGACCATATGTATTCAGACACAGTTAAAGAAGCTTACATTTTTACTTTATTTCTTTGAAATTCAAAAGTTGAATCAAAGTATGGGATCCACAAGGTAGTTTAGAATTTTAAAATGACTGCCAATCATTTAGAATTGTGCATACATAGGGCTGGAGATATAGCTTTAGTTGTAGACTACTTGCTTAGCACATGCAAGGTCCAGGTAGGATCCCCACCACCACCACCACACACACACACACACGCGCACACACAATTAGAATTATACATACAGAGTATAGACTGTTGCATGTGATATGAGATCACCATGCTGGAAGTATTAAAGGTCATCTTCTAGTGGTCGTATTAATGAAAGAATTTGAATTCTAAATTCCCTAATCTTTGGAAATTTTGGATTCCATTCATGGATGTAGGATTTAGAGATTATCAATATTCTCATTTAATTTCCAAACTCTGGTCCATTGATCAGTTCATTCTCAACCATCCTCTAAGTATTGTTTAGCTAATTATAAATTTGCATACTCCTCACATAAATGTCAAGATCACAGGAAAATAGGAATGCAGTCAATGTTAACTATTCTTTCTAAAATATCTGCCTCATCCATAAAGACTTTGCTTACTTATGGAAAAGAAAGCTACTGTTTCCCATTATAAAAACAACTTATCTAAGACACGTTTTTGTGTGTGTGCTATTATTTATCACTGTCCTCAGATCCATTCTGCCTAAATTAACTGGCCACTGAAAATCAAAAATGAGAAAAGAAGTTTACATTCTGAAGAGATTTGCACACAAACTGAAGCATTCTGTCTGGTTCTTGGGTCTTTCCCCTGACTCAAAATTAATATATTTTTGTGATCTTCCATTTAGGAGCTTAGCATAGTTTAGATAAAGAGATTACAAAGTTTATATGCTTAACTAATTTAAAGTTAAATAACAGTAAGCCCTACTTTCCTAGTGAGTAGGGATAACTAACATCAATACAGAGGGAATTTTTTTTTTGATCATTAGACAAGAAAAAGACCAATGGGGTTATTGATTTTAATTTTGTAATGGTAGAGCTAGAGAAACTCAATCCAAATGAGTTGTATGATGTACTTAAAGTGCTAACATTAGCCAGTGAAAAGCCAATAGTAAAATACCTGTCCTAGACTCCACATCCAACTAGTTCTTTTCCCCATTAATAATACCTTAGGTTACACTGTACAATTTCCAAAGCACATTTCACCTATTATCTCACTTCCTAAAAGAAAATCTCCAAAAGTCAGCTAATGAGAAAATTGGTATTGAAACTCAAAAATTTTAAATGTGATCCAAGTTACATTTAAATTATCGATATAAACCAAGTCCCTTGGTTCCTGTTTTAACTTCTGGCCTTAACAGTCACTGCCCTCACAAACCTATTGCCCTCAAAAACAGGTCTAGCTGAAGGTATGATTTGTATCTAAAACTTAACATGCCGAAATAGGAATTCCTCAATGTCCTGCCCATCCTACATTATTACCCGCCAGTCCCTTACCCTTTTCAGTCTTATTAACTGGCACCACTGACCAAACTAAAATTGAAGTGCTATCCCTGAATCTCCTGTCCCCTGGCCAATATCCCAATCATTGAACACATGCTAATCTACCTCCAATAGACATCCTGAATCTTTCAACTTTTCTCCAACTCTAGGAACACTATACTGACCCATGGCACCTTCATCTCTTGTTCCAATTATCAATATAGATTTCTGTCTGATCTCTCTGATCCCACTGTTGCCCATCTTCAGCTTGTTCTCGACGGAGCAGTCAGATGACTATTTGTGAAAGGTAATATTTTGGCGAACCTCTGTTTGAAGTTGTTTAGCAGATTGGCATCCACATACAAAAATTTAGAAACTTTTATAGCATGACACAATTCCTTTTTTGTTCACCAAATCTACCTCATATGATTCCTTCGAACACTACCTTTTGACCACAGGAGTTTTTGTGGTTGTTGTTGTTGTTTAAACAAGATCAACCTAATCCCTGAGACTTTTTCCTAAGTTGTTCCTTACCAGAAATTCTCCTTTCCCATTCTTTGACCATTAATCCTAAATTAGCTACTGAATGACTTTCTATCATAAAGACCATTAACAGTAACCAAGCACAGGAACACCCATGGGGGAAATTTAGCTTAATAAATATTGAAAGTTAAGTCAATCAGTAATTCTACAGAGTGGCCACCCCTATCTGGAGAACATGCAAGATTCTGAAGATCTCATTCTCATATATTAAACATAAGAAAATCCTGATGAGACAGACAGAGAAAGCATACATTAAAAAGAACATTTTTAAAGTTGTGACTGTTAAATGCCAACTAAGATGCACATACATGTGCAAAATAAGATCTCAGGAAAGAGATGTCAGTATGTGCTGTGCTTATTTTATGCCAGGTTCTAAGCTAAGCACTTTGTATGTGTAACTGATTAATTCCTTACACTAGCCCTGTGACTTAGGTAACAGTGAAGAAAATGACATACAAGAGAAGTTAATAAACTATCCTTTCAAATGTTAGTTTTGAATTCCTTCAAATTTACCAAGAAGTGACAAATTATTTTGCAGAATGGTTGTACAAACACGTACTTCCAACCCAACAGCAGTCTAGAATATTCCCCACTGACTCACATCCTTGCCAACTCTTGACATTATCATCAATTTTAACTTTTGCCAAAATGATAAATGTGAAATGAAAGCTTTCACAGTTTTGTTTGAGTTTCCCTGATAAATAACTTGAGAATCACTTCATGTTTATTGCCCATGAGTGTCTCCTTTATTATGAAATATCTTTTTGTACATTTTCCTTAATACTTTAATTACTCATTTGCTTATTAGACTCATGAACATTCTTTCCATATTCTTTATGAAAATCTTTTGTTGATTTTATATGTGGCTAATATTCTAGAAACTGCTGGATACTAGAAGTGCAAAGATGATTGAGATGTGGTTCTTGACCCCTCCCACCTCTCCCCTCACCTCTTTTGGATACCTGTATTTTTACTATAAAATATAGATCTTGATGAATTGACAATTTAAAGTATAATTTTGCTAAACTTACCAAAAAATTTCCTATAGTTTATAACTTTAAGTATTATGTTCCCAAAATATAGGAAGTACACTTTTCTAACAATTCGAAAGTTTGCAGTACACATTTCACTCATTGATTTAACGGTTTGGATTATTATACATGATGTGAGGCAAGTACCCAAATTTATATTTTTCCTGATGAAAAACTAATTGCTTTCTCCTGATTTTTTAAAGACTCCATCCTGTTTCCAGACAGATCTATTTTCCACTTCTGTCATATAGCAAAATTCTGTTTGTGCCAGGATTTTTTCTGATCTCTGCTTTATGCTTCATTGGGTTATTTGTTTATCCAGGTGAGTTTCAACCTGTCTTAATTTTTATGATAGAGTATAGAGACAACACCGCATTATGCTCCAAAGAATGGGCTCTGGATCCGGTTTACTCTTGTTTGATTTCTAGTTCAGTCTTCGCTGGCTGTGTGATCCACAGCAGGCTGCCTGACCTCCCTAGTTTCCATTGTTAAATGGCGATAATAATTCTACCATTCCAAAGGTTACTTGAGAAGATTAAATGAGTCAATACAGCCTTGAAATAAAAAAACAACTCTACAACAGTGTCTGGTATGTGTTAGTGCTTAGTATAAATTAGTAGCGAATAAAATTTATATTTTATAAAAGCCATTTCTTTCAGACTCTTGAGAAAGCTGTGCAAAGGGAGTAAAAATCTGTTATTAGATAAGCAAATAAAAACCACTTTCTTCTTGTGCTCTTTCCATTTTCAAAATGTAATTAATATTATCCTCTCTTCAGGTCATACCTGCTGTCCTCAAACCTGCTGTCATTTATCCATGAAAAACTGTCCTTGACGAGTGGTCTGGCCCCTTGCCCTGGCCCACTGCCAGCCTTCTGCTTATTTCCTGGGACCTGCCGTGTGATGCATTGTTTCCAGACTCAGCATTGTTTAATGTTCATATACCAAGCACTAATCGAGGTTTCCAGGACATGATTCCTCCAACCCAAACCTGTGCCAGTGCTCAGTCCAATCTGTCCAAAACCCCGTGGGAATCCATCCATCCAAATGCAGGGATGCAGGAGCATGGTCGTCTGGCTTGAAAATTAGATGTCCCCCATGGTCCACTTGGCCTTGGAGTCTTTAGCCTTGTCAGTCTACCTTTTAAGAGAAAGTCCATCTGGATCTGAAAGATCCAGGCATTTCTGAAAATAGTCCTAAACGTCTGCTTTTACTCAGTAAAAATTAGGCACAGATGTTAAAAGAAAGAAAGAAAGAAAGATGACTATATCCTACAGATCACGATAGCTCCATGCACTGATGCACTGTGCCTGAGACAGGATAAAAAATGAGTGTTTGTTGAATGAATAAATGATAATGGTAATACTGATAGTATATTTTGTCTGTGTAAATCTCCTTTTCCAAAAGGTTTTCTCACACATCTCATTTAAATTGTAAAAACTTGGATGATCACACTTATTATAGGCTCTTCATATCAGTCTCAATTTTACCACTTAAAAACTGGAGAAATGACAAATACAGAGACTTTAACAAAATTGCACAACCAATTTTATCAAAATTATATAACTTATCTTCTAGACAGTAATAGCTATTCAAAATGCAAAGATGAGCTGAGGCCCGTGTCACACATCTCTAAACCCAGCTACTTGGAAGTTTAAAGCAGGAGGATTCCAAGTTTGAGGCCAACCTAGGTAACTTAGTAACAACCTGTCTCAAATTGTTTTTCAAAGATCCGGGAATGTAGCTCTGTGGTAAATTGCCTGACCAGCATGCAGGAGACCTTAGTTTCAGTCCCTAGTACTACAAAACAAACAAATAAACAAAATGAAATGCAAAGATGATTGATATAAGGTTCTTGCCCCTCTCCTGCCTTGACTCTTCACCTCTAGCTACACAGTGTGACAGAAGCAACTGGTGTGTGAACACAGAATTATAAAGCAAACTTAAAAAGGCTATCATAGACACATGTGTGAGGCATTGGTAGAACCAATATGATAAAGGTCTAAATTCTACTTAAAAGGGCAAAGAAAGGTCTTAAATAATCAATACAGTTACCAAGATAAAGGCAAGTGGTGAGAGTATTGGAGATAGAAAACAGCATGTAGGACTAAGATGGTTTTGCCTTCAGACTTCTTATTAGGACTAGAAAGTAAAGATGCATGCAGGGTGGGTTAAAGGGAAATGAAACCTAAGTTTAAACAAAGGGGAAAAATGGGTAACTGCACCCCAATACTGCCAACTTTGAAAAGTAACAATATATGGTAAGTTTTGTCATGATACAGATGTTGGATACTGCATTTTCATATGTTATTATAGGATACTGTTGTTTCCCTTCCAACATCCAGTCTCTTTTCTTGATACTTGTAGATCTGTTAGTTTGTTCAGATATCAATTCTACCCATGTACCTAAGGGATTCTCAGCTGGAGGTTGTAATGTATAAAGCTGCTCTCCAACCCATCAGGTGCAGCCATTTTCCGTGCCTCCCAATCACTTTTCAATCTGTGAACATCTTAGCTAGCTATTGGTTCATCGGTCAGCTTGCAAGTATCCTTCTCTGATATTGGTCCCCTGTTAGCCTGGCGGAATTCAACTGTTTACTATAGCTTCCCGGCCATCTTTTCTCATTCTTCTGTCTGTCCTCCTCACTTTCTCTATCCTCCTGGCTATCACACTCTCTCTAGCGCGTACTCTTTCTCTTTCCTTTCTCTTTTCCTCTCATTTTCTCTCTTACCCTGCAGGGAGACACTCTGTTTGCTTAATAAACTCCCTTATGTGATTTCCCGTGTCCGGAGTGTTTCTGTGGGATTTCCTTACAGTGGTGCCCTGACTTGGGATGGGATCTTCCACTGTCTCTTAAGTGAGTGGAACTCCATCTGACACCCCAGTGTCCCTGGACACGGCTCCACCTTCCATTCTGCCTGGTCGCTCTGCTCTGAATTTATCACCGGACTTCAGGTTGGTGAATAGGCCGGTTCCCCTAGACCGATTTATACCCTCAAGGCGGCTAAGGGGTGTGGGTACCCCCAGCCACAACTTTTATAGTTACGCTGGGCCCTATAGTCGGTCTTATCTGCCGGGTGGATTCCTGATTTTATGGTGGAGATTCCCTCAGGGTTGAGGCTCATCTCGTACCCGCATTTGCACTCAAAAACCCTGATATCAGGTCCTCAACTCTTCTTGGCTTTTGCCCGGTGCATACCACATTGGTACTTGTGTGACGACACAATCAATGTCCTGCCCCTCATCTCCAGCCCAGTACTCTGACTCAGGACGCCCTGACCAGACTCGGCTGTATCAGTCCCCACCATGGAATCTGGGTCCTCCAATCTGGCAGATTCCACCCTGGGAATCCTTCGCCCGACCCCCGGTACTTAAAGCCATCAAAATCCATTTGTGTAATGGCACACAGCTTCCGTGAGCGAGCGGGCAGATGGAAAGGGATTCCTTATCTTCAAGTCTCTTCTTTCTTGCTTCTTGGCTCTTCCTGCAGGCTCAAGCGCCTCCAGACCCTGCTTCTCCATCTTCCCCTACTTCTCCATAGAATATAAGCAGCCCCATTCCCACAAGTAGTAGGAGATAATTGTTTGACAATTTTCTGCTAGAACATTTTAGCTCCTTTCAGATTCAGATTTCAGTCAAGGTTTACATTGAAATGTAAATGGAGGGGGGGGGAACCTCCCTGGGGTCGGGGCTGGAGAACTGCGGGAGGTGGGGGGGTCAGGGAGGTGCCACGGGCATGGAGGGGGCTGCAATGCCTCGTCCAGCCAAGGCGCATGCCCAGCCTGGCTTCCCGCCCCAGCCTGACCGACCCAGCCCTTACAGCCAACCCTTATCCCAAAGTTAGGGATCCGGCTTGCCGACTTCCCTTACCTACTGGAGGAAGGCGCAGTGGGAGACCAGTTTCAAACCCAAGGAAAAAAGTGTCCATTTTAAATTTCTCCTGGGCTACAATTCAGAATACTTTTCTCCCTTTCACCTTTTCTCTCTTTCTCGTTTCCTCATGCTATAATTAATGACCATTATCATTTTTCTTTTAGGACTTTTGTTTTTCTTAAATGCTATATTTTTGAGCTCACAATTTTGACCCTACATACCTAAGGTTAATGATTTTTGATCAGTTCTTTTTATCCAAATCTAGAGTTATTTTTGAACATCTGTTACATTGCAATGGAGATAAGCATTACAAGGCCTTTGCTTTTGTGTTAAATATAAGTGCGCATAAAAATTAAAATTTTAAAAATGGATCCAAATATTTTTAATTCACATGATTTAAAAAGGTTCAATTTAAATTGGGTAAACTAATAGAAGTAAAATGTCTTTAAAATTAACTCACAAGTCTGTAGGTGGTCACACTAATAAAATATTAATGTTTATAAAATGTCTAACATCAATTTTTCTAGGATTTTTCTTCAACAGGAAAGAGACAGCAAATAGTGTTTACACATGTCTGATATCTTGTTTTTTTTACACTTGTCTGATATCTTGGTTTTTTTACAATAAGATGAATGAATTAAAGTTGTCAAGTATGGGATTACTCAAATGTGTTAGAGACATCTAATTAATTTACAAAGTTATTCCATGGAGTAACATACTTAAAATCATTATTCTTTGTATATTAAATGTGTTCATATTTTCCAGGTATACAAGCCTTTAAAGCAGAAAATTTATCAAGCTGCTATTCTCCAAATTAAACTTGTCTGTAATGGTAAACCTATCATTTAATGTTCTACTATAGGACCTGTCATCAATAGGGTATATATAAAATTTGTTAAATGTATTTCTAAACGTTATTGAGAGGAAATTAAAAGTTCTCTCAGCTTTTCTTTAATGCTTACATACATATATAAACGTTGCTGACATAACTCTGTAGACCTGCATTTCCATCAGAGAACAGAGTCCCATCTGATCTCAGCTTAATCTTCAAAATCTGTGTTTATAAACCTTTATTTTCTAATATTCCTTTGCCCCTCACTGAACTTGAGAATTTGGTCATGCTGCTCATGGCAAAAGAGGAAAAAATTAGCTTTAGGAAAAGCCCCGCTTTATTTGAGATAAGTAAGGCTCTGCCTCACAACTCTGCTGAACGTCAGAATGGCTCCAAAGTAAGCCAGACTTTAACTCATTTAAAGTTGTGTTCAAAAGTCTGATGTTTGTTGTAAAGATTACTGTGATCTCAAACGGGATATAACTCAGCCAAAATTCAAGATAGCTATTGCACAAACTAAATGTTTTACTGTTGGTGATTCCATTTTGTATTTTCCTTGTAAACTCTAATTGTTGCTGATCAATATTTTGCAGAAGTACTGCTTCAAGAGTGAACACCATATAATGTAAACCCCAATTACATAAAAGGGGATTAATAACTGTAAAGTTATAGACATTGAAGCTAAAGCCCAGTACTCTTACTTTATGACTGGTGAGACTGACTTGCTTGATGGTTAAGATCAAACTTAGAGATTGAGATTAAATACAGAGGTCAAGAAAAGTTCATTTGGGTCTTGCCTTCAAAGTCAGCCTGAACCCAGGGAACAAGAGGACTTCTCCAAGGAGCTTTGCAACTCTGGGTCACACAACCTCCTGACCAAGGAGATTGATGAGGCCACTAGAGGAAAAGCCACTCAGTGCACCTGCTGCAGAGAAGGGTCATGGAAAATGTTTCCAAGGGGAGCCATCTCATTGAGAAGACCCTGCTTAACCAATGGCACTAATGGAGCTAAGAAGCTGCTCTTAAGTTCTCTATGAGTGACCCCTGTGGGAACTCCACTGACTCTTTAACAGACAGGAACAGGTCACTTTGACCAGCTTGATCTTAAACACCTAGCAAAACAGTTAAAACCAAAATATAGCCATTCTTGAGCATTTAAAAGAAATAATACTTAAATGTAACTTAAGATGCACACTTATGTCAGCCCACTAGAATAAAGACTAAAAGCTACAAAAGAGAGATTCTTAGGCAAATGTGCCCAAACTATCAAGAGAAACTGCCAGAGTCAGAAGTTTTAGTCAGTTTAAGGCCTACAGACACAGGTAGGCTTAATCTATGTTTGCTAGTATCTCTACTTAATGTTGTGTTTACATTCCTGATAACCTGGACAATGTTAAAGTTCCCAAATAAAGGCCTTGTCCTCTCCAGCCTTTGCTAGGCCTTGTTATGGGAAGAACTTCTCAGTTCTTCCACCCCCTGGTGAGGAATCATTGACTTCTGTCATCTTTATGATATGCATTGGCATGTTCCAGATTCTGCAACATTTATATTGTATCAATCTCATTTCAGTACTCATGTCTTTTT
This sequence comes from Sciurus carolinensis, assembly GCF_902686445.1. Lineage (NCBI taxonomy): Eukaryota > Metazoa > Chordata > Mammalia > Rodentia > Sciuridae > Sciurus > Sciurus carolinensis. Next base: position 51,037,908 of record NC_062227.1, on the reverse strand, counting down.
GTTCTTCTCTCATAGAAGCACCCATCCCCAGATGCCTTTACAACCTGTTCTTCCCCAACCAGACTTCTACCTTGGACCCCTCAATTGACCCCATTTCTAAAAAGGGAACTCCAAACTGCTTGCCCCACGCTGCCCCCTTTCAGCTCGAAGAAGCCAGAGCGGTCATCGACCCCCTTTCCCTACAGCAAAGGAGTTCCTAAAATTAGAGGGGTGAATGAAGTCAGAATTGGGGACAGGCAGTTAGTGTAGAGATGGGGACCAATCAAATCGAGGAAATGAAGTCCATGAAAACCATCTGCCTTTGGAAGTCTGGAAGGAGAATGGACTTTTTATATCTCACCTGCAAAACCAGCCCCAGTCACTTAGGCAGGAAGGAGAGAGAAGGCTTCAGAAAGAACTGGAGAGCAAAAGATTTTCTTATAAAAACAGAAACGGGGAATGTAATGTATAAAGCTGCTCCCCCGCCCATCAGGTGTAGCCATTTTCCCCACCTCCCAACCACCTGTCAATCTGTGAACGTCCTAGCTAGCTATTGGTTCATCAGTCAGTTTGCAAGTATCCTTCTCTGATATTGGTCCCCTGTTAGCCTGGCGGAATTCAACTGTTTTACTATAGCTTCCCCGCCATCTTTTCTCATTCTTCTATCTGTCCACCTCACTTTCTCTATCCTTCTGGCTATCACACTCTCTAGCGCGCGCCCTTTCTCTTTTCTTTCTCTTTTCCTCTTATTTTCTCTCTTACCCTGTAGGGAAACACTCTGTTTGCTTAATAAACTCCCTTATGTGATTTCCTGTGTCCAGCGTGGTTCCGTGGGATTCCTTACAGAGGTGAGACTAATTGGTCTAGAATAATTATTTGCCCTTCCCAGTGACTGGTCCAAATACGCACATGTAACCCTATTCAGACCATCAATAAAAGGAGAGATCTTTGTTGGTAATCTTACTATATTATAAAGCTAATTTTAATTTTTCTTGGATGCTAAATCATGGGAATATGGTGTAGCCAGTGTCCATTCTCTAAAACCTTAATATAAAACCAGCAATAATGTATAGAGGGAAGACTCATAAAATGTAGGTAAAGAGATTTAGAAATATTGAATTAACTGAATCCTTAAAGTCTGCCTTTTTACTGTGCTTTTTCTTATGTAAGCCAAAAGCTCCTTTGTGGTTTTAATCTATTAGTTTGTGTTTGGTTTTTCATCACTTCCAGCACAAAGCATTTTGAAAATATCTCCTTTATATTATGGAGAATAATTATATTAAGGAGAAAAACAAACATTTTCTATTCCTAGAAAACTGCTGATGTTTCTGTGGCCACATACCTATTTAATCAACAGGTACAACACAATGAATACAAACCAATCAATCAGTGATAGTACCTTGCTTCTAAAAGTTAGGTAATCTGGAGTAGAGTCACACTTCCGAACATGCTCCTGAATGGGATCCAGTGAATGACAGTCCCAGCTGATCATGTATGTTCTATAGTTAACATGAACCTACTCCTATTCTGAAAATTTACCAGACCCTGAATTCCACATTTCCTAAAAATTTCTTTTTTTCTCCACTGAGTACAGTCTTATTCTTTTGAATTTTTTATTGCTGTATTATAATTATACAGGATAGTGGAATTTGTTGTTACCTGTCCATATGTGCACACAATATAATAATATAATTTGGTCAACTTCATTCCCGAGCACCTACCCTTTTTCTTCTCTGGCCACCCACTGCCCTGGTCCCCTTCCTCTATTCTACTGGTCTCCATTTTATTTTCATGAAATCTCCCTCACCCCACCTTTATTTTTCCTTTCTTCTCTCTAGCTTCCACATATGAGACAAACCATTCCACCCTTGACTTTCTGAGTTTGGCTTATTTTACTTAACATAATGCTCTGAAATTCTATCCATTTTACTGCAAGTGATGTAATTTCATTCTTATTTATGACTGAATGAAACTCCATTGTGTATATATATCAGGTTTTCTTTATCCATTCATCCATTGACAGATACCTAGGTTGGTTCCATAGTTTATCTATTGTGAATTGCTATATTATGCTGACTTTAATTATTTTGGATAAATACCGAGTAGTGATATATCTAGGTCATATAGTGGTTCTAGTCCTAGTCTTTTGAGGAAACTCCATTTTGATTTCCATAATGGTGGTACTAATATGAAAGTCCACCAACAGTGTAAAAGTGTTTTTATTTCCCTACATCCTCACAAGCACTTATTTGTATTCTTGATAATTCTCATTCTGATTGGAGTGAGAGGAAATTTCAGTGTAGTTTTAATTTGTATATCCCTAATTGCTAAAAGTGTTGGACATTTTTCATATATTTGTTGATCATTTGTATTTTTTAAAGAATTGTCTGTTCAGCTCATTTTCCCATTTAGTGATTGGGTTGTTTTTCTTAATGATCACAAATTTTTTGAGCTCATTTTTTTATTCTATATATTTATCCTCTGTGAGAAGAAAAGCTATTAAGGATTTTCTCCAATTATATGTTATCTCTTCATGTTCTTGTTTCCTTTGCTCTGAAGAAGTTTTTAATTTGATGCCATATCCCATTTATTAATTCTTGGTATTACTTTCAGAGCTTTAGGGGTCCTATTGAGGAAGTCATAGCCTGAGTGCGTATGTTGGAGTATTGAATTTACATTTTATATTAGCAGTGGTAGAGTTGCTTTCTAAACCTCTTATACATAAAATCTTATATATAGGTCAAAATTCTGCTTTATCCAAAAAGAGTATACTTGACCAGTCTCTTTCACATAAATACAGTACATATTATTTTCTGTTTTCTGTTTTATTATTTTTAGTATTTGTTGGAGGTATCATCCTTTGATAGTTACTTGAATTGTAGGACATAATGAGAGTTTATCATTTGGGGCCATATAACCATGATTTACATATTATGTAAATCACATAAAGGAGACTAGTCAATGTTTTGATTTTGTCCTCTGGCACCTCCCTCTTTATAACAGGAACTCTGGGAATCAAGCATTTAGTTTATCCAAAGATTCAATTTGAACACTTGTAGTTATTGCTCATTCAGTTCTCAGAATATCTTTTGGATAAAACAAATAATCTTGTGGAACATAAGACTAAACCTTCCAATTTAAAAAAATGAGACTATAATAGGTTAATGCTTAAGGGTTGTGTGAAATGGGTTCAGTGATATTTAAGTGGATTTACTACTAGGGACATACTCTATTGAAAAGAATCACATGACTTTAGGATAGAATTTTCTTTCAATGGGAAGAACCACTTTCTCCCTCATTTGGTTCATAAGCTAGATTGCTTAATTTGAAATCTCTTAATTTCTCATTAACTCCTAGTAAAGATATATCATTTGCACTGTTCTATTTTTAAAAAGTGGTAATTTCATGTCTTTCATATAAGCAGAATATGATTACAATCAGTTTCAGTCTTTGTAGTAAGATGTAACCCTTTTTTGCCTAGACAAACAAATGATTTTTATGAATATCAAAGAATTCACTGTTCATGTAGCAAAGAATTCAGAGATAATATAGTAATTTATGCAATGTGATTTGGAAGTTGTTGTCACCAAAAAGATCTTCCTAATCTATATCTGAATAATGCTTGGTTGAGTTTGAAATGCAAACACCAGACAAAATAACACATCAAGTCACTACTATTTATAATTTTTTAGTTGGTAAGATTAATTTATCCTGTTTCATGAGGGTCAAAGGGTTTTGTGAACACAGGAAGAAAGTATCTGATGGGAGAAGTTTTTGAATTGCCAAAAGAGTGGAAAAGTGATAAAGTACATTCAAGTTATTCTGTACAGAATACAATCCCCCACACATGTCAGTCCAGTAAATCTACAGGCAACCTTGCCTACCATTAACTACATGTGGGAGTCAGGCACATAGAAAACCAGCTTCCCTCAAATTTTGTGACAAATACCTGAGACAAACAACTTAGTTGGGGAAAGATTTATTTATTTTGACTTCTGTTTTCAAAGGTCTTATTAGTTGTGGTCAGTTGCTCTAAAGCAGAGATTAGAAGGGTGTGGCAGAGAAGAGCAACTCATCCCATGATGTCCTAAGCAGTAGGAGAGCCAAGGACAAGATACAGTAGCCCATTCAGCTGTGACTCCCTCAATGGATTAATCCATTGATGAGGTTAGAGCCCATGACCCAATCACCTTCCTGCAGGTCCCACCTCTGAACGACTGCATTCATGACCAAAATACATGAGACTTTGGAGGACAGTCCAAATCCAAACCATGACATTGCTGTTAGTGGCAGCTACCCTGCCTCATGGGAAAATGAGGAGGTTATAATATCAGAGAAATAAAGATCTCCAATTTCATCTCACTTTAAAATATATAGCAGTAAGTGACTATTGGCAAATAAAACAAATTTGTTAGTTTTGATCACAAAGTTGAGCACCCATGCTCTGCATGACCAACTTCAATCAGGGAAAACAATGTGAAACTTATTTGCATTATACAAATAAATGTTCACATAAGACTTGATAGGGTTAAGAGACAGAATAAAAGTATTATGTCTTTAGTTTATGTAATATTTTTAATGTGTGGGGCCATTTTGTGACCGTTTTGCATATATTCAAATTGATGTGCTTTTGTTTCAATTCTATTCAGTTAAGCTTTTGAGATAAGGTCAGTTCTCATGCATATTCACCCAGGGTCATATCACAAAAACTGCTATTTTCTGAAAGGTTTAGCTTAAGTATTACCCAAATTTATTCTGTTTTCTCCAATGTAATCAAGTTTTGGGGTGTTTATGATAATTAATTCAGTGTTATGTCTTTGTTTTGAAGGAATAGACAGTTGTGTAGGGTTTTGAAGATTTATTCTTTCCTGGCATAGGTAGATTATTTGTTTATTTGAAAATTAGTAAAAATATACCATTTTTTTCAATTATGTTGATGTCTATGTAATAGAATTTATAGGTGTTTGATTTTTTCTTGTAGTTATTGACATTCATACAACACATCATCTGAGTGAATTTCATTATATATTCCCTATTTGAATTGGTTCTTGAAATTCCACTACAATCTTTGTTTTAGTTGAAGAAGTTAGAAAATGAAGGAAAGCTACATTTCCTAGATTTTCCTTCATCTGGTAATTTGGGTGTGACTCAGGTTACCCTAATTTGATGCATTTGGGGTGACTGCTGAAATGTTGAGGTGTGGAAGAGCCCAAACCTTGTGCTGTGGCATTTGGAGGAGGCATATTTGTAGTAGCTAGGCTCTGTGCTATTTTGCCCACCACCTTGCACCTGAGAGGGCTACTGTAGTGATAGAAAAATTGACTGTGATTGTAGCAGCAGTCACTTTGTATTTCTGGACTTAGGCAGAAGTAGTGTGAACTCTAAACCAACTATCCAAACACAGTGATAATTTTTGGAGTGTCCAATTCCATCTCTTAAACCTCTTTCTATTTGAAATGCCAGAAGTAGTGTCTATTTCTAGCACTAAAGCAAAACTGAGACATCTTAGTAATTCAGTTATTCTGTGTTTTCAGTTGTGACTTTAAAAACACACAAAAGAAAACAAAGCTACTTATAGCTCAAATTAGTTCTGCACTAAAGAAAATGAAAGCAATTAGAAGTTGAGACTTGTCTTGTCTTACAAGCCCTTGTAGTAATACGTTTCAAATTGCATTAGAAAGAATTCATCATGTGTTTATTCTATTATCGTATTATGAATTTTGGAAAACTGTAATCTTCAATTGTTTTTTCACTTTCTAAAACTTTCTTCAGATGAATTCTTGAACACCTGTTCTACTTTCTTCTGTGGGTATATGCAATTTCAGAGGTTTCATGGACACTTCTTGCATGCACTTGGAGCTGATGCTAGTCAGGCTGAGAACGTTTAATTTAGAGAAGAATTCTCAGTCAGTGGCAAATTTGCCTCTCAGGGAATATTTGGCAATATATAAAAGTATTTTTAAGTGTTGCAATTAGGGTTGGGGTGCTATTGGCATCTAGTCAGTAGAAGTAAAAAATCCTGCTAAACATCCTACATTGCAGAGAACAATCCTCCACAACAAAGAATTATTTCACCCCAGTGCCTGATGATAACCAATCTGATTTATGTCTCTATAGATATACATATTCAAAAAAATTTCCTACATTGGGATTACATTTGTGACCTTTTGTACTGTGTTTCACTTAGCCAAATATTTTTGAGGTTCATGCATGAAAAAGTACATTTGAGTAATTATTGTTCATAGCTGAATATTACATCATTTTATGTGTATACAATACTTTGTTCATCCATTTATTCATTGATGGACATTTGTGTTGCTTCCACATTTTGACTATTGTGAAAAATGGCACTGTAAACACATAAGAACAAGTGTTTGTACACCAATTTAAAATTATTCAGGGTACACACCTAGAAATAGAATTGCTATGATGTAGGTGGTTCTGTGTTTAATACTTTGAGCAGCTGCCAATATGTTTTCTACAATAGCTGGAACAGTTACGTTTCCACCAGCAAGGTGTGATGGTTCCAATTCTCCAGGAAATGTGCTTTTTTTTTTTTTTTTTTGCTGTGCTGGGGATTGAACACAGGGCCTTGTGCATGCGAGGCAAGCACTGTACCAACTGAGCTATATCCCCAGCCCTGTTATTTTTTTTTTTTTGGTAAGTTTTTTTGTTTTGTTTTGTTTTGTTTTTGGTAGTCCTGGGGATTGAACCCAGGGATGCTCTACCACTGAGCTACATCCCCAGTCCTTTTTTATTTTGAGACAGGGTCTCACTAAGTTGCCAAAGTTAGTCACAAATTTGTAATCCTCCTGTATTAACTTTCTCAGTCACTGTGATTATAGACATGTCTAGCCTGTAAGAACTCTTTGCTTTCTGGATGCTAAATTCATGAATATTTTCTCCAATTTTTTGGTTTATCTTTGCACTTTCCTGTTAATTTCTTTTGATGCAGTAAAGTTTTTAATTTTGATAAAGTCCTATTAACCTATTTACTATTGTTGTTCATGCTTTAGGTACTATGGTTAAGAACCCCAGCCCAAATCCAAGGTCTTAATTTTACCAAAATTTTTTCCTATAAGTACTAAGACTTAAGCATTTATACTAAAGTTGTTGATTCACTTTCAGTTAATTTCATATATGGTGCAAGACAGGGTCCAACTTCTTCTTTTTTCACATGTGGACACCTATTACTGCAGCATCATTTGTTGAAGATACAGTTCTTTATTGTCTTAGAAACCTTGTCAAAAATGCTTTGGCCATAGACCTGTGTTTATTTCTGGACATTCAGTTTTATTCCATTGATCTATGTTTGTCCTTATGCCAGTACCAACTGTTTTTATCACTGTTGTTTTGTAGTGAATTATAAATTTGAAAGGAATGTGTTATTCAACTTCAGTCCTCCTTTTCAATGTTGTTTTGGCTCATTGGGACCCCTCGAAACTTCATATGAATTTAAGGATCAGCTTTTCCATTTATGTCAAAAAGACTGCTAGGGTTTTTACAGTGACTGCACTGAGCCTTTAGATTGCTTTGGGTAGTAGTGTGTAATACTACTATGTCTTAGTAACATTCCTTCTTTCAATTTATAAATATTGCATATGTTTCATTTGTTTAGGTCTTCTTTAATTTCTTTTAGCAATATTTTATAGTCTTTTATGTACAAGACTTTTACTTCCTTGGATAAATTTATTCCTAAGAATTTTATTATTTCTGATGCTATTATAGATGAAATTGACTAAAACAAAGAAATAATAATAATTTTTAAAAAATCAGTCAAACATATTAGAAGACAAGACTACAACCATGATATTTAACAAGAAAACAATAGAAATTAGAAATGATAGAAATTAGAATTTAACCTAAGGGGCTTTCATTAATTGGAATTTTCACATATTGGGTGTAGAACACACACACACATAAACATGCAGAAATACATGCATATGTACATATATTATTTTAATGATATTAAAGAAAATATTACAAGTTTTAGCACTTAAATAAAATATTTTAAGGAATGTAACAGTTGAAAAGAACAAAGAAAAGTTCCCTATCAGAAAAAAATACAATAAAATAAAAAGCTTTGGCCATGCGTTTGACTGACTCTTCTTTTATTATAACAAGAAAAGGTGATACAATTTATTGGTGCCAGATCCTTTTCTAAAGGAGTTACATCTTTTAATACATTTAAACCTTATGGCAACTTCATAAGATAGGTAGCATTATTACCTAATTTTTCAGATGAGAAAATGGTAGCAAAGAGATCATGAAGAATTTACCCAATATCATAAGCTAAAGTCAGGGTTTAAATCCTAATCCAACAATCCTGGGGTGCTAGAAGCAGAAATATTCTCTTAACATCAACATATCAGTTCTTTATAGAAATACATATGTTCCTTGGTCAAATTTGGAAAATCAGAGATTTAACTTTTTCTAAAAAAGTAATTCCATTCTGCAAATATAAAATACTAACTATATATGACAGTCTTGTAACGTTCATTCCAGAAAAAAAAAAATAGAAAAATATGCATTGCCTGCTAAATTTAACAGGGCAAATATTTCAAGCAGGAGAAATTCAAAGTAATTGAAAAGTTACATGTGACCTGGGCCTTCATGGATGGAAATATTTTGGGAATCTGAAGAAAGGGAAGAAAGACATTATAGGCAGAAGGAATAGCACTTGATGTATTCAAAAGTCATGCCTAGTCCCTTATGCCTGCAGTATAAAATGCATAAAATAATGAGAGAAAAACTTGGTGGGAATTAAAGGACAAAAAGAGGGGAAAAAATAAACTGATATCATGAGTAGTGGTTTGCTTTGAACTAATCTTGTGTGGCATTTATGCTAATCTTTAAATAAAATTAAATTATCAAGGGCTTTGAATAAGGCAATGACATAATCAGGAAGTATTTTAGAAGATGGCAACAATATACAGCACAGATTGAGCAAGCAGACCAGTTTGGAAGCAATTGCCATGGTTGAGAGAAGAGAAAGTTACTCTTCTAAGTCAATGGCTAAAAAATAGAACAGATTTTTAAATGCAGGGTAGATAAAACTCAAGCAAAATGAATTGGAAACAATCTATTAACTTAGGATTTTAAATTGAAGAAAATGAAGCCCTTGTTACATGACTAGAATTATCTATAAAATTACTTCAAGCATTTTTTCGTAGAGTTGCCGTAAATTCGAGGGCATTTACTTCAAGAACATACTTGCACTGTCTTGACTTCTTTGTGCATATTATTTTAATTCTGAGCATCTTGTTCACTCATCACAAGTTGACTTATTATGGAATTTAAAGTAGCCTGAGTGACCCTTTCAATTTTTCAATCTACCTCTACTGCAGCTGAACTCTTTGAATCTGGAAAGCACTCACTCCTCTGGAACTTGGGTTCTCTTAAAATTACAGGAGATGGGTTTAACCTAGTTTCCAATCAATTCATTCCCTTTAAAATGTTATCTGTACATATTTTCAATTAAATGTCATGAATGTTTCTGTCCCACAAAGAAATAATTCCTTCAAGTGTTCATTGTAAATAAGGCTCGAACCCTTCTTGTATGCTAAGATGACTTTTAAGAATCTCAGCAATTCAGCAACTCTGCTTTCTGCCTGCATAAGAGGGTGGTGTGTCCTTCTTGCTCATTGCACTGTTTTTCCACCTCTTGTGAATCAGGGAGAAGGAAGCTTATATATTTGAACTTCTTAACAAAACCCATTCCTGAAAGAGCATCTCAGTATTTCGCTGAGAATGGAATCCAGCCACTGTGTAGAGGAACTGTCAGACTAGAAGACTAGTTAATAGTGCATTGTCAGTGGGATGCGGGCGAGGAATCCTGAGGGCACATTAACTTTAGGGTCACAAAACTGTTTCCTGTTGCCTGTAGGCTTTCTGGACATCATTCAAGAGAGACCACGTGTAGAGGATGCAGAATTTTGCAGTATCTACAAACTGTTCCTGTAGGCCTGAGCTGACACCACAAACCAGAGAAGATAGTTACAGGTATTGTTCAACTGTGTGACCCAGCTGCCCTCGGGGCTCCCCAGACCCGTAGGTGAGATTGACTAGGGACACAAATAATCCCATGTAGACATCTTCATCTGTCCTTTGGACTTTAGGTGTGTGGAAGCTCAAGTTTTCAGGATCTCCTCTGCCTTCAGGCACCTCCCTCCCAGCGTGCTTACTCTGTTCCCCACAGCACTGACTAGGCATGAGTCACCAAACCAATTTTTTGTCACACAAATGATCACACATTCAAGAACAAAACAAAATAAAAGATTAAATCAACTTTCTTAATGAAAGTATTTAAAAATGCAGTAATTATTATTGAATAAATGGGGATGGTAAAGGTGGTCTAGGAGACATTTACTGATGTAACAGCATGACCACTTTCCATTTTCACAGAAAATGCTCCTGTTCTGCTGTGTTCTGAGAGCCTTCCTGAATGGCTTTCCTTACTGACTGTGCCCCTCCAGAGGGTCACTGCTTCTCACATTTGGAGGGTTACTCTCTTCTCTTCTTTGATAGAATCTTCTAAGCTTCTCTCATTTTTCTTAAGTATCTTAGTTCTACTTGACAGATTTAACTACTTGAGTTTTTGCTAAAGATTAATTCCCTTAAAACCAGAGTTAAAAATTCGAAACATCTGGATTTCTTGAATAATAAAATTCCTCAGCCTCACCCCTTCTACCTACCACAAGCCACACCCACCCACTCCCCTAGAAATTCTGGTTCAGTTTATTGGAGTAGGACTCAGGAATCCGAATTTCCAACAGTTATTAAGGGCTAGTATGTGGGACCAAAGCCACACCTTGAGAAAGCACTTTCTCCCTGATAAGTATATCAGGGAATTTCATTAAGGATCACTCCTTCTTAGAAGAAGAAAAAGGGAAACAGCTATCTCAACATTTGGACAACAATATCTTTATATATGAACCTCAAAGCAGCAGCAACAAAAACAAAAGTAGACAAAATCACATCAAACAAGAAAGTTTTTGTTCTGCAAAACCTAAGAAACAATCAAGTGAAAGAAAAAAATCTATAGAATGGGAGAAAATATTCTCAAAACATATATCTGATGAGAGGTTAATATTTGAAACTATAGAAGAAACACAAAGCAACTCAATATTAAAAAAACAAATAATACAATTGAAAAATGAGCAAAGGATCTGAAAGGACTTCTTAAAAGAAACACAAATGACCAACAGGTATATTTTAAAATGTTTGAACTCTCTAGTCATCAAGGAAATTCAAATCAAATCCACAAGGCGATCACATTCCACACCCGTTATCTAACACCTGCCTAGATGATTGCTAAGAAAAAGACAAAAGATAGCAAGTGTTGGCAAGAATGTAAGAAAAGAGAGTCTTTCTACACTGTTGGTAGGATTATAAATTGGTACCGTCATTATAGAAAACAGTAGGAAGATTCCTCAAAAAAGAAAAATAGAGCTACTGCGTGGTCCAGCAATCCCATCTCTGGGTATACATCTGAAGGAAATGAAATAAGTAGCACAAAAAGAAAGCTACATTTCTGTGGTCATTGAAGAATTATTCACAATAGCCAAGATATGTTAAAATGAAGAAAATGTGATATGGTATAGTTTACCCTTTAACAAAGATTCTTATCGTTTGTGACAACATGGGTGAACTTGGAGAATATTATGCAAAATGAAATAAGACGGGAATATAAAAAGAAATACTACATGATCTCACTTATATGTGGTATCTAAAATAAACTTGGGGGAACAGAAGAATGGTGGTTTCCAGAGGCAGTGGTAGGATAGGGAGATGTAAGTTAAAGGGTGCAAAGTTAAGTAGGATGAATAAATTCTGGAGACCTCATGTACAATATTCTGATTATAGTTAATAATACTATATTATAGGGTTAGCATTTGCTAAGAGAGTAAATCTTAAATGTTCTTACGAGACATACACAAAACGGTAATTATGTAGAGTGATGAATGTTTTAATTAACTTGATAATGGTAATCATTTCAAAAAGTGTGTGTATAAAGATGAAGTTAAACACTTGAAACACAGAATTTTTATTAGTCAATTATTCCTCAATAAAGTTTACAAAAGGAAAGAGCAATTTTATCTTCAGAAAAATTCCTGTTTGGGCTAGTAAAATATTCTTCCTTTTAAATTTTAATTTGGTTAGTATAAAAAAATGCATAGTGATAATTAAGGCACTGAAATGACTTTGTACAGTTGAAACTATCCAGTTTACCATGGAGAATGACTTTTTGTTTTGTTTTGTTTTGTTAATTGACTCGGAAGCTCACGTCAGAGTTACTGGAAACTTCTTCATATCTTAAGAATTATCGTGTTAGTTTCGTTTGCCACTGAAATACACTGTGGAAGAAGAAGGGTACACACAGGTAAAGAATGTAGACCTTCTAGAGTTCCAGAGAGGCACAGCCCATAGAACACAAGACTGTTCAGAAGAGGGCTTCCCCGCTTCTCATTGCGTGAAATCCATTGACTGGATAAGTATGTGGATTCAGAAAAGAGATTTTCCTATACTTTCCTTTTGTAGCAGTTTTCAAAAATGTAATTAAATAGTTTGTTATGTTACTTTATGACTAACTCTTTTCTAGAATAAAAGGACTGTGAGAAATTGTGACTGTTTTTTCCTCATTCACCAATGTGTCTAGGATGGGACTTTATGGTAAGCAAACATTAAATGTTGACTAAAGGAATAAATGAAGAAGAGGGGATAGCTGCTGGTGATTGCTTAGTTAAGGATTAGAGATGTAGTGAGTTCAAGGTTGAGGTCACATTCCTGTGTGGAGCATCGGCAAGCCCAGAGAACTCAGTAAAACCAGGATAGGAACACGTCACAGGAGGAGCTGGGCAGAGGTGACTGTGTGTAGCCTGTTCCAGTCTTACGATTACTCTTACATAAATGTCAACACATATACCCTGGGGTAATAAGATCATTTTCATGAACAAAAGGAAGCACTGTAATGATATAGTAGGAAGGTCACTTGTGTGGATTCAAGGGATTCACATTCTAGTTCCAGGCTGCCATTGACTAGTTGTGAAACTTTAAGCAATTTTCTTATCTGTTCTTATGGTTTGGATGTAAGGTGTCCCCCAAAAGCTCACATGCGAGACAATGCGAGAAGGTTCAGAGAAGAAATGACTGGGTTGTGAGAGTCTTAAACCAATCAGTCAATTAATTCCCTGAGAGATAGAGATTATCTGAGTGGTAACTGAAGTAGTAGGGTGTGGCTGGAAGAGGTGGGAATTGGGGGTTTGGCTTGGGGATATATATTTATATCTGGCTGGTGGAGACCTCTTTCTCTTCTGCCTGACCATCATGTGAGTTATTTCTCTCTGCCACACTCTTCTGTCCTGATGTTTTGACACACCTGCAACCCTGGGGAATGGGGTCAGCCTTCTGTGAACTAAGACCCCTGACACTGTGAGCCCTCTAATAAACTTTTCCTCCTTTACCATTGTGCTGGTTGGGTCTTTTAATTATAGCAGCAAAAAAAACAAAAAAAACAAAAAAAACAAAAAAAAACTGACTAAAATATCCCTGAAACATATTTTTTTAATATAGAAATTGAATGATGATGTGCATATCTACTTTTCTTTTCCCCACAGTTGCACTCTAGGATTATAATGTGTCTGCAAATACCAACTCAAAATTCTAGAAGCATTATGGAATTGTGATGTATCAGCTAGTTTTTGTTACATAATAAATTGTCCCAAAATTTAATGATTTGGAAAATGAAATTATTTTGAAAACATTTCTACAAGCTAACAAAAAGCTCTGCTGGGCAATTGTGCTCTGGACTTGGCCTGGCAGATCTTACACAAGCTTCATTCTTGCATCACTGTCAGTTGGTGGGTGGGCTTAGGGTTGATGAACTGTTGCCAAGTATCTTGGTTCCCACCATGTGTTGCTTATCCTCCTGCAGACTAGCCAGGACTTTTTCACTTGATAACAAAGTTCCAAGAGCAGAAAGAGAGCCAATCTAATGAAAAAGTCCTTGTCCACTTGCTAAGTATCACCTCTGTTTCTCTCCCACTAGCCAAAAAAGTTAAACATCTAAGCTCAGAGTCAGTGCAGGACAGGGGGATGTTTGAACAAATTGGGTCATTATTGTCCTTGATCCACTACAAGAACTTGTATTAAAAATGAAAATTTGCATTGTGGTTATTCAGTGATAAATCTACCATATGTCTGGATTTTTTCAGAGTGGTCTGTTTTCACAAATTTTAGTTTCTATGAGCCCAATTTATTAAATGCATTAAGTTATTTTCACACATTTACTTGAAGATGTGAACTGAAGCTCTCTGAAGAAACTGCATCAGTACTAATAATCCTACAGACTGCTTGACCCTGGTTGACCAGAGCATCATGATGATGGAAAGATGGAGAGAGCCAGAATTATCTTGAGCTATGTTTTTGTTAAGTCCTCGAATAGTCAATTACCTTAACTTTGTATCTGATCTAACATTCTTGTGACGAATAAGCTTCTCCAAGTGTATCACTAAGCTTAGCAAACCTCTAGTTTCTACCAACCCTAAAGTTAAGAATAATGTGATGTGACCTTTGAAACCTATAGAAGAAATTTCTTCTCCTTGCTGTAGCCTACCTGCCTGAGGGCTCACCAGTGTAAATGGTGAGGATATTGATTTTTAAGTTTGTTTTGTCCTTTGATTATAAAAGTTCAAGTAACCTCTTCCATGGTGGAACATGTCATTTCAGGGTAACTTGAATTCATGTTCCTGGGGCCATGGTCATAGAATAAACTCTTTGCTTATTTCCTTAAAGCAGAGTTGTTATTTTACAAACAAAAAAGTAAATTTGAAAACCCAAAATTAGCATTTTTTTCAGTTTAATTATTTATATTCAGTTTGAGAAATGTTACTAGTCATTATTCACTCTTCACAGATGTGTTTCTGACTGACTATAATCAGTATTAACAGGATACTTCATTATGGAGGATACAGAGGGTCAGGCCATGTCATTACGAGACTCCTTCTCAATCCCAAACTGATAAGGAGAGCGAGTTAATCCAATTAGCAACTAATACCTTTAAGACACAAAAGCCATAATCCTTTTCAGCAGCTTTTGGGTTCTCATGTTCAGGATTATAACCACAAGAGGAAAATACAGTCTCGGATATTTCTACTTCTAAACTGTTTAATCATTTCTTTTCCTTCTTTGTTTTTTTCTCCTCCATCTCCCCTCATTTCATTCTTTTTCTTCCTTTTCTAAAACCTCTACTAATTCAACATTCAACAGGGTACAGCCAAAATTCCCTTTATACTACGGTTAAGTGAATTTTTAAGATAGTCACAAATAGACCACAAAACATTTTGTGTGCCTTTTACCTGGAAGAACAGATAGCCACAGAAGAAGAGAACCCCTCATCGAACATGACTCTACTTGGGGCTCTCCACGAATTAGGAAATGATTCAGAAAAAGAGACACACAAGGCCAGGTGCAGTGGCTCCTGCCTGTAACTCAGTGATTGGGAGACTGAGGCAGGAGGATGACAAGTTCAGGGACAGTCTTACCTAGTGATTGTGAAACAGAAACAGAAACTGATCCCGAATTCCTCATCTTGAATTTGATATTTATCTAATATCTCTTCTCTTTTAAAAAGAGAACTTTCCCTTTAATATTATATGTTGAGTGCTAGGAGTGAAAATCTATGGATGAATGGAAGTTTAGAACTAACAGGAATGCTAATAGAATGTATGCTTTGTGCTACAACAGATTTGTATTTTATTAGGTAATATATCAATAAATCAGTATCTTTCTTAGTGTGTTGGTTGAAACAAAAGGAGTGAAGAGAAAAGAAAAGCAGCATATAAAATGGTAATGAATGCAAAGACTTTCAAATTGTCACTGAGACCGAAAGAACAAAGCTTACCCAACTGATGGAATGTGCACGAGTAAAGTTATTGGTACTTAAAATTCTCTGGCCTGATGATCCTCTGTACCTGCATAGCTCTTTTCACTATCCTGATCACTCTATGGTATTTTTGTTTATCATTCCATTATATTTGACTTTTTTCATTTGCAGTCAATCATAGGAAAAGGGTTTCTGGTTAATCTCTCCTCAGGCTCAGTGCCCTGGAAGAGACTTTAATATTCTACTTTGCTTCTTTGCTTTTACTTTGCTGTATAATCATTTTATATAACCTAAATTTCAGGACCAAGAGATTTCCTCACAATTATTTTGAAACACCATTTTTTAACCCAATGCTTTAAAGAAAGAATCCTAGTTACTGGGCTTAGTGACCCATACCTATAATCCCAGTTACTCTGAAGGTGGATTGAGAGTTCCAGGCCAGCCTCAGCAAAAGTGAGGTGCTATGCAACTCAATGAGACCCTGTCTCTAAATAAAATATAAAATAGGGCTGGGGATGTGGCTCAGTGGTCGATTGTCCTTGAGTTCAATGCCTAGTACCAAAAAAAAAAAAAAAAAAAAAAAAAAAAAAAAAAAAAAAAAAAAAAATCCTAGTTTATGCTGGTGACCTTAAAAATAACACAACTTCAAGAAGGAAAAACAATTAAAATGCACAGCCATTCTTTGCGCATTTGTCTAGAGTTGGTCAAGTCAGCATTCTAACTAAAAACAATTGTTTCAAATATGTAATTCAGAAAAATGGCAAATAATAAACTTCCCCCCAATAAACTGATGACAATTATTGATTCCTAGGCAATAAAAGAGAAACAGAACTTCAATATCGTGCTCAACACAGACACCAGTATTTACACACAAATGCACAAGAGTCTCCACAACACACTCAGATATAAATGAGAACCACGCCTGGAGGTGAAAGGAAATAGCGAGGAGGCCGCTGGTGTCTAGATACACAGTGGAAAGCTTACAGCAGTCCCATTTGTAGAGACGATAAATATGGAGAGTCATGTTTGTAATACGCTATTCTGGGAAAAAGCTTAGAAACATCAGCCCCATCGTCCCTCTCCTTAGTCCTGTGCCCTCTGTGAGGGGGATGGATTTCACACACCCTAGTTGTTCATGTAAATGGAGTGCCCACATCAGGACACTGCCCTGCAGTGAGGTCTCTGAACTCCGCCCAGGTGCCCTTATTTCTGAAGCTCAGGACAAGACCTGAGGAATGCAGAAAGCACCCTCTGCCCAAGACAGTAACAATGGGGAGGGCTTCAAGGATAGGAGACTGGACAGCCATTCCTGGGAAGCAGAAATCCCACTGCTACGTCATAGGATTCCCTAACCACAGACTAAGCCCCACAGGCAGTTTGAGCAATGGAAAATCTAAAGCTCCTCCCCTCCTTATGTAGACCACTCAGACTGACCCTGAGAAGGGAGGGTGCCAGTGTAGGACTGTGATTTATCCTGGTATTTCTGGGTCAAGCAGAGAAGTGATGCAAAGGAAAGGGACCTACAGGGATTCAGTATTCTGGATGCAGTCTGAGGTTCCAGAAAGTGTCTTTCTGTAACCTACTACAGGATTTCTGGAAGGAATACGAAAGCTTTCCATATATGAAACATTCAATTTTGGGGAAAAAGAAGACCTTGTTGTAGAGTCTGAAGATTTTTTTTTTTTTTACAAGTATCCCAAAAGTAATATTTACAAATAAAGCAATTTATTTCTTTGGTTCATTAGTAAGATGAGAAAATGATATTATAGCTATGTATTGTCAAATGACATCAAGGAAAAGCCCTTTGGAATGTATGTAGGTAAAATAGACCCATCCTCTTTTCCTGCCTTTTCTGGTTTTGAGTACATTATTCCACTTTTTTCTCCTCTCTTACCACACCAATTATACTTCTTTTTTGTTTGGTGTTTAGTATTTGTCCTAGAGTTGCCAGTGTGTGTTTTTAAATAATATAGTAATTCTTCCTTCAAATAAGTCTATACCATATCACAGGGAGTAATATACCTATATACCTCATAGCAGAAAACTCTAGTTCCTTCCTCTTGCCCCTAAAACATTGTAGTTACTCATTTTACTTATTCATACCTTACCATCATCATCATCTTACTTTTAAAAGTATTCTTTTGGGTAAATTAAGAATTAAAAACAAAATTAATCTTTCAGATAAATTAAGAACTGAAAAATTAAAAATCGTTTATTCTTTCTCCGACACTCTTCTTTTTTGAAATGTAGATCTCAAGTTCCTAAACTCTATCATCTTTGCTCTCCCTGAAGAAGTGCTTTTAACATTTCATGCAGTGAAAGTTGACTAGCAGTGGTGCTCCTTTTTTTTTTTTTTTTTTTTTTTAAATTTATGAGAAAACTTATTTTTCTTTCCCTTTTAAAGATTAACTTCACTGGAGAGAAACTTCCAGACTGATTATTTCTTTTCTTTCAGTATTTAAAATACTTCACTCTATTGTCTTCTCACTTGCATGGTTTCTGATGAGAAGGACAATGTAATTCTCACCCTTGGTCTTTGTTGGTAAGTAATTTCCACAGCATGTGGCATCTGTCAAGAATTTCTCTTTGTTTTTTGTCCTGTTTGAATGTATTATGTCTACATTGAGTGTTTGGGTCTTAATCTTGACTGGTGTTGTCTAAACTTCCTGAATCTCTGGGTTTGGTTTTGTTTGTTTTGGGGGTTTTTTGTTCGTTTGTTCGTTTGTTTGTTTTAATGTCTGTCATTAATTTTGGAAGGCCTGAAGCTATTATTTCTTGAAATATTTTTTCTAAGTTTTTTCCTTCCCATTCTGATATTCCAATTACATGCATGCTATGCTAAACCTTTTAATTTTTTGATTGTTCCATAGCTCTTGGATGCTGTTTTTTTGTCTGTTCTCTCTCCCCATCCCCTTCTTTCTATTTACAATTAAGTTCGGGATGTTTCTGTAAAGCTTTCTTCAAGTTTACTGTTTCTTTCCTCAGTTGTGTCCCATCTAACAATTTCAACAGAGTCATCTTCCTTCATATTATTGTTTTTGATTTTTTAATTCACATCCAAATCTATTACTGATACTGCCAATTACCTTGACAAGTCCTGCTTCCTCAGATGTTGAAGTATAATACCAGAGAAGCGCACCAAGGCGAGTGTAGAGTAGAAAGTAAGGAATTTATTAAAGGGAAGCAGAACAGACTTCTCTGGGGTGGAAGAAGGACACCAAAAAGCAGAATCCATGGGGTGAGGAAGTCTTGCCCCTGTTAAAGTTTTCTTTATTCTCCTGCTCTCTTCCCCTGATCTCTTTCCTTCCTGCCTAAGTGACTAGACCCAGGAGATGCTGGTGAAATGGCAAAAAGATGAGAAGCAGATGGGTAAAGAGAAGGGCCACACTGAGTGATTCAGGCGGGTAACAGCCTGGCGGGGAGGGGTATTAATTAGCAATCCCTTGCTTGCAGTCTTTTGGAAGGGGTAGTAAAGGCAGGTAAATTTGGTAATCAATGGACTCCAGACCTTGTCATTCCATACCCCAGACTCCAACTTCCTAGACTCAGATGGCCTCTATTTTCTCCATTTGACCCATTTCCCTATTCTACACTAACTGCCTGTCCTCAATTCTGGCTTTATAACCATAGCTCCAAAAGAAAATATGAAGAATGTTCTAGCTTCTCCCTTCTTGTCTCTGGAAGGGCCATGACTGAGACAGAGTCCGAGAGTCTTTCCAGCCCCAAGACCCAATTTCATTCTTCCCTTTATATGCAACACACATGGTTCCATGGAGACAGTCACCATTAAGTACTTTGCTAAGACACAGACATCAGAACCACAGAGGCTCAGGATAGGACCCAGCCATAAGTCACAACCTCTGCTCTTTCTGTGTGACTTTGACCAGGGTCTGGAACCCTTAGGACCTTTGGGCCTCAGTGTTTCCACCTAAAAATGGAGTTCATAAACCATACTACTTAACTTACAGTGTCAGCAATAAGGGTTGTAAAAATATGTGTTTTAATATGATGAAAACAGTTTAAAGCATTCAGCAATGTCAAGAAATAACTGAAGGAGTAGAGATTAATTTCTTCTTAAGTGTGAAGCCCAGAAAAGCAGGGGTTCATACTGCCTGGTCCATCACTATGTATCAGATAGTCCCTGATGAACACAGTCCTCATTTAGAATTGCCAGAGAACTTATCACCTCATTTTGAGGGGTTTTGGTTGTTTTTCTTAGAAAATAAAATTAACTGTGAATACATAAATGGGGAGATATGGCAAAAATTATTACTTTCTCTAAACCCTGAGCACCCCACCCCCCCCACTTTCTCTGCCTCAGCCCTTTATGAAGCACATCATAACTACTAGGCACTGTGGTTCACACCTATAATCCCAGTGACTCAGGAGGTTGAGGCAGGAGGATCATGAGTTCAAAGTCAGCCTCAACAACTTAGCAAGTTCCTAAGCAACTCAGTGAGACCCTGTCTCTAAATAAAATTTTAAAAAGAGCCATGGATGTGGCTCAGTGAATAAGCAATTGAGCACCCTTGGGTTCAATCCTCAGTACTACAAAAAGAAAAGAAATTCATCGCAACTATTTCTGTACATATGATTCACATATTCTGTGAGGGAAGCCCATGATACCAGCACATTCTAACTCCCTAACACAAGTTCTCTAATCCCCAAATCCCAAGATTGCTATTTTGCATAACAAATGAAATTAATATAGTTTTAATTAAGTGTGTAAACTGGCAATTTGGAAGATGCTGACTTTCACAGGATTCGGATCCATTAGCTAATAAAAGCTACCTAAATATGCATATATCCAGCATTTTCCAGAAAAGGAGAAGGTATTTAATTTTCAATTTAGTAGAGAATGTAAATGTTGAAGCACACCCCATGATACCATAAGTTTTTACAAATGTAATGCTGATCAGGCTCAAATGAGGAAATTTTTCATGGTTTAGAGAAAGTAAGACTTTAAGGATAATTTTCATGCCACCTCTGCATTTCCCAAATGATGTCATCAGAAACAGTGATTGACATGGTCATGGAAATAAAGCCTGGTTTTCCTGCTGTAGAACAAAAAGAAATCAAATGCTCCAAAAGATTTAAAATTTCATACTTTGATAATCACTGGAAGCTGCCTTCATATATGAATTTCAAGGCCAAGTGGACAGTTGTTCAGTCTATTCAGGCCAATAAAATCAATGTTGTGAAAAATAATAAATCAGTCAACAGTATTGTGAGCTCTCTTTTGAACCTGAATTATCTGAATAATTGTCTCAATTCTCTAACACATAGATAATAGAATTCAGACTAGTGAGAGAGCAAAAGAAGATGAAGAAAGTGTGAGCTCAGGGGCACAGCTAGTGACTAAATAAAACCAGACAGAAAGCAGCACAAGCAAGGTTTTTTGGAAGTTGGCTCTCAGGCGAAATTCCCAGACCCCTGGGGTACAGGTCAGGGTAGGGAGCCGGAGAAAATCCGCACATCGCCCCTGCCCAGGCTCTTTATAGGCCGGAATGGGTGGTAGTCCTGCTGAGTGACAGGTGGACGTAAGGGTCAGTGGAGTTTTTCTGCCCATTTGATTGGTCGCCGTGTGGCGCGCTGCCCTTTGCCTCAGTTGCTCTGCTCTCCATCATATAGTCGCCCAAATTCCAACCTACAATCCCAATATTTTTGGTGATATAGGGCGCTGGAGTCCATCTGGCTATTTTCTGCATATTAGGAGGCGTTGTGGGGAAAGGTTCAGGTTCTAGGGCGGTGGGGAGGTGACTCTAAGAGTGTAGGAGCATCTGGTTGTATGTCACCCTGGCAACCTCACTCATGCGGTTCCAGGCAAACCTAGGAAAACAGGGAGCAATCATTAGCAGAAATCCTATCACAAATAGGGGAGTAAGGGTAGGGGTCAGCCGGTGACAAGAGTGGAGTTCAGTCATCCTGGCCAGGGGTCATTTGATTCTTCTTGCCTCAGCCTTTCATTTAGACGTCTGAGAGTTTCAGTGTTTTGTTTTTTGTTTTTTGTTTTTTTTTTCCCCATTAGACCGGTTTCATTGATGCACCAACAACATTCTTCTCTTAGGAAGAAGCACATTCCCCTTTGTCAGATTTAGTACTCGACAGTTCTGCAAGGAAACTTGAGCAATAAATGTTGTTCATCTTTGCAGGGATGTCAGGGGGGCAGTAGATGCCTCTACTGCCTTCTGGAGTTGCTGTTCTAGCTTTTGGGTGGCAGTGACTGCATAACCAAGTCCTCTTATTGGTATAACCTGTGTTTAGTAGAGATCTCTATATTTCTGTGACTTAGGGCTAGATACTAACAAGCATAGATTAAGCCTACTTATGTAGCTTAGGAGGATCTGTAGGCCTTAAACTGACTAAAAACTCCTGATTCTGGCAGTTTCTCTTGATAGTTAGCAGGTACATCTGCCTAAGAATCTCTCTCTTGTAGCTTCCAGTCTTTATTTATTCTAGGGGGGTTAACACAAGTGTACATCTTAGGTTGCATTTAACTATTATTTCTTTTAAATGTCCAAGAATGGCTATATTTTGGTTTTAACTGTCTTGCTAGGTGTTTAAGACCAAACTGGTCAAATTGACCTGTTCCTTCTGTTAAGAGTCGGCTGAGTTCCCACAGGGGTCTCTCGTGGAGAACTTAAGAGCAGCTTCTTAGCTCCATTAGTGCCATCCGTTAGGCGCTCCTCGATGAGATGGCTTCCCTTGGAAGCCTCAGGGATGTGTCCCTTTTCCAATGACCCTCCTCTGCAGCAGGTGCACTGATTGACTTTTCATCCTCCAGTGGTCTAATCAATCTCCCTGATCAGGAGGTTGTGTGACCCAGAGTTGCAAAGCTCCTTAGAGAAGTTCTCTTGTTTCCTGGATTCAGGCTGACTCTCAGGGCAAGAGCCAGATATTGGCTTATCTTGGTCTCTGTATTTTATCTCAATTTCTAAATTTGATCTTAACCATCCAGCAAGCCAGTCTCACCAGCCATAAAGTAAGAGTACTAGGCTTTAGTTTCAATGTCTATGACTTTACAGTTATTCACCCCCTTTTATCTAATTGGTGTCTACATTATCTGTCCTATCAGAGATGCCTTACTATTTCAAGTTAATTTACATTGTTTGCTCTTGAAGCAGTACTTCTGCAAAAAATTAATCAGGCAATAGTTAGAGTATACAAGGAAAAATACAAAATGGAATCACCAACAGTAAAACATTCAGTTTGTGAAATAGCTATCTTGAATTTTGGCTGAGTTATTCATTATATCCCCTGTTTGAGATCATAATAATCTTTATAACAAACATCAAACTTTTGAACACAACTTTAAATGAATTAAAGTTTGGCTTACTTTGGAGCCCTTCTAACATGCAGCAGGGTTGTGAGGCAGAGACTTATCTCAGGTAAGGCGGGGCTCTTCACAAATCTTAGGTAAAGTGTTCTAATTCTGAAGCTGATTGTTGCCTCTTTTGCTATGACCAGCATGACCAAATTCTCAAGTTCAGTGAGGGGCAAGGAGGATTAGAAAATAAAGATTTAGAAACACAGATTTTGAAGATTAAGCTGGGATCAGATGGAGCTCTGTTCTCTGATGGAAATGTAGATCTAAAGAGTTACACCAGCAATCTTTATTTATATATGTCTCATTATCAGACTATGTAAGCATTATTCTTTGTTTTCAGGAAAGTTACAGAGACTAGGACCTCTATGTAACTTTTTCACAGCTGCAAAGTGCAATGTTAGGAGCTCTGTGTAGCTCTCAAGAAAGTCCACTGTCCAAAGTTACAATAAGGGAGGCAGGAACCAGAGAAGGGAGCTGAGGAAACACTGGTTATCTAGCAAAAGAATTCCTTCCTGCCCAAGAGCTGTGTGCCTGAGATCAATGTCAGAGCTGATAGGACTCCTGCATAGACCTCCCCAGGGTGGGTACTGCCATAGTAGCCAGGCATCTTGTGCCCCTGCACAGGAACACTCCCAGGCACCAGGCATGCCACAGTCATGAGGTCATAAGAGACCAAAATCTCAGTCACTATTGTCCCATTTTTTGCTATAGTGCATCACACTCTTTCTTAAATGTCATTTTAAGAATCTTATAAAGACTAAAACTTAACAGACACAATGTCAAAGGTAAATTAATATTTTTAAAGGAATTCTTGTCATTTTAACATATAGATTATCAGTATATTAGTATTTGACCTTAGGAAAAACCTTAAATAGCTTTAACTGATTGTCTCATATACATATAACCAGCTTAGTTACATGCAAACTTGTTGAAATTTGCCCTTTACTTACACAGACTTTCTTAGCACTTACTTTGACCCTCATATATTTCATCACACAAGAACTTTCTTACCCAGAAACATTCTTTTCCCCTCTACTGAATACATTCCCATACTTAGAACCTTGTTTTTCTTTCCTATCTGGTGACCCTTTGTGGTGAAAAATTTGCGCTCCTTCCAAATAGCTGAATGTGAGTGAACAATCAAGAAAGGCACTTGGAATCTGTGTAGATGTTAACTTGTCTACCTTTGGATGGAATTAAAGCCCTAATCAGAGCAAAGAGTTTGGCCTTTTGGGAAGTGGTCCCTTCTTGAAGGCAATTGGTTTCCAGAACTGAGGCAGTGGTGTAAGCATCCATCGGGACCCAGCACAGAACTGCTGTCTACAAAAATGGTTAGGTCAGGTGAGGGGAGTGGGTAATTGAAGAGGTCTTCACGAGGTGAACATAGGGCCTCCAGCACCTGTGGGAGTGGAAGGGATTTATGGCTTAAGAGGTCCTGTAGTTGATGGGTGGAAAACACAGTTATTTGTTGGAGTAGGGTGAGTTTTAGAGCTTCCTTAGTTAATTCAGCTAATGCCACCAGTGCTCCGAGATATGGTAGCCGCCCACAAACGGCAGAATCAAGCTGCCTGGAGAGATTTGCCACCAGTCTGTAGGAAAGTCTGGTTGGTTGCGCAAGGAAGCCAGTGGCAACACCCTGTAAATTAATTAGATGTTTCCAAGAAACACATCTGAGTAATCTCACACATGTCAAATCCTTATTTTACTGTAAAAATCCAGATATCAGATGGTATATTGAACAGTATTTGTGGTCTCTTTTCTGTTGAAGACAAGTTCTAGAAACAAATGATTAATATCAATTAACATTTTTAAACTTGACCACTTGGAGATGTGTGAGATAAGTCATGATATGTACACAATTTTTGGACACAAAATAGATAACACAATATACACATAACACAAAAACAAAGGCCTTGTATTTTTTATAGGTGAGATTTCCATTGCAATGTAACAGATACTCAAAAACTTGAGTTCATTAAAAATAGGACTGATCAAAACATCAATGTTATGAGCTCAAAAAACATAGAATTTAAGAAAAGAAAAAAAACAAGCGTCCTGGAAAAATGACACAGCCATTAATTATCACTTTGTTGAAGTTCTGGTAACTTTTTTTTTTTTTTTTTTTTTTTGCACCTGTGGGGAGAGTCATGTCCATTAGGTGGACTTGGTCTGCAAGATCTTATGGTACCTGTTGGATGCAGGGTCACTAGTCTGGGGTAAGAGCGGAAGAAAGACATGCTAAGTGAGATAATAAGTCTGTGAAAGATATCTAAATTCCTTAATATAAGTAGAGGAGTCAGCAAAGAAAGACCCTAAACGTTTCTCAATCTGGGAAAGATCCTGGAGTGAGACTGGAACTTGGATTCACACAAGGTCCTCTGCACCAGCCACCTCTGGAGGAGAAAGGCAGTGGGAAGATCTGATGAGATCATGTGCGAGTGCTAACAGAGGAAGAGGGAACAGAGTGGGTGGAGGGACATTCTAGAGTAGGAGAAGGAGGGGAGGTGGGAGGGCTCCGAGGAGGAAGAGGAAGAGGAGCTGCATCCACAGGAGGAGGGGGCAGGTTTGCAGGAGGAGGACAGGAAGAGGAGGCGGAATTCTGTCCAGAGCATGGAGGGAGCAGGTTTGGGGGCGGAGAACTTGGGTGGTGAAACAGGTAGAAGAAGGGGCAGGGCAAGCGCCAAATTCCAAAAAGAAAAGCTTGCAAATGGTAGTGAGTGCCCTTTAGTGGCCATCTTGAGTCATTATCTAAAACATACTGAGGCCAGGCCATGGTAGAATAAAAAACTAACCGTTTTCCCATAAGTCTTGGGGGAGTCCCAGTTTAGTGAAATTACGGTAGAGACAGCCCAAAGGAGTTTTGGGGTCAAATGAGCTACTGGTATTTCCCATTAGCTGTCCAACTTTACCCAGATAGGAGTGCAGAAGCAGAAAAAAAGCGTCCCAATTTTAGCTTGTGCACACGGGAAAAACAGCAGATGGGCCAAAAGCCAAAATGTCTTTCAACTTTCGGGGGTCCAGAACGGAATAAACAGGAGGCTAACTGGAGGCCAGGATGTCTCCACAGTGACCAGCACCCAAATGGAACAAGTGGGGTGAGCGGGGGTCTGGCGCGCACAATGGACAGACCCCATCTGGATCGGAGGGTAAAGATTAGAAAGGCAAATGGGAAAAACCCCAGGGAACTTACCCTGTCTGTTGCCGGATAAAGGGAAACGGGATGGAGCGGAATGGAGCAGAGCTGAGCAGAACGGAACGGAATCTCCTAGTTCTTCTGAGAGAGGGTGTGAACCTCAACCCCGATGGGGGAAGCCCAAAAACCCTCCTGGGTTTTGGCACCAAATGTAAGCTCAGGGGCATGGCTAGTGTCCAAATAAAATCAGACAGATAGCAGCCGAAGCAAGCTTTATTGGAATTTGGCTCCTGGGTAAAATTCCCTGCCCCCCGGGATGCAGGTCAGGGTAGAGAGCCAGAGAAAATTGCACATGGCCCCAGCTGCCCAGGCTCTTTATAGGCAGGAATGGGCGGGGGTCCTGCTGAGTGACAGGTGGATGTAAGAATTCAGTGGAGTTTTCCTGCCTGTTTGGTCACTGTGTGGCGCGCTGCCCTTTGCCTCAGTTGCTCCACTCTCCCTCATATAGTCACCCAAATTCCGACCTAACAGGAAGGTACAGGAAGATGGGATGCTTCCGGAAAAAGAAAATAGGCAACATCGAGTAGCTAATATCACATTCATATTCTGGTAATTTAAAATATTTATGATTAGGTTCATGTGCAAAGATATAAAGAACTCTCTTCTCATGTTAGTTCACTTTTTCAAAAAAATATCATATCTAAAGGTAACCTTCCAGTTTGGCCAGAATTCTGGATGTTCAGAATGGTAAGTAATGGCTTTCCTGTGCCTCCACTGTAAAAAGCAGAAGCCAAGTCATTCTATAAATAAATGGGAAAGCCACAATGTACAAATGCGATTGGGTATTCATATATTTTTCAACTTATTTTTAAATCTTGATTTTAGGATGTAAAGATTTAGAACATGCAACTAGAGTTTATGTGCAATGGAAACTGGTTTGGTTAAAAAGTGGTTCACCAAAACTTTCCCTATTAGTTTTGTCACAATAGAAATGATGTCTCTGGAGAAGGGTGTGAGGAGTTCCCAAAGTTGAATTTAACTTAGGACCAGTGGGGCTCTTGGCATACAGGATGGAAAAGAATTTCAGCACAAATCAGACAAGGGCATAGACAGAGATTTATTTCGAAAGTAGATACAGAGTCAAGAGAGAATGCAGGCTACCTGTGAAGACACAATTGGGGACAGGCAGTTAGTGTAGAAATAAGAAATTGGGTCAAATTGAGGAAATGGAGGCCACGAAAGCCATCTGCATCTGGAAGTTGGAGACCACCCCTGAGGTTGGAATGTCAGTGTCTCCAGAGTCCTTTTGATCACCAAGGTTACCTGCCTAACTACCTCTCCCAAAAAGCTGCAGGCAGGGAGTTGCTAACTAATACCCCCTGGACCCTTACCTGAATCTCCATTTGGCCCTTCCCCCTGCCATTCGCTTCGCATCTTTTTTGCTGTGTCACCCTGCAACTCCTGCCTAGTCACATAGGCAGGAAGGAGAGATAAGAGGGGAGAGAACTGGAGAACAAAAGGGACCTTAACCTATAAAAGATGTAGGGTGCGCTCACTTTTTGGGATTCTAGAACATCAGTCATGGCCCCCTTCTCCCCCTCGGGAGAAATCTGTATTGTTACTACCTTTAAATAAAACCTGCTTAATATGCTTGCCTTGGCGTGCTTCTCTAGTGTTCAAACTTCAACATTTCAGGGAGAAGAACTCGTCACTGGTAAACAGTGACATCCCAACTATCACCTAGAGCTCCGCACTCATCCAACCCATGACAGAGACAATGATAAAAAGCGACCCTGCTACTGGCTGTACCTTCTCCTGGGTTGTTTTGGTGAACCACTCTTTAACCAAGCCAGTTTCCATTGTACATAAACTCTTGTTGCATATTCTAAATCTTTACATCCTAACAGTAGCATCTCCTTTTCTTGAGAAGTGTCAGAAATTTGTTCATCAAGGATTCTCACTCTTACCTCAGCAGCTAAAGAACCCCCAAGGTACTTCCCATAGAAAATTCTAGGCACTGACACAATGGCATGGGAAAGAGGAAATGTTGTAGAACATTTCTTTCTCAGTGATCATAGGTTTTTATTTTTACTTTCTCCTAGACTAAATATTGGGCGTAGGGTAGGGAGACATTTAGAACATACTGATCTCAGTAAGTTTCATATGTGGGTTTTTTTCAATTAAAATATGGCATATATGAAAGAAAAAAATCACATTTAATATGCAACAAAAATACACAAATCACACCCTATTTCAAAAAATCAAGTGCAATCATGTAATTAGCATTCAGATCAAGAAATAGATTATTACCAGACTCCAGAAGATACCCCTCCTTAAGTTCCCTTTAGTCACTAATCATCTCCTGTTCCAACCAAGGAAAACCACTAATTTCTAATGCTAGAGATTAATTTTGCCTCCTCTAGAGATTTATAAACATGGAACAAAACAGAGTCATAATGTATGTCTGTCTTCCTTCACTGCATATCTGTGAGGTTCATCCATACTTTTGCATGTATTTAGAGTTCATCCATTTCTGTTGCTGTATAGTATTCTACTGTGACAATATGGCAAAGTATTATTTATCCTTTCTACTTTGATAATCATTTAGGTAGCTTCCATTTTGAGGGGGGTTACCAATAATGCAGTTGGAAAAAATTTTCTTACCTGCCTTTTGGCATACACAATCACTTAGCTTTATGAGTATATTTCTCAGGTACACTTATTGGAGCATAGAGTATGCAGATGACTAGTAGACATTATAAAAGGTTTTCCAAAGTAGTTATAGCACTTTACATAACTACCAGCAATATGAGAGATTTGGTCACTCATATTCATGCCAACAGTTTGATATTCTCTCTCTATGCATTTTTCATTTTAGTTATGTTGTTGAGTTTTGGTGTATTGCATTATGGCTTTAATTTTCATTTCCCTAAGATTAAATTTTTGTGTGATTTTGGCATTTGTACATTTTTTTTACTAAGAAGCTCTTTGAGTCTTTTGTTCATTTCCCCTTTGGGTTGATTTATCTCATTTTCTTCTTTTTTTAAAATTTTTAGTTGACACTGGATCTTTTATTTTATTTATTAGTTTATATGCGGTGCTGAGGATTGAACCCAGGGCCTCACACATGCCAGACAAGTGCTCTACCACTGAGCCACAACTCCAGCCTAAATTTTTCTCATTTTCTGGGAGATGTTTGTTAAATATTCTGGCTAGAAATCTCATTGAAAATACGCTTGATGATTATCTTTTCTCTTATTCAGCTGCCTTTTCATTCGTTTTGTTTGGTTTTGTTTACCAGTACTGGTATTGAACCTGGGGGTGCTATACTACTGAGCTACATTCCCACCACTTTTTATTTTTTATTTTGAGACAGGGTTTCACTAAGTTGGGAGGCTGCCCTCCAACCAGGATCCTCTTGCCTCAGCCTCCCGAGTAGCTGGAATTCTAGGCATAGACCACTGTGTCTTGCTTTTTCATTCTTAATATCTTCTAATCAACAGAAGTTTTTAATTTCTATGATTAGTGCTTTTTGTATCCTGAAGAAGAAGCAATTTTGCCTAGTAAAAGGTCATGATAGTGTTTTCCCTATATTTTCTTCTAAAAACTTTATCATATTTTCATGGTTAGATCTATAGCCCACCATATTTTGACTCTGAGAGCATTGTTAAAACATATCACTTGAATTATGCTGATATTGGGGACATATTCTTGAGTATTTTCCAGAATGAACTCTGTGAAATCAATTTAATTCTATGATTTTTGTTTTTTTTTTTTTTTTTTTTTTACTGAGTAAACTCTTTTCATCTTGTCCTTTAACTTTATTTATTTATAATTTTTTTTTTTTTTTTAGTGTCAGGGATTGTACCCAGGGTCCCTAACCACGGAACCACATTCCCAGTCTGTTTTTTATGTTTCATTTTGAGTCAGTGCCTTGATAAATTGCTTAGGGCCTCGTTAAGTTGCTGAGGCTGGCTTTGTACTTGTGAGCTTTCTGCCTCAGCCTCCCAAGTCTCTGGGATTAGAGGCATGAACCATCACCCTGGCAGGATTTTGCTTTTAATCTCACACTAAAACAATCCTATGCTAGATATGCACTTACAGTAAACACTAAAACTTTAGTTAAAACTAATATATTTTAGGTGTCTATTTTGTGTTTGGGTTTATTCTTTTTCTGAAAAAAGAATTCTCTAATGGCTCAGAACTTATCTAGTGAAGTGCATTCAGAATCCTGATGAATTTACAGAATGCAGTTACAATAGCCTAAGTTTCTTAGATCTGATTCTAACAACTTCTAAATTCAAAGATAAGAATGGTATTTACTAGTATGTAAACAACTTTTTAAAAGTGTAATTTCAGGTCCTTTGGGTATAAACCGAGGAGTGGGATAGCTGGGCCAAATGGTGGGTCCATTCCAAATTTTCTGAGGAGTCTCCTTACTGCTTTCCAGAGTGGCTGCACCCATTTGCAACCCCAACAGCAATGTAAAAGTGTGCCTTTTTCCCCACATCCACGCCAACATCTATTATTGTTTGTGTTCTTGATAATAGACATTCTAATTGGAATTAGATGAAATCTTAGAGTCGTTTTAATTTGCGTTTCTCTAATTACTAGAGATGTTGAACATTTTTTCATATATTTATTAATTACCTTTGTGTCTTCCTCTATAAAGTGTCTGTCCATTTCCTTGGCCCATTTATTGATTGGGTTCTTTGTATTTTTGGTGTAAAGTTTTGTAAGTTCTTTATAAATTTTGGAGATAAGTGCTAAGCCAAACCCAAAAAACCAAAGGCCGAATGTTTTCCCTAATAAGGGGAGAATGATATATAATGGGGGTTGGGGGGTGGGATGAGAGAATAATGGGGAAACTTTAGAATATGTAGAAGGAAATGAGAGGGAGGGAGGTATGAAAAATGGTGGGATGATACAGACATCATTACCCTATGTACATGTATGATTACACGAATGATATGAATCTACATCGTGTACAACCATAGAAACAAAATGATGTACCCCATGAGTGTACAATGAATCAAAATGCAGTCTGCAAAAAATTAAAAGCTAAATAAAAAGATAAAAATAAAAAATTGAAAACAAAATGCAATTTCAGGGAAAACTAAAGGATCCTGAAGGATTCAGTAAATAAGGAAATAGAAAGAGTGGGGACAGAATTGATCAATATCCAATTCGTTTTTCAAAATCTCCTTCCTACTTCCTTCATGATGAGGTAGGCACTTTCCCAAGCACTCCTTCACCAACCGGCTCTTCGACTCCATCTACATGGTTGTCTACACACAGTACAGGCAACATTGTGGGGTATCTTAATTGTATTTCACATGTGTCAATCATGCCTCTAGACGGTCTGTTCTTTGAGGTCAAGTGGGGAGGCCATAAAAAAAAAAAAAACAGTAGTTTGGTGACTGCATTCTTTGAGTTGCTTTAGGGAACTTTAAAAAGTATTACTCTTTACTGCAAATATGTTGTCCTCCTTTTTAACTTAAATGCTTGTGATTGCGTTCTGTGTACCAAAGCTTGTCATTGCAGTTAGAAATATAGTTTAAAATAGGCGTGACAAGCTCTCATTGAAGTGGAATCGGTAAAAACATTTGAATGCTTATGTTGAGAGCAATATGAAGCAGGGAGATGGGTGAGAGTTCTTGAGACAAGTTCTCTCAAAGGAATCTGAGAAGAGAGTGGAATGAGTCAGACTGGAGGGAAGACACAGAGAGGAGTTTGAATGAGAACATGGGTGATCAAGGGGAACTTTGCCTAAGTAAGCCTTTGCTGGAAAGCTGGTCCTGAGGGTAATAACTGACTCCTACTCTCTTACAGCCCCACCATATGGCAAAAAAGTCTGATTAATGAAACAAGTTCAACTAAATTTGTCTTATATCATTGAAAAATCAATAATTATACCATGTGAGTTTATAGATACAACAATAATCTGTTAAATAAATTTTGTCAGATGAGAAACATTGCCAAATTATGGCTGTTAAAATTGGGTTCATGCTTTCTCATTTTTGTACAATATGCCAAATTGAGTTTGTTTGTTTAAAAAATAGTGTTATAAGCCTATCCTTGCTGACAGACCATGTAAATGCTGTTTCTAATTCTGAGGGTTGCCTCTGCTCCCAAATAATGAATGTAAAAGGAAGCAATTTCATAGATTTATGATGTGATTTCATGGCATTATGGTGAATACTCATAACCATGGGACCTTGTAGAAAGCAGAACCTGATATTTAACTTCAGCAGTCTGGACCCCATTCTCTGTGGGAAAACATATATTTTCTCATAGCTTAAGGCCATCTTAGAAGAATAGATATGCATGACATGAAAGTTGTAACATTTTGTGAGTGTGCGTGGAGAATTTATCTTTTCTAGTCATTCTTGGCAACATTTTTCACAATTGAAAAGCTCTATCCCCGTTATGTGATGCCCTGTTTCTAGCTATAAAAATGAGAAATGCTTTTTTTTTTTTTTTTCCTACAGAAATGTTTGATTAAAAAAAAAAAGATACAAACAACTTGCTGTCAAGTTTTGGTTTTAAGATACAAATTGTGCGTTTTACAACTTCGCCCAAATAAATGTTATCTTTCCCAAGAGGTCACTGTTCAGAAATGCATAAACAAGAGTTATTGTTACCATAAAATTACTTGATGCTTTTTCAGAGAAGTAAAGGGAGAAAAAGCCCTTTAACATACCCAAATAGTCTTCTTGTCTCTGTTTTCCACCTCACAGCTGATCACTGTGAATTGTGAAAATGGCATGTAAGATGAATCTTCAATAGAGTACTTTTTCTCAGGGTTTTCCTTCCTGCTTTTCTGGTTTCTCCTTGATTATATAAATAGCATCCAGTGGCTTCATTCTATCTGGCCTCTATGTTTGGCCCCTGGCCCATCCCTCATTCTCATTTTTTGAATTGTACAAAGTACAAATAAGATGAAATCTATCCTGGTAAATTTTGTAAGTGGACTGTGTAGTGGTCAACTATAATCATAGTGTCATTCCTGAGAAGACTGTTAGGAAATCCACCAATCCACTTTGTGTGTGTGTGTGTGTGTGTGTGTGTGTGTGTGTGTGTTACTAAGGATTGAACCCAAGGACACTCTACCACTGAGCCATGCCTCCAGCACCCCCCCCCCCTTTTTTTTTTTAATTTCTGAGAGACAATTTTACTAAATTGCTTAGGGTGGCCTCAAACTTGCCATTCTTCTGCCTCAAAGTCCAAGTATCTGGGATTATGAGTGTGCACCACTGTGCCCAGCCTACTTTTAATACCTCTGTGAAAAGATTTCAAGCTGGGAGTGTTTAGAAAGGATTCATGCAAAAGATGTGCTCCATTTGTACCACATTAATTTAAAAACATAGCTATACTGTCAACATTTAAAATTGAAGAGTAGACATACAAAAATAACATGGAAGCTTTCTAAATTCTCTTGAGTAATGAAATGTTCCTTCTGTGCTGGGCCCAAATGCTGGCCTTCACGTCTCAGTCTCCATTCTCTAATCATCGTATAACCTGCCTGGTCCCTGCAGAGGTTTGAATGCTTCACTCCCAAGCCACAGAAGATCTTCTGCCATCTTCTTTATCCCACAGATGTGCAACATTCACTCCCACATTCTTTGACACCACTGGCCCACTCAGAGGAATATTCTTTCTTCCTGACCCTTCGAGCTTCATCTTTAGCCAGGAACTTCTCTGGGCAACCATCACTTATACTGTTTTCCTTTTCCTTTGAAATCAAGTAGCATTGTATAAATCACTACTTAATCAGGCTCTCTCTTGCAACGTTGAAGGACAGTGTCCCACCTGGACCTTTGATCAAAGTTACCACTTGTTAATTCACAAATGAAGAGTCAGGGTGAGCTACCAGTAAATTTGCCCACTTGGATTATAAAAAAGGACTTCACTGATTTTAGATCCCATTTCTTTTTCATTTTCCTTTCCTCTCAGAGGAATCTTCACTCCACCCTCCACTATTCTTTCCTGATGATTTGGAGGAACAACTGGGATAAATAGGAAATAGGGAATTTTTCCTTCAACTTCAGAGGAGGCTATTGTTGGAAACCTGTAGCCTCCTTAGGGACAGAAATTGCATCTTCTCTCCTGGCTACCAGCAGCATTGAGTCTGAGTAATCAATACAAGCATTTGAATGAACAAATGAGGGACTGAAGACCAGGTTACATGAAGGTTTGAACTGAAATTAGTGAGCCACTTAAGTATGATGGACTTTACCAGGAAGTAGAGGAGCTGTGATCTAATGGAACTGGTGTCTGGTCAAAAATAACTGGTCACTACTGATTATTTTCTCAAAAAAGTATTACTCAGAATGATTTTTAACAATCCCAATACAGTGTCAATATCCTAATAAAAGATCCTTTTTAAGTTGTTGGAAGCTTTTTTTTTTTCTTTTGGTAGGACTTCGTTTTGGCAATGGGGTCTACCTCCAGCATCTAGTGAGCTACAGTAGATTTATCCCACAATCTACTGGGTGAGGATGAGGGAGGATAGGTGCGGGGTTCTGGGATATTGGTAGAACAGATAGAAATAAATTTTATGGTGCTATCCACATTCACAAAATCACACCCCTTGAGAAAAGAAAAACAGAAGAAGAGACATTCGAGTACATTAACTACACGCAGGTACAGGAGCCTAACCTGACCTTCCTCTCACAATGAACAACTAGCCACTTAGCAGTTCTCTAATTAGTAGCTGACTCAGGAGGCTAACTCCTCAGAGTTCTCTCCTCGACAATTTCATCAGCAAATGGTATGTCCCTCTTCACTATTAGTTTATTTATTTATTTATTTATTTGTTTTTGAAAATCGATCAGTGATTTGAGAGTCAGTTTCCCAGCAAGCTCTTGTGCCCAGCCTCGCCTGAGGAATGAACCCTGCTAATCTTTCTAGCAGGTCCACTCTCCCCAGCTGAGCTCCAATGAGGGGACCTGGCACTGGGAGAGAGGTGGGGCTGTCGTAGCCACCGAAGCGAAGCGTGAGAGAGGAGGCTGCCTGAGCAGGGCTGCAGGGAGGCTGAACTAATTCAAAACCTGATTATCTGGTCACTTCTCCTCTGGCATCTGCTCCTAAATTTCATTCATCACGGACTGTAGAAAACAATCTCAGGTTTTCACGCACTCACCTTAACAGTTAGAGAGATCAGGCCTGGAGGAGAATGTCTAAACATACTTAGGGGGGAACGTGAAAGCAAGAAGGGGAAAAAAAAAAAAATATAGGGAGCATTGTAAATCTACTTAAAAACAAAATCTAAATGTCACACTATATATCATCCTATAATGGATCTCCCGCTGTGTCCTTCACTGTCTCCTTCCTGCTTTGGCTGTGTTCGCCAGCATCAGCCATGGGGAAATACTTGTACGCATTTTTCTACAAGCAGTACTGAACAAAAGATTCTGGTGGTAATTTGCCAACTTACCATTTAGAACAAAGGAAAAGTAGGTGTTTGGCAAAAATGTGAATTAAGCCAACATTGGCATCAAGAGCCTTCCATCTCTAATTCCCCCACCCTTGGGCTGCTCTCTTCCTGCTTTCCTCTTATGATCCATGTCCACAGATCCAATCCTTTCTGTTCTCTGTAAGACTTGCTTTTTACACAGCAGTAGGAGTCCATTCATACCAGGATGTGGGCAACAGAGGCTGCTCTTGCCACTGTGGGAAACAAATAAGGTTTTGAATAACAAAATTGCAAGTGTCGATAATCAAGTGATGTATATGTGGGGAAAGGGTAAGGTGAAGTCTCAGTAGGGTTTAAGAGATTTTCCTTCCCCAGGAAAAATGCCTTTCAAAGTTGGGCCACTCATCCTGGAACTAGACAATTTCTTCTAAGGGGAATGGAAAAGGTACTGCAAAGCAGGAGACAGACTGCCATCATCCAGGATCATTAAACAGTCGGATCACCATCTCCATTATCTCTTATGTGTAGTTCTGCAAACAAGAACTGGAAAGGCGAATCGCAAAATTCAGAAGTTATCACATGATTGCCTCGAAATCTGAAGGCAGATAAGTGGTCCATCTAAATGACAGTGAACCAGTACTTTCTCTGGTTTAAAAGAGGGGCAGAATGACTCTTGCTTCTCTCTTTGACACAGCCTTTGCTTTGAGCTCTGGATCTTTTCTAATGAAAAGATATTAGGAGTTGGGGTTGCAAAGAGGGAGAGGCATTCTAAATAGGAAGAAGGTGAAAACAGGCATCAAAGATAGCTAAATAGGATCTGTGCAAGCCTGACAGTTGTAGTCCCAGACCTCTAGCAGGAACTCCCATAACTGACAATCCTTTAGGAAGAGGCATCTTGTTTTCCCTATGCCTTGAGACTGGGGTAGAGGTGAGGAGCACATTGCATCCTGTATTCTCAGTTCCACGCTTTCCATGGGGCCATCAGTCCCTCCCTCTAGCCTCTCAACTGAAAGTCTGTGTTTAGGGATTTGTAGGAGGGAAACTTCTCACAGTCTTAATATTCTTTAATAAATATCAAATAAAAACACCAAAAGAGAGGCAGCCTGAAGAGCTTCCTCATGGCAGGGGGCCCATATCTTGGAAAAATGACTGTCCATTTGCTTTGTCTTGTGTCTTCCCCATTAGAGACTCCTGGGGTGCTCCTTGGATCATCTATAATCCTACATCCTTAACAGAGCACTGTAAGTCATTTTTCTTTAATGAAAAAGATTGGGAGCAGGAAAAGCTGAACGCGTGTGTTGTTTGATGAGCAGAAAGAATACAGTATTCTTAAACTTTATACCATCTATTCAGAAGTAGAATGACAACCCATTAAAAATGTAATTCTCTCCTTTCAAAGATTTTTTGTGTGTGTGGGAAATACTAGTTAAATATATGTCCATTTGTGTTACCCATTCTATATAAGAGCACATTAGTAAACAGAATTCCCAAACAGCTTGTATCAGGGAATGTAGTTGCTCCCAGGGATGATATTTTGCTAGAGACTTTGCAAATATGTCTGTTTTTTGTTTTTTTTATATTTCTATAATATCTAGTACCACAAAGCTCAGATAGCTCATCAGTGCTACACAATGGCAATGCAGGAATTCAACATAAGTGATCTTTTCTTTTCTTCAATGTCTCCTCTTCAACTCCAGACTCAGTCAGTATATTAAATGAGCTCATCTCTTTTGTTCCTGTGTCTGAATTCTATGAATTCATTCATTCATTCATTCCATGCATGTCTATGGACAGCTCTAGTGATTAACTGTGAACAAAACAGAACTGATTGCTAATTTAAGAAGTTTATATTTTAGTTGGGGAAGCAAGCAATAAAAAGTAAATAGGCATAAATGAGCACAGCATATTGTGATAGATATGCAAGGGAAAATAACCAGCACCTTGAGAAAGACAAGCAGGGACAGACATAAACAGTCTAAATGGGTTGGATGAGTCCTCTTTGGAGGATGAGAAAGAGTCAGGAGGAAAGAGATTTAGAGAAAAAGAGCAGCATTAAGACTTTAAGTCTGGCTTCTGTTTGGTCACCTCTTCTTCCGCCATCTCACCTCTTCCCACTTCATTCTTGCTCTTCTATTTCTGATGACCAGAAAGGAGTGGAATTAGCTCTGGAAACCAGCAGTCTGTACAGGGCTGACTTCTGACATGCAGAGCTCTCTGCTGCTCATGCACTACCTGCCTACCAGCTAGCTTTTCTGGTGTCTCCCATTTTAGCTTTTTCATCTCTTTTCTATGGTTAGCCTGAAGGATCCTGTGAGCCCCATTCCATCCACTCTCTAAGTGCTCTCCTCATTGCTTGCCCAGCTCTTCAGTTCTGATCTCTTTCCTGGTGTTTATGGATTGCACTTCTAAGTTGAAAGCAGAAAGCATTTCCTCCAACACTGACCTCATCCTCTGTCTTAGACTGTGATTCATACCCAACAGGGAGGCCTTGGTTCTCTTCTGTTGTTGTTTATGTCTCTGGAAAAGCATTCCCATCCTATTGAGGCTGATCCTTAAAACCTAACTTAGCAGGTCTTTGGGATTAACTTTCTAACCAGTTAGAAGCATGGGATCTGGAATGAGATTACTGCCTTTGAATTCTGGGTCTCACTGGCTGTGAGACTTAGGGAAAAAAAATAACTTCTTTCTGTCTTAATTTTCTCAACTATGAAATGGAGTCATAGTAAGTACTTCAAAAAGCAACTGGAGGATCAAAAGAGGAAATATATGTAAATCAGTTAGAAAAATACCTGGTACATAGTACCTGTGTCCTGAAAATATTAAATAGGTCAATAAAGGGAGATAATTTGGCAATTAGTAATGTGATCTAACACACACATTGAGAGGTTTAGATCTAGGAAGCATGGAGAATAAAATGAAATACTAAAAATATAAATATAAGATTATAGTTGACCAGGTTGAGTCTTAGTTGCCATAATATTGAACTCTGTGCCATGATTGCTATAAAGCTAATTAAGAAACAGAGATGATTTAGCAGGAATCCTATCCCTGTGAATGTTGGACTGAGTGTGTGACTATGGACCAGTTATCCTCAACTTCTGGAAAAGAAAAAAATGTGGCAGCCCCACAAACCAAGCAGATTATTTTCCTCTTTGGACTCCACTGCCTGCCTGCTCTTCTCTCCTTGTTAATTCATAGGTTAAGAACTGGGTGACCCCTCAGATGTTTCTGTGATTATTTTCTCCAAGCATGGAACAATGTCAAATTTCAATGGTTACGGCTTTGAATAATTCAAATATTAAACAGTTGTTTCCCAAAAGGACCCCATTTGTCACCTAAAGATTCATGATATTGACAGATAAGAATGTAAATAGCAGCACGTGACAATACTACAAAACTCTATATGAATTTGCTACATTGACAACAAATGGATGATATCGGGACATAAGAAGACTCTGTGCAGGACATTTAAATTAGATCTAGGCACCAGAGCCATAAGTCTAGGTGATTCGCTTTTTCAGATACACACAGCCAGTTTGAAATGCTGCATGAATAGGAAGATGACTCTGCCAACTCCAGCCAGCTACAGATTCCTGTCATTAGTAATAAATGACCCTGGTAGTCTTGAAAATGAATAGCATCCAGAGTTATAAAATGGCTCTGTTCCAGATGATGTTTGTTTATGTGCAGCAATTAGAGCCCAGCTGCTATAGGGAGACAGTAATATTCCCAGCTGGATTTTAGGAAATGTGGCCTTTCATTAAAGAGACTGCCCTCAAGAAATTGGATTTGTATGAACTAAATGAGATAAACCTTGCAAGGATGTGTTAAAAAGGCTGTATGAAGTCATGAACCCCACTGATTCGTCCTCACACTCCAGTCCTGAAGGCTGAGTAGTAGTGAAACTCATTCATATAACAAAAGAAGACCTGCACTGGGGTTGCCACAGAGCAAAACGGGAAATGTACTAGTCTCCTAGGCAACCATATGAATTTATATTTGGACTGTAGACCCAAACCACTGTTCTGGAGTAGGTTCGATTTCAAGACCTTCAATTCAATAAGGAATTGACGTGACATGCAGTATGAGGTCATAGGAATTAAGGGGTGATGGAAAGATAGTCAAAAATTGGGAATTTATTGGGAAAAATTGCTAACTACAAAATTTCCCTACAAGAAAGCTAGCAGAAGCTCCTCTTAGAAGTAAAATGCAATTCCAAATAGAAATAAAGAAATAAAACATCACACTAAAGTCACATTCCCTATCAGATGGGGTAGTCTTGTAATTGAGAGTATGACAGGAAATGCCTGTCAAATACTGTCAAATTCTACTATCAGAATTGTTTTTATCATAGTTTCCTAAATCCTTCCTCCACGCGCTAGTTTCAGGATCTAGCACCTTGACCTTCAGGAGGGCAAATGGGCTTGTTGTGAAGGGGTTCGTCATTGGGTGGAAGGCAGTGTCTGAGTACATTTTCCTCCCCTTTCATTTTCTAAAACATCCACACTCATGAGAAGATCATCCTAAGTGTTCAGGCTACTCAAGACCTGGGTTAGATGGTTTTATAAGCAAGCCAATAGAACAATTCACTTTTAAAATCAACTTGTCAACATTAAAAAAAAAAAATGGTAAAATTCACATGAGAATCCCTGTTGTTGGCGTCTCTTATAGAGTCAGCAGTCTGGTAAGACTTGATACAGATTTCCTCCAAGACACCTGGTTAAGACCATGTTCCTTTCCAAGGGTCATGGGAAGTTCTCACCTGCCCTGTTCTTTTGATGATTTACTTCTTTAGCTATCTGATTTGTGATCCATAATATTGGATTTGAGTAGGGAATGGTGACTTCTGAAGAGAATGGAAAATAAAGAACCCCAGGGGCCTGGTAAGGCAACTTTTTTCTTCCTGTTTCCCAGCAGTGTCCTGGAGAATAGCAGGGACCCGGAGGCTTGGTGGTTCATGGAGTAAAGCAAACCCCAGAATTCACTGAAAATACCCAAATCTATTTCAAGACACAGAAAAAGTGATGATTCAATATTTAAAAATCCATGGGAGCTAAGCCATCAGCCACACCCACAAGTATCAGCATAAACAAAGACCCATGATCAAATGGGCTTCCCTCTAAGAAGCATGGAAACTTCAATCTTGGAAAGATTGTGGGGTATAAACTTCAAATGCTCTGAGGTGAAATTTCCAGTCAACTTCAGCAAGTCAGACCCTTGGGTTTGAAAATTGAATTGATTTAAGAAAATAAATAAATAAGCCACATATCTTGAAAACTGAATTCACCAACTTGGAATTGTATCTACCACAGAGGAAACTAAGAGGGAAGGGTACTATTTCCTCTAAGACAGAACTCAGATATTAAAGACATCCAAACAGATATATTTTCCTGACAGTTAGAACTACATACAAATCCATTTTTAAAGAAAGCAGCAAAATGAAATTTATTCGAACAAGCCGTTGCTTTTAAAATAGTTAATTGGGAGATTCATGTACAGCATCTGTCAATCTTTAGGACTGAAGGAATTGCCTAGTTCTGTTCATGGTATTGACTATGCCTTCTTGGTGGCACTGGACTGGCTACCACTGTACTGGGGGCCTTAGAATCACATAGGACCAAAAGCAGGTGAGCTCTGGGGCCTCTTTGGGCAGCCTAACAACTTCCAGCCTATCACACACGCTTGACAAGATCAGAAACACTATATTGGATTACACTTAGCAGGCCCCAATACAACCTTTAGAACTCCATCTTTTTTCTGATACTGTGACCTTTTAAAGTGCCCTGACGGCCTAAGTGCATCAGCTGTGCGTATGCACCAAAGGAGATAACCTTGCAAATAAGAGCACTGTGCTATCTGGCTTTATCACATTTAACGTGCCTTTTGAAGTTAAAAACAAGATTATCCTATAAATGCTTGGCAAGCTGCAGTTAATCCTCATCTTCATGAGGGAACATGAAAGGACACCCTTAACACCCAATATCGGCTCAGGATTTTGTGTGTTATTAATGCAAGAGATGAACCTGGTGCCACACTGGTGAAACTCGTCCACATCACTATGCTAGGTGATGCTCCACTGGCTATAACAATAAAGCAGTTTTCTTCCATAAAATGTCTGCCTTGGTCTTTTTTTATTTCAAATCCAGTGAAGATTTTGAACAGCATTGCCTCAGCTTTGAGAAACTAGAAACTTCAAACCTTAGTTCATGAAATCAGATCTTAAAGAGAGATAATAATTTGCTGCTGTGAATTGTGGTTGTGGAGTATCTTTCTAGGTAACTATTTCAGTTTTTGCATAAATTAATAGGCACAGTAGCATTTGCCAGTACCTATATTTCCAGCTATTTGGGAGGCTAAAGCAGGAAGATTGTAAGTCCAAGATCAACCTGAGCAACTTAGCAAAACCCTGTCTTAAAATATTGTTGCAAGGGCTGAGAATGTAGCTCTGTGTTAGAGTGCTTGCCTAGCATGTATGAGATCCTGGGTTCAATTCCTAGTACCACTGGGAGGGGGGGAAGATTAAGAAA
This sequence comes from Sciurus carolinensis, assembly GCF_902686445.1. Lineage (NCBI taxonomy): Eukaryota > Metazoa > Chordata > Mammalia > Rodentia > Sciuridae > Sciurus > Sciurus carolinensis. Next base: position 50,995,641 of record NC_062227.1, on the reverse strand, counting down.
AAAAAACAAAGAAAAGAAAGGAGGCTACTATATCTGCTTTCCAATAGCCTAAGGCTTATTGTGATTCCATATTTAAGAAAAGCATGGAACACTCTGCCTAAAAGATAATAAAAAAAAGTCTGATACTAAATGAGGAACTCATTTCTTATTTGTAGGCACTTCTGATCCTGTTTATCATATCAGAATCTTAGGATACCAGGACTAAGGAAGATCTCTCCTATGATCTACACACCCTGTAGAAATTCACAAATAATTTGTTCAGTCATAAAATATATTTGTCCACTTTTAATCATATATTCATGATTCTTTGATATAAAGAGCTCACATTTTTCATGGGGGTATGGGCTAAAAATTTTCTTGTTAATTTCAGCTGAACTTCTGGAGATATTTGATTAAAATGACTTTGTGGACATTCGTATCTATGTAGCATCTATATCAAAAAAGATGAATTAACTTATAATAAAACCATTGAAATTTACTTTTTAAGGAAGTGTTTTAAATGACTCAACTTACAGGTATGATGAGGAACAACACAGAGAGGTCAAGGCTGTTGAAGGAAGAATTATTATTTACTGTTCCCAAGAAAAGGAGGTAAGTCACTCCGGGAAGCACCAGGATTAGTCAGGAAACAGGAGGGGTGAAAGGAAAGCATGGACAAGAATGTATATTACTATAATGGCAGGAAGCGATTGAGTTGAGGCACCTACATCTGAAGAAAGAGAAAGACAGATGTTTCAGGTTGTGCAATCAGGGTGATATGGATGTGTTGTGGTTTGGATATGAGGTGTTCCCCAAAGCTTATGTCTGAGTCAGTGCAAGAATTTCCAGAAATGAAATGATTATATTATGGTAGTTGGGTTAATCCACTGATATGGAATAACTGGGTGGTAAATGTAGGCAGGTAGTGTGTGGCTGGAGGAGGTAGGTCATTGGCAGCGTGTCTTTGGAGTTTTTACTTTGCTCCAATTTCTCAATTGCTGTATGCTGACTTTCCCTCCTCTACACATTTCTGTGATGATATTCTGCCACACCTTGGACCCAGAGCAATGGAGTTGACTATTTACGGACTGAGTACTCTGAAACTGTGATCCCTAAATAACTTTTTTTCCTTAATTATTTTTGTCAGGATTTTTGGTTACAGTGACCAAAAAACTACTATATCAGGGTGTAAATCACTTTAACCATTTTTGGCTCATACTTTAAAAATGTAAAATCATTGCCTACAAAATATTAAGAATGATTATTTTAATACTTTACACTAACATTAACCAACATGTATGCTGATTTTAGATATTTATTAACAAATAGAATTTCAATTATTTGAACTATGTTTGAAGTGTATTCATGAAATATTCTTACCAACCTTTCTATAGCTACTTTGAGAAAACTTAAACATTTTCTTCAAAATACATTTTACAATTGTACCAATTAAATCAATTAGATTTCCTTTAATGCATTTTATTTCCTTTAATTCATGAGAACATAATTAATGATTTTCCTCTCTTAGGTTAGTATTCTAGTTTATGATTGTTCATAAGGTTATTATTAACTGTCCTGGGTACCATTTTGAAGCAGATAACTTTCTTTTATAGCAATCAATTATATATAGTAGCAGAAAACAATTCATCTTTTAAAAGCGTTTCATTCCATTTTAGACACGAATTAGTTAGTAACACTTAAAACATTACTATTTTGTTCCTGACAAGGTTGGGAATAGGCTCTGATTAAATGTGCACTTAAATTTGCTGTTTGTTGGCATTCTGCACACTCATTTGTGTGTGTGTGTGTGTGTGTGTGTGTGTGTGTGTCTAAAGGGTTCAATTAGTATTCTGTGGTAATCTGTTCATCACGTAGAAGCAGCCTCTAAGCAGAGGGCTTGACATTCAGAATCAATATTGTGCAGAACATTTAAGTGTCACAGTAAATATCAATAGGCCCAAAGTCATTCATGTGCTGGGCAAGATCTAATTAGCAATGCAACCAGAATGGCCAATTTGTTTCCAAATTCTTTCTGCCAGAGCTCTGCCCCTCAGTCATAGCCAAATGCTGAAATATCACAGGTTGGCAGTCGCAGGAGCCCACCGTGGCTCAGTACACCTGCACTCACTGCTGCTCAACCCAAACCACATGGGTCTTCAGCCCAAGCAGTGCATGGATCTGATACTCTGTCCAAGTATACAGGACTGCCTTGTTCTGTAATTTTATGTTTTAATTTAAGATACGATTTTAGAAGACAAAAGTTTCTGAAAAAATAAAATATATATGAAAAATAATTGAATAAGACCCATAATATAAGTAGCTTAAATGAAGATGTTCACAATAACTTATTTAGTCCAGGTAGCTACTGTGAAAATAACCTTTTAGTTTAATGATTTAGACACTCTAGGTGATGAGAAGCAGGGTGGTATTCTGGAAAGAGCAGGGGACTATATATGAAGTAATGGAACCATGCCACTCTCATTCTCTCCTTAAATACTGCCACTTCTCTGGACTTCAGTCACCTTGTAGTGATTAAATGAGTACATTGGAGAGTGTCATGCAAACACAACATTGTCTCTTTGTACAAGATCATTTGCTTTAAAGTTTAGATTTATGATATTTAGACTTTTTAATGACAAAACTGTTGTCCTTAGCTAAATGACTTGTTATAAATTGACCAATTTCTATTTGTACTTGCCATCTTCTGTTTGATGATCTCTACAAATATCACACTAAAATAACTCATTTAAGGACCAGTTTCTCAGAGACATTGTTGAACAGAAAGCCCCTCATCCTGCAGACCTGATTTCTCAAAGGCTTGCCTCAAAATTCAGATATCAAAAGGAGTCATGAACAAATCATCCATGTGATAGACACATCAGGAATATGGTTTGGTGGTCCCAGGGAGCCGGGCACTCCCCACCCAAACCCCTGAGTTAGAACACAAAGCTGCATCAGTGATGTAGAAGCCATGGAGGTAAACAGGCACTGAGATCATTATCAGCATCCATTCTGAGTCTGCTTTTCATTATTTGACAAATAGCCATTAGGTATAAAGCCATTTCATAAGACTCCAAATCAAAATATGAACAAGGTATATCAAATCTAGTGAGAAAGTATATACAAAACAGAACTACCTACCCATTGTGACACATTCCCCAGACCTCCATCAATATGGTCATCAATGGAGCCTATCTCACACAGTGCTTTTCCTTCTACCTGGACTTGTTTGAAGAACTCCCCCCTACCAACATTCATATCCAGATGCAACCAACCTGTGAATGTGACCTTATTTGTAAATGTAATTAATTAAAGATGAGGTTGTACTGGGTTAGGATCAAAATCAAAACAGGTGATCTTATAGGAAAAGGGAAGTTTGGAAACAAAATCATGGAGACCAGGCCATGTGAAGATACAAGCAGTGATGAGTTACAATTATCAGACTAGGAATGCCAAGGATTATTAGCAACTGCCAGGGGCTTAAAAAAAAAAAACAAAAAGGAAAGGATTCTTTCCCAGATCCTTCAGAGAAAACATAGACTGATATCTGAATTTCAGAATTCCAGCCCCCATAACAGTAGAAAAACAATTTCCTGTTGTTTTAAAAATCTCAGTTTGTGGCACTTTGTTATGACAGCCCTATGAAACTAATACCCTGGGGGAATTAAGACCTGCTATTTCTTTTTTAGAGAAAATGTCATTTAAATAGCCAGGGAGATCGATTCACCAGATATCAATCTAGAATAAAATACAACTGAGTGCCAAAAGGATTAGGAAGGAATAGAAAGATCAGAGAACAAGGAAATTACAGAATTGAATAGCTGATTAAAGCTGATTTCTTGGGGTTAATTATACAAATCTTAATCTAGCTCACTTTACTGAGAAAATCTTAAGGAAATGTCATTCAAGCACTAATGAAATTAATGTTCCCCTTAGGGAATATTCACTGAAGTTGTCAGTGCTGTTGGCCACACCTCATCTCCCTGCCTTTGTCTCATCCAGTATCCCCACAGTGGGAATTGCCAGCTCCCTAACGCCCAGCCCAGCCCACAGTCATCCCTGGTCAAACTGAAGGTAGCTCTGCTCCATCATGTGCAACAATTTACACAAAGCGAGAGCAAGAAAGAGGGAAATCAAATATCCAATATGTCAAGTTCTACTTACTTTTACATACACAGGTTCATCATTCATTTATTTGGCATTCACACTGATCTTGTCTATTTTTGTTAGATATTTCCTAAGTGGCTGACTTGTCTCTTGCCTTTTTTTTTCCATTTACATTTGTGTTTACCTTGTTCTGCCTACACCTGCCTTTAACTGCTGGAGTTCCATGTGGCCTAAGTCTCCCATGAACAGGGCTCTAGTATGCAGGAGTAAACTCCTCTCAGAAGTTCAAACTCCCAACAGCACTTGTACCAATCAGCCCCACTTATGTTTCCTTAGTTCACTGGATTGGACTCTTTTCCAAAAATTCATCTCACTCCAGAGTCTGTCCTATTGTCCTCCTGATGGCCAAATCTCCTTTGTAGCAACGAAAGCCAAGTCTAGAACATACTAATGACTGAGGACCCTTGGTTAGTGTCAATTTCCCATTCCCAGAGCCGGATTCTTCTCATATTCTGCATTCTAAGTCACATATTCTCTTTGTCAAGTAGGCATCAAATATTTATTGCAGACTCCTGTGTGTCAGATACCATTCTAATGATACGATGCTAAATATGATATGCAGTTTCTTCTGTCATGGAGTGGAGGTTCTACAAACAAGCGATAGACCTAGAAAAGCAAACAAACAAAAACGGTTGAACAAAAATTCAAGCAGCATGTGGATAAATAAAACAACTGCCATGCTAAGACATCCTATTAAAACAAGAACAAAGAGCTGAAAGTGAATGAAGAAGAGATTGGGAAAACATTCCAAAGGTGGCATTGAAACTCATGTGAAAAGAAACAAACAGAACTAGCCCTAGAATTATAAGTAAAAGCACCCAAGTCCAGGGATTCAGCCTGCACAAGAACTGAGGAATTGCAGAACATGTGTAATACAAGAATTCAAAGAAGACACATTGTGTGGCAGAAAAAAAAAATGGAATGAAGAGTGACTCTGTAGCTTCTTGTTACTGCTGTCACAAATTGCCATAAACTTAAGTGCTCTAAAACAACACCAGTTAGGGTTCTGGAGGTCAAATATCTGAAATGTTCTCACTGGGTTAAAGTGAAGGCTATGTTCATCGTAGCTGCTTTCCTGGGGAGACACCAGGGAGGATCCATGTCCTTGCCTGGTCCAGCTTCTAGAGGCTGTCTGTTTTCATTTGTGGTCCCCCTTCTAGTAATCACACCATTTTAACCATCATCACAGCTTCTTCTCTGACCCTCCTGACTCTCACTTCTAAGGACACCTGTGGTAATACTAGACACATCCAGATCTTTCAAAGTAATCTCCCCATCTCAGATCTTTAGCTTGCATGGGGAAAATTCTCTTTGCCAGGTAAGGTAACATATTCACAAGTTTTGGGAATGAAGATATGATATGCACTTTGGAGGAAGAGTGTGTTATTTTTCTGTTTATCCCAGTATAGAAGAAGATTGGAGAAATATGAAATTCTGAGCAAGGAACATAGGTTCTGATAAGTAATTTCAAAGATCTTTAATTAAAATGGAAAGCTGTGGAAGGTTTTAAGGAGGAAAGTTCCATTTTATTGTTTATTGTTTTAAAAGAGATCGTCTGTACCAGTGTATAGAGAAAGGATTCAAGATGGGAAAGAGGGATGGTTAGAATCAGAGAGAAGGTTGGGCATAAGGCTCAACAGAAGAATATAGGGTCAGCACACATAAGATCTTAGCTCTAATCCCCATTATCAAAAATCAAAATAGAACTAACAAGCAAAAAAGCTATAGTGCCCCTTTAAAAGTCAGCAATATAGCTCAGTGGTAGATCATGTGCTTAGTATGCACAAAATTCAATGTTCAATTCAGTTGTCAGCCCCAAGAAAGAAAAGAAAAGAATCAGAGAGAAAGGAAGTTATCCCTTTAAATTGGGTAAGACATGGAAGTTCAGGCTAAAACAGTGGTAGTAGAGATGGAAAGGAAAAACTAAGTTCAATTTTGCCAATTCAACTTGATTTTAGAATACAAATAATGAAGAAATGGGCAAAAATCAAGGATAATTCTTAGGTTTTTAAGCAATTTGTTTATGAGGAAGAGTGAAGCAAGGAGACAAGAGGGGAGATTCTAAACCCTCAGAAACCAATTATTGGGCTTTGACATGTTCAGGCTCAGTTGTCATGTATACTTGACCTCTTTCCTCTGATGGACACTTTCAGTCCTCCTCAATTACCTTCCTTCCTCCTGGGATATTATATGAAGCTTATTTTACCCACTTAAACTCTAATTCTACTTTTTATTTACCTGATCCCATGCTATCACTGTTAATAATTCTTAGTATTCATTAAATCTGAAACTTTTTGTCTCTCACTCAGTGACTTCCAAAAAAAGCTACCTCCCATCTAACAGCTATCCATTAAAATAATAATTCCTTTTTAGGATAAAGCTCTGGGTTCTCAGATAGTCCCAGGACTACTGAAGGCCTTTTAAGAATGAAAAGCTTGCTAATCCTTGAATCCAATAAAGTCAGAAGAGACTGAGAAATCCAGTCAAATGTCCTTTAGCTTAAATGTGAGGAAACTGAGATGTCAAACTCTATTCACTCCTTGAGAGACAGATGCAAAGCAGAAACTAAAAATTCAGGTAACAAAAACCTTCACATGACAAGGACACTTTTCACTGAACCGTGTTATTTCTCTAAAGATAAAAATAACAATCTGATACCAACATGTTTTTGTCCCCATAGAGAAAATAATGAGAAAGGTTATAGAAGCTCACTGTTTATTCTGGATTTTGTGAGATTTAAAACAAAATAAACCTTTCCTGCAGATGACTAAGCCCTCAGATACCTCTTCGGGTGGGAAAAAAAAAAAAAAAAAAGAATAAGGGGATAATTGTGCTGCTCTAGCTAGAAGGAAAAGGATGAACTGTCTTCATCATGTTATGCTAATGAAAGATGTCCAGAGAATGACTTAAATCATTTCCTCCTAGAGAAGGGTGAAACTGAGCTTCAAAGCATGCTTGGACGATGGACCAAGGAGACACTAACTCAATTTCCACGATCAATTAAATCTCTGACCCTTTTTCTCAAGTTCCAGCAGCTCCCGATGACCATCAATTGTGAAGGTGTTTTTTGGCTACGCTAGGAACTTAACTAAGACCAGTATTTCATTTTGTAAGTCACCAAACAGGTGACAAGGGATAATGACTTTCAGTCAATCTTAAGTTGGAGATAGATTCAAGCCAAAGACACAAAGGTGAGAGTCCTGTACCCGTGTCTATTATAGAACCCTGGGGTAGTTAATTTATGCTTAATGTAATTGTATATTTGAAAGCTGAAAAGTTCTGAGTGATCATTAATCTTCACAGACATATTTAGCTATGACTTGTCTTCCTGCAAGCTTTTCCTTCAATCCACTTTGGAAAGTCACACTTGCCAACTCCTCCACATTAAATAGGTGTGACTATGTATTCACAAGTTAGCCAAGCAGAATGTGTTTTTGTAGAATTCACTGCAAAAGTAGGGTCAAATTCAATTCAGAATGCAGATACATGACAATGTAACAGTTTTGGTGATTGACTTTTATATTGTGCTGAGAGTGGTTTCTATGGCAAATAACAGGATTTGTTAAATATCACTCAGTGATTCTCAAATCCATTTTTACTAGATTCCCCACAAGATAATACATATGTCCATTAAATGCACTTTAATTTTTGAACTAGAAACTTCTAGTATTAATTCATCTTTACTAACAACTAACCATGTATAACTAATTAGAACAAATATCTTAAAAAATAAAATTTTAAAAATAACAAAAAATTATCCACAAACAGTGAGCTTCTTGGTAGAAAATTGTTCATATGTTGTTAAAAATATGTGAAGATCTCTTTAACACAGAACAGAGACATTCATGAAATTGTAGCTAGTGGAGACATCCAAATCCTCTGCTGGAAGCCTCTCATTTTGGAAGTGAGACAGCTGAAGTTCAGAGTGCTCACTTGAATTGCCTATGTTCAGATGATTTATACCATCCAAACCGAAAATTTTCATTACAGTCCAAGGTACTTTTAAATTTACTGTATTTTCTTATCCTCATTGCATTCTTTTGAGTAAGGCAAGGAATAAATCAAATAATCAAAAAATGTTAAAATTCATAAGTTTTTAATAGAAGTATGTTTTATCTATGTATCCTTTGTGTGTAAAACATTTTGCTCCTACCAAATGAGATGCTTTCTCCCAGAAAAATTGACTATTCCAATAGTCCACTTGTTATTGGTTACAGACAATGTGCTAGATAGCATCTATGATCATTTGAGGGAGCATCCAAAGTGAACAAAGCACTATTCCTGCCCTTGTAGAGGCTAGGACCAAATTAGGGAGAATAATAATTTCAACAATAAAATCAGTAATTTAAGAAATTTAAGATTAAGAGGGTGTCAAAGATTTTCAATAAAGATTAAATTTATATGGTTTTGAAATTATTATTCAGATAGATGAAAAGAACTAAAGGTCAAAAAATTAGAAAGCAAAATTAGCAAAAGAGCAAAACTACAATCTGCAAGCATACAGTACCAGTGATCCAAAACCCCAGAGGAAATGGAAAGGCCATTTTAATTTGGGAGAAAGAACAGAAGACCTTCTGGGCCAGTCTTCTTGACTTCAGAGGACTAGAGGTATAATTCAGTAGTAGAGTATTTGCCTAGAATGAGCAAGACCCTAGGTCTACTCTCAGCATCAGAGAAAAAGGTAAACTGAGGCACAATTTTTAAGAGTTTATTTGAGCAAACAGTGATTCATGAATTGGTCAGCTCCAAACCAGAAATGGCTCAGGAGGGAATCCTAGGGGGAGGTTTTTACAGGACAGTCACAGAATTAAAGCAAGAAAAACATTTGATTGGTTGCAATTATATAATTGCTCATTTCATTCTGGGGCACAACTTAATGATAGACTGATCACCACTGAGAAGTTCAGATTTGAGAGTCTTTTGCCTGCTGGCTGACCGTCTCACACAATGCCCCCAAAATGGCTATTGGGAGAATAGCCCTGACCAATAAGTCAGTACATCAATCATAAGTGTCTGTTGCTATGATTTGAAATCACAAACTAACATCACAAGACCTTACTTAGGTACAAATCAAAGAATAGTTACTAACATCTAGACAATCACTCTTGCCATCACTGTTGACATTGTATATTGTTTAGGAAAATAGGAATCAAAAAGAGAACAATTTTTCATTATACAAGAATTGCCATTTTGTGTTGCCAAACATGTCATGCTAAGCAACTGTTGATGGGTCCAGAGGCGGGGTGTTCCCATGGAAGAAGTATTTCCTACATAAAATGGAGTCTGTTTAGTCATTGCCCCTACAGCCTGGCCTATAGCATTTCCATAGAGTCAAATATGTCAAACCATCACAATTTGGTTTATCTCATTGGAAAGTCCCTAGTTATATAATTATAAATTAGTTACTTTTGATTAGCTAAGATTAAGTTCTATTTTTTAATATAAGCACTTATAAGAAACAGCTCAAGTTAAATTTGGTTTATGTTTGCAAATCAAGTAGTGTGTGCATGTATGTAGAGGCCTATTTCTGTCTGCTGAAAGCTTCCTAAGTGTTGGGCCTCATTTTAGTTTACTTTAACAATACCTTCATGACTTTTGTTTTTATCAATTAGCATGTATCATTTTGGTTTTGCTGTATCTTTCTGCTCTCAAAAAAAAGGGTCGATTTTCATAGCCTCAACTATCAAATTGTATATGCATCTGTTCACATACTAGGAACCAACAATTATGGGCACCACAGGAGTAAACTGATGACAGATATATATTAGTCAGGGTTCTCTAGAGGAAAAGAATCAACAGGAAGTATGATTATAAAAGGGGATTTATTAGATTGACTTACACAACCAGAAGTTGGATAGTTCATAATGGCTGTCTACAACTAGAGAGATGGAAGAACCAGCAGCTGCACAGTCCAAGAGGTGGAAACCCTGGAACAAGAAGGAGCAACAATACTATCCTAGTCAGAGACCAATTCTTCTGGAAACTACCTGGAGAACCACTGTCAGAGTCTGCTTTGGAAGAATGAAGAAGCAAGAGTCCAATATCCTCAGACAGTTGAGGGAGTGATCAAGAACCCATTCAAGAAGAGCCAAGCTTGCACCTGCATCTGCTTCCTTGTTCTTCCAGTTTTTATTCCATCCTATTGAGCAGTGCTGCCCACACTTAGGGAGGGGATTCATTTCAGTTCACTATCCCACATTCCAATCATTCTTAGACACACCCTCCTTGACACACCCAGAGGCCTCTTAATCATTGACATCTCTTAATCCAATCAAGTTGACAATTCAAATTAACCATTAGAAGATGTGACCATGACCCTGGTTTTTTTTAACCTTTGTAAATGCTGACGGTTGGAAACAATCACACTGAAGAAGATATGTATGAAAAACAAACATACATAGATATATTGTAAGTGAGTACATGGTAAGGCAGCAGCACATGGGATGGGCACCTAAGACAAGCTCAGGTATCCAGCAAAGCTTCCCAGAAAAAGAAGTTGACTTCATATCCAAAAGATGGGTAAGAAGTAGTTAAAACAATAACACTGACATTGAGGTCTAAAAAATGTTCCAGGCAGAGGGATCAGTATGTGTAATGACCCAGAAGTAAGAGAGTACCTGGGATATTCCAAGTTCTGGATGAGGTATAGGAAATTGGGTCATGGCTGACAGATGAAATGAGGTAGAGGGATAGCAGGAGGAAATCATGGGGGAATTTCAAAGCTGAAGTGTGGATTATATTTTCTCTTTGGGATAAAAGAATAAATTATTTTGAACAGGTTCTCAAGTCAACTTTCTAGCTAGACTTGTAACGAATGTGCTAAGAGGTGGTCTTTAAAATGGAATGTGTTCTATAGGGTTTTTTTTTTTTTTTTTTTGAGAATTCTAGCTTTCTTTTAATCACTGAATTTCAGTTTTTATAAACAATCTTAGGACAATCCAGGTAACTAAGCTTTTGCAGGGGAACAGTTCTTGTACATGAAGAACAATTCCATGCTCCACTTTTTGTAAATAACTATTAGCTGGATTAACTAATATTGTCATAAACAGAAGTAAAGACATAGATCACTGCATCTGCATTTTCAAAAAGTCATAAACAAACAGCATTAAAGATAAAATAATGGTCATTTGTCCTATAGAAAATGAGAAAGAGAGAGGAAGACTCATTAAATGTATGTCAAAGAAAAGTGACCAGACAAACTAAAATTATAGTGTGCTTTTTCTCCCTTTTAAATTACAGTTGCAGCTACAAAATGGTGATTTTCGATCTCTTTAGATAGCTAGTCTTTTGAACTTGGTTTTCTCATACATACCTATTAATTTTGAAGAAAATTTGTACAAAATCCAGAACTTCATATGTCATAAAATCAGGCAAATGCATAAAGGGGTATTTATAATATTGAAATATACAGCTTCTTTATAAAAGATGAATAATCATGATATGTAAGTAGTACATTTAAAGAGCACCTATTAGACTATAAGGTCTTATCACTTATTGATATCAGTCATTTAACTCTCTTCTTTCCTGGCAAATGATTGCTTGGTTCCAGCTCCAGGAGAAATTACTTAGGTTCATACCACTTTTATTTTTTATTCTAAGTTTTTCTTGAGATATTAAGATTGCAAGCATTCACATCAGGGGTAAAGGATACTGATTACCCCATGTGTGTCAAAAGACAAAGCCAGTTCTGATGTTCTATTCCAAGTCTTGTGTTTATTTATGGTAGCCTAAAGCTCTTGTATATTTTTGTTTCTCATTTCACAATCCAACTAAAGAAGCTCTCCAGAATTATTCATCTCTATCTCAGTCTTTGTAATTGAGCCAACTCTAGCGATGCAGCATGTATCAAAAACTGTACTCTATTTGGCATATCATGTGGATTGAATCAAGACCTATGTAGTCATACTTCTTCTTGGACCAAGAAACAACATCCAACAAATAATCATTTGAAAATAGCATATTTGCTTCCATTTCCTAAGAAATATAAAGATGGTCTAAATGTATAATTCATGAGCAACATTTGCTGAGATTCCTTGCACTCTCCAGTCTTCTTTGCTTATATTCTGCAACTGGAATACAAGAATTCTCTGTTGAAACCTAGAAAAATAAACGAAATGCAAAATTAAACAAAGCCCCACATTAAATAAGTCTTCCTCTCCACTCAGCTAATCAAATTTTCTCTTTTTTTTTTTTCTTTTTTCTTTCTTTTTCTCTGTTTCATTGGTGAAGTCTATCCTGAATCTTACCTGTCTATCAGGCTTCTTCCTTCAAACTCATCCTGTTCTCAAAAAGTTGTTTAGAGCTACAAAGATTAAGCCTGGCCAAGTAAACTCTTCTTTGAAACATGCTGGCAAATTTGGAGGGACTGATGTAATAAAACTGGATATAGAACTCCACTGTTCTTTCTGGGCAGGGAATACTGTGAATATTTACATGGTAACCATATTCACACTGAGAACCATATCCACCTTCCACTCTCTTTTTATCTTCCACTATTCATTCTCTCCCATCTTTCTTTCACTGTCCACACACTCTGATTCCTGTCTGCTGGTTTTTACTCATTGCTCTGGCCCCAATTTGGTGACTCTCAACATCACCACTTTTTTGTGACGATGATGTCTAGACACAACCTGTTAGTTATCTTTTTGTTGCTGTGATTAGAATGCCTAACAAGAACAACTTAGAGGAGGAAATGTTTGTTTTGGCTCACAGCTTTAGAGGATTCAATCACAATATATATGCAACTCTTTTCCTTTGGGCCCAAGGTAAGGTGGAAGACATCATGGTAGAAGGGCATGGTAGAGGAAAGCTAATCAGCTCATGTCAACTACAAAGTAGGGCAGAGAGGATCCAGGGACAAACTATTGTCTCCAACAGCATGTTCCCAGTAACCCACTTCCTCCAGTTGCACTCCACCTGCCAACAGTTACCTTTTAGTAACTCATTCAAAGTATTACTCCAACAAATGAACTAATTCACTGAGGAGGTTACTGCTCTCATAATCCAATCTTTTCACCTCTGAACATTGCCATGTTACCTAAAACATGAGCTTCTGGGGAGACATTCCAGACCCAAGCTATAATGCAGTCCTTAGTCATGTTATTTTCATAATTCTTCTTTATATTTATGCAAGTACTAAGATTTCTCAGTGAGATAGCAGTCAGGTAACTCTTAAAGATTTAAAAATTTGAATTTTGAGATTGATAATTAATGTAGCATTTATGTAGATGTATTAAGATACAGTACAAGATTGATAAGCTCATTTTTTAAAAAAATCAAATGATGTAGGCACAATGATGCAGATATTTTTCATGCATTTATTTTTGTTCTTAGTGGTATCCTTGACATACAGTCTTGAAGCAAAAGATCAAAGAATGCAAAAGTACTTTAGCATTTTGGTCAAAAGATTTGACAGAAACAAGTGCTTTTAAAATTACTGCCATGTTTTCTGCAGATAGGTAGTGTTTGTCCTCTATGCACTTGGTGTTTAGTGTTTCATTTCAGCATTGAAGTCTTCATGCTTAAAGACATCCCTAATAGAAAATGTGTGTGGAGAGAAGGATGTGAGCAATAAGCATTCTAATAGTTTCATGGTCTGATAGCAATGTGCACTTGTAGAGATCGCAAGAGGTAAACTCAAGAATCATTTCCCAAACTCAACAGTTTGTTTGCTCAGCTAATACTGTTATTGATCAGCTTCTCCAAACACACTGCTAGGCTTTATTTGATATTGGGAAATCTGACCACAGACCTCATAAAGGTACAATCTGCATCCTTGTGACAGATAGAATACATCCTCAGAGGAGCTAGAGAAAGGGAAATTGAGCAGGGGGAGATCTTGCCAGAAAGTGAGAAGGCTTAATTTACATTTAAAGAGGTGACAAAAGAATTTCAAATGGCAGGAAAGTACAAAATCAGCACCACAAGGACAGGGAAGATTCTATTATAGGTTGTTTTCATTGCTCAAATACACTGTATTATCCTCAAGTATTTTATACAGTCTCAGATATTTCATAGTATTGTGGACAGTTACACAAGGAGGCTTAGTTCCATGCTGGGGTTCAGTAGAAAGCACAGCAAAGAGATTTGCCAAGAGAGGGAACAATAAAGCTGTCCAAGTTTTCAGACTGTGAGGTCAGAAATGCTTAGGAAATGGCCAGACCTTGGAATTTTACCAGTTTTAAAAGAACATGAGATATCACACAGGCTGTGTGGGTCAGTTGGGTTGACTGGTTTCCGTCCTCATTAGGTATGCAAACCTCTCCTGGTACCTAATACTCCATTTTCTGCTGTCCTTTCCTAACTACACTTTAGGCAAAAATATATATACAAACTGTCAGAGGAGTTATTGTCTCTTTTATGTTTACTTGTATCTTTATTTTTATTTGAATCCAACCATGATTGTTTAAAAATGTGTCTGTTCATTTGTTTAAATAGCTCTTGATATTATTTATTTTGTTTCTGTCTGCCCCCTATTCCATCTTCCACTAACTTGTCTCATCTGAACCTCATAGCCTATCAGTTTTCTTTCCTAAAATTCACAGAAAAAAAAAAAAAAAAATATATATATATATATATATATATAATTAGCCATGTATTTGCAACTTAATTTTCCTCACTGGAATTCAAGTTTGCAAATATTCCTTTTTACTTAAAATCTAACAAAGAAGTATCTTATTATATTCTTTCATATTTAGGAAATTTTTTAGTTTACTCTGCATCTGTAAGACCTAACCTTCATAGACAGTATGTCCAGGACACAGTGCACTGTATTCCCTCAAATCAATAAGTCTAGAATATCTTTCAAAAAATATACCACACCTGTGAAAGAACCTGATTTCTGGATTTGGCATCATGTGAACCATACATAGAAACACAGACTGCTAAAACTGGCAGAGAACCAAAACATGTAATTCAATCTTTTAGATGAAGAAACTGAGTGGTTAAGACACTTGCCTCAAGCTCTGCAAGTAATGGAAAAATTTAGCCAGAAACTGTATAGCCTTATTTACAATAAAGGAGGAGAGCACATGTTAGTAAAGTTATTATGGATTTGGGGGAGGATTTCCTACATTTTCCATTTCCTTAATCGAAATCCCATGATGCACATGATACTCACCAGGTCTCTTAGGGGCACTAAGAGTTCAAGTTCAAAATAAGTCACTATGTCAAAAATTTTAAAATATATAAATAGAGTTTTTCAAAATAAGACTATTGTTTGGACTTGTTTACAAATTCCATGATAATTGCTTTAAAGGGAATAACAACATACTTGAAAAGTAATTTCTGTTCAATAAAAATCTGTCACATAAATTGCAGTAGTAACTCATGAAGCAACACACACTCAAATCATATCTTTTCGACCACCTTGTGAAATGGGCCCTCTAAAATACAATGTCATTAGCATCTTAAGTAGTTCTACAGCATGGCATTATTCTAGGGGCAAATTTTGTGTCAATAAGACATCAGTCTTAAGATGCCAATTAAATGCTCATTTAGTCACAAGCTAGTGGATCTTGTTCTACCTACAATTCTTGACACAGAACCCTAGAATGAAAAGAATCTGAGGATGCTGCGTGCAAATGTATCATGGTACTGATCTTATTTCACTCTTGAGAGAAATTCATTGAGGAATTTCATTTATGCAGAAGAGAATAAATTCTACAAATACACTTATATGAGGAGATTTGCATGTCTAGATTGTTTGTTTAAGACCAAAAGCAGGAAGATATCTTTTACTTTTGTAATGCCTAATTTTGCTTGCTTTGAGTACTATTTCTCCCAATTGGATCTGTTTTTCTGTGTCCTGGAGCTTCCATCTTTAGATTATTTCACAACAGTCCATGGTTCTTACCTCAACCTAGATCCCAGCTTTCCAGATGGATTTACTGTGTAGAATCCTAATGATAGAAAGTTATTGTGTAAAGCAGGTCCTTTTCGGCCCCAATTGGAGACTCCACCACTATTCCAGCTTGGATCTGAAGGTAAACGTGACAATGCTACCTTTCCTTATTCTCCTCTGCCCTATGTTCCCAAGTCCCACCTTCCCTTGACTCTTCCTCAGCTGTTTCCCTCATACAAACCTTTACATAAGTACAATCCCAAACAGTAATTATTATGAGTGGAGGTAGTTTGGTATATTGGAAAGAACACAGAGCTGGGTGCTAGAAAATCTAATTCTTAATTATGGTTCTAATATGGAGTCTCATGACCTTGATCAAGTCATATCAAATCTTAGAAATCTATTTTCTTATTTATAAACATTAAGAAAGTAACAAATTATCTGTATTTTAAAGCTCACATGAATCATATGTAACATCCCTGGAAAATAGCTAAAATTGTCCATATTTGCAAGATATTTCATATTTTACTCAAAACAATCAATGATTATTATGACTTTTTAATTCTCAACCCAATGAGAGGGATAGTGAATCTTTAATATGATTTTAGAACAGACTGTATTTTTTTTTAACCTAGTAAAATAATGAATACTGAAAGAGAACTAGGTTGCACAGTAAAAACTGAAGTTTGGACTTTGGGGACTAGGAAGCAGAATTATTAGAAAATAAGGAGGGATTAGGCATTATGTAATATTTTTCTTATTCCTGAAGGAAAAGAGCATTTTATCTGTCAGGGAAATGCCCACTGTATAGATGTAGGGAAAGGCAAATTTTAGGATGTTTACAAGTATGAATTGAAAAAGAGGTACCCAAAATAACCTTCTCACACTATTAAGAAACACAGGATGGCAGGAGGGAAGAAGGAAGGAAAGAAGAAAAAGAGAGGTAGGGAGGAAGATTAAAAGGGAAGAGAGGACAGGGAAGGAGGGAAGGAGAAAATGAGAGCGGGGAGAAAGAAAGAAGTTATAAATTGAGAAGTTGTGTTACAAGAGTCACTCCACTTTTCTGGAATTGATTTCTTTGACTGACATAGAGGAGGACTTGGACTTCAGGATGGCTAAGATCTTTCCCAAAAGCTGGAGGAATTTCTGCCATTTTAATTCTTTCTTTGAACTCTGACGAGCTATAATGTGCTCACTTAGTGTAAGCGAAAACTAGGAAAGTCCTTTTATAAAACATCACTCTGCAGTGTATTTTGTGACAAGAGAAAAAGGGTCAAGTAACATTACTAAGAATGATCTAGTCTTCCAGCACAGGGTTAATATGCTGAATGGAGCCACTGAAGCTGTCTGGTAACCATTAAACTAAATAGAGCACCATTTCATGCCTGACTTCCTTGCACTGCATGAAGATTGCAGTGGGCATATTAGAAAAGGTAGTGGGCACTCAAGGAAGCAAAGAATTCCTCTTTGTGACAGTTGACAGTCTCCTCTAATTTAAAATTCTTTTTAAAAGAGCACCAATACTCTCCTCATGGGAGCAGAGCACTTTCATGGATTGGTATTGCCCACTTGGATGATAGCATAATTATTTGTCTTCGTCACAATAAAAGAGTTAGGAATAAAATGAACTGGTAGCACAGAGTTTCACAGATAATAAATCAAGTGATGATACACTGGTTCCGGGAAATAGGCAGTTAAATGGAAACACTATTTCATAAAGCCAGTCAGGCCCATGCAAAATTGAAAATTAAGTAGACCAATAATGTCCTCTGTCACTCCAAGCCTTTACTTTCAACCTATCTTTCCTCAACTTTTCTTCCCTGCTACTGTTTTCAATTTCTCAGGATTTAATAATATCTTACTCTGGTTTCTTCTCCCCTCCTTGGATCTTTTACTTTGAAGCTTATATATTATTCAAACCAATGTGTTAAGTATGTACTGTATAGTTTCCCCTAAAATTATCTGATTGCTAAATAGAATATTGGAAAAAGCAATAGTTATCCCAAAGGCAACATACATAATAAAAGTACATAGGACTAGAATTCAAAAGTACTACCTTAGATGTGTGGGCAAGTAGCTGTGAAACCCTAGGAACTTCACTCCTCAGTTTTCTCACATTGATATTTATCCATGAATAGTTTATGATTCAGGAATTAATCATGAAGGCAGGATTCCAGGCCTCTTTGGAAAAAAATACGTGAAGACCTGATAAAACCTGAAAAAGAATCATTTTATTCCCAAGTATCTTGACAAAATCCTCTATATTTTCCATATTATCTCACAAAGTAGGTTTGATTAGAAGCAAACATAAACATTGGCATTTAATTGCAGATATAAGGTAACTTCTGATATTTACTTCAAAGTTTCCGTGATTTAGCAGCATAACCCTTGGTTGATGCATAGGATATCTTTATCTCCTTTAGGCAGAGCAGAGGATCACTGCTTAAATTGGTAAAAATATCCACTTACCTCTCATTTTATCCTGACAGTGTTAGTAAATCACTTAGAGCATGGTTGCTGCCAAGCTCGCATGTACTCAGCAAAGTAATGGTACAACATAATGTTGTGAGTTCATTGACGATGTCCTACAAATTAAACAAAATATGATAAGTTGGTTTTGCAAGTCCATTTAAATAAGGCCAATGAACTCCTCTTTATCGCTTGAGAGAGGTTAATTTCAGGGCAAATGGCTGACAGGAGTGAGAGAGCATTCCCATGTGGTATCTGAGGAGACTGGAAACTGTGGTCTAGTAACTGGAGTACTCAGAATACCACATGGAAGGAGATAGTCTGCCTAAAGATGAAGGAAGATTAAGGGACATGGTGCACAGAGAAAGAAAAAGACATTCCCACTGATAATAGAAATTTAGTCTCAGGGTTGTGGATGATATTTGGAAAGACATAGGAGATTTCAATATTTGGAATACCTTATCATTCAGGGATAATATAGATGGTCCAATATGTCTTTGCCCATTATCAGGACTGACACCCTTGAATGTAGGGTGTGTGCAGTCTAAAAAGGTCCTCAGTCAAGGAGGAGGACGATGGGGTTTGAGATCCAGTAAGTACTATACTCATTAAGACTTAAGTCTTGGCACCAGATTGGATTTTTCCTGCAGAGGAAAAAGGTATATTTCACTCTCATATCATGAAGATGCCGTAAAAGTTAGCAGGGAATTACTTGGGGAAAAGATTTTGTTTGCTAGTTGATTTGTTTATTCTATATAAATCTTAAACATATAGAACTTATTAAATTAGAATCTCCATGGGGGTCCACATGATCATTATTTAAAGATCTATGCAAATAATTCTGATAGGCCACCATTTTTGTCAACTACTGATCTACAGTATCAACCAGTACTCCTCAACACTGCTGTTTCCCCAAATACTCATAGGTAGACAGTTGTGCTCCCCGCCCCTCTCGCGCGCACACACACACACACACACACACACACACACACTCCCTCTCACTACTCATATCTTCTCTATCTCCAACTATCTTCTTTCAGAAGCCCAGAATCTTACCATCTATTAAAACAAAATGAAGACACAAAATGAGGTTTTTCTCCTGGAATCTATGGTTCTTTGGAGGTACCAAGAAAAGTATCAGGGTTGTTTTCCTCTTGCTGCTCTTCTGCCTTTGCTCTTCCTTCCTCTGAGTGCCACAGTGGAGATAGACTTACCTTCTCTTTGACATGTTCTTCCTACTGGGAAGTTCTCAATGCAGTCAGAGAAGAAACTGGCAAAGAATCACACAGCTGAGCGCTCTGGTCTGGCTATGAGTTTGGCCTTAAGAGAAGGAGTAGAAAAAAGTCCCTCAACTTTCATCTCTTTAAACAGATCTTTAAGGCAGGAGAGCCCTAGAGGAATTCGGAATCTTGCTAGAGTTTTTTTTTTTTTTTTTTTAAATGTGCATTTGGATATAACAAGTCCTCTGGAAACCAATTCTGCCAATAAAAGACTATATTGAACAGATCTGGTTGAGCCCACAAAATGAAAGTCTAATGATCTTGTAAATCCTTAATATACTCCTTGCTTCCAAATACTCACCACACAAATTCCCACATCAAGGCTTCTAAATGATCAGTGAGGAATTGAAGAAATCCCTCTAGATCTATTTATACTTCAGAATTTCCAGACAAAAATTGGCAATACTAAAATAGACACAATTTTTACTGTTAACTAACTCTGCATGAAATATCTTATTGGTCTCTCTGGTTTCATCCATCAAGCCCGTATAGATGATTCTCAAGCATTTTCTCATAGTCTTTTCTCTCTCATGGATTCTAGTCTCACATGTCCAATTATAGAAGATATAGACACTCTCATCCATGTTTCTTGAACTCAACATATCTAAAGTCCTAATTCACATCTCCACCTTTCAAATATTTCCGAATTTATGTTCTCTCACTCTGAAATAATATATTCAAAACTACTCATCCTAAAAATACTACTGTTTAATTTTGTTGCTTTTACTCTGAATGCTTTACACATCTAGTCAAGACTCAAGACATGATTCCATTCCTTTACTTCCATTCTCATTACAAGTGCTTCCAGTCAGTTCTTGATCATCTCAATTTCAGATATTTATACCTGTTTCTCAATATGTTTTCCTGCTTTCAGACTCTTGAAGATGTAATCTCTTTTATAGATCCATAGATAATTAACATTCCTAAATCAACCCTCTCTACTATATGATAAAAATAATTTGAAAATTTCAAGGTCTTCCATGAGGTTGATTGAAATTGTCCCTTTAGAAAATTTTTCACATTGGTTATAATTTTCCAAACATAAATCACATTTTATACCATAGTACCCTTGTGACTTTTACTCACTGACATGCTCTTTCTTTACCTCTCTTCCCTATTGACGTTCTTTTCATCTTTTAACACCAAATTTCATATTTCATTTACTGTGCATTCCTCAGTCATCACAGCTAGAACAGGACTTCTCTGGCCTCTGCATTTGGTCTTCACACACCAACTACATTTGCACATTGCTTTGAAGTACACACATTTATATATGTTTCATCTTCTCACCTGGGTTTTTCATTTCAACATAACAAGAATTTCCCAATAAATAGAACTAGCTAAAAATAGGATTGAGCTTAAGGGAGAGGATGAGTTACAGATCATTGAAGCTATTGACAAACAGAAGCAAATACTTTAAGATCACATGAAACTAGCATGACAGGTATCAACCCAGCCCCATATGAAGGTGGGATTGGGTGATCTGAAAATTCCAACACATTCCTATTGAAGAATAATTTAAGAGTTAACTTATTTAAAAAACATAAACTGAATGTCAATTTCATGTAAGACCTTATTTCAGGCATTATAGAAGAACACTTAAAAGCATAAGTTTCTTTCATTTAGAGAGTTCTTTTTTTTTTTTTTTTTTTCCTAGATAAGGCAAGACACTAATAATGGGGTGGCAAGACACTTGCTTTCATCTTACTGTTGAAATAACAGAAACCCTGGCTTATAAATGCAAATATAAATTCATGTATATAGTTTACTAATATATTCAAGTTATGATAAGAGTAAGAATTTCTTAGAAAGAGAGAAGAAAGAAAAGGGAACTCCAAGAATTAAAAGATTCATATTAAGGTAAAGTCTGTGTTTTAGTGAGCTTTTCACTGCTGTGACCAAAAGATCTGACCACAACAATGTAGAGGAGGAAGTTTATTTGGAACTCACAGTTTCAGAAGCCTCAATCCATAGACTCCCAATTCCATTGTTCTGGTCCCATGGTGAGGTGGAACAGTATGGTGCAGGAAAGCAACTTAGGACACCACTTCAGGAAGGAGAGAGAGAGAGAGAGAGAGAGAAAGAGAGAGAGAGAGAGACTGACTTCCTTCATCAAAAATGAAATATATACCCCAATGTATACCCTAGTGACCCACCTCCTCCAGCCAAACCCTGCCTGCCCACAGTTATCTCCTAATTATCTCTATTAGTAGACTAATGCATTGATTAGCTTAAGGTTATCACCTCTAAACTTTCTTGCATTGTCTCATATGTGAGTTTTTGGGAACTCTTCATATCTAAAGCATAACATCTGCTTTTACCTTAAAAGAATTTTCCAACCTTGGTGAACTTTAGCATTGGTGTTTCAGACCCTAAAACGTGGGCAGGAAGAGAACCACAACAAGGTCCAGGATCTGCCACAGCTTGAAGTATAAAGAGAGATTTTTATCTGATTTTAACCCACTAAAGCTGGGACCCTAAACAAACACAACTTCAAGGTAAGTGTATTATATTATACATTCTTCTTCCCATCCACCCTCTGTTCACAAAAATAGACATCAATATTACAGACGATCAGAGTGGGGAAAATCTCACTGAAAACCGGACACACAACCCTGGCTTTACATAAATTTATAGCCTAGATTCATCCACTTGTGAGTCATAAAATTTCAAGCCAAAAATTTAATCCTCTGTGGCATTAGGTATGTAGTGCCTTATACATTCAGCAACAGCAAAGCAAATCTCTGGAAGAAATAACCTTCATCACAGACTTCAAAAATTCTCTACCAAATATATTTCAAAGACAATTTAATATATGATTCCCTGATCAACAACCAGCAGAAATCAGCAAAGAATTTCAAATAATCTAAAAAGATTAAAATTTTCAGATACAGAGACTACTACATAAAATCTATAAAATAGATACTTTTATGGCACAGATATCAAACTATAGAATTATGTTGCTGTAAAGATTTTGGTGAATTCTTACACCTGCCTACAAGTATAAAATTTGTAAGACAAACAAACAAACAAAAAAAGCACTATATGGTAGCTCTGGTAATTAATCAAAGGCACAAAACAAATTCACAAGTGTATATTTATGAAAAAATGCGTGAACTTTGGGTAAGAAAAGCAGAATCTAACATCTATTTGTGTGGGACTGCTTCCATCCTCCTCTACCAACTCAGTTGAGAAAAATAGTGTTGCTGGTCTAAGGTTGGTCAACAAAGCCAGGGTTGTGGCTTCCAGTTGGGGTGGACTGAATTTCAGGTGGAAGGTGGAAAAGCATGGTAGTATTGTCGGTAGAGGTAATAAACTCTAGGAAAGGAATGGGGAACTCCACACCTCTGCTAATCAAAGGTTACAGTCCTGGTGAGAGTGAGAACTGAGGCCAGGCATAAATTTTAATGGGAGATACTAGAAATGAGAGAGCCACAGAAGATATGTGGTAAGTTATTCACACATTTCTCTCTGATTAGAAATGTTCAATATAGAGGAAAATGTCAGGCAAAAATATAGGAAGGATAATACTAAGGGAAAAAAATCAGCCAATATAAATGAGGTCTAGGAGAATCCAGAAGATGAATTTTGCAGGCAAAAAATTTAAGACAGCTATGATAAATTTGCTAAAAGAATTCAAAGAAAGGTATGGGTCAGGCACAGTGGCCCATGCCTATAATCCCAGCAGTTTAGGAGGCTAAGGAAGGTGGATCACAAATTCAAAGCCAGCCTCAGGAAAAGCAAGGTGCTAAGCAACTCAGTGAGACCCTATCTCTAAATACTATTACCTAATAGGGCTTAGGGGGTGACTCCAGTGGTCAAGTGCCCCTGAGTTTAATCCGTGGTAACTCTCTCCCACCAAAAAAAGAAAAAAAGAGAAGAAAGGTATGACCAATACTCAATAGGTAATCTCAATACAGAAACAGAAGCATGAGGAACAAAATGGGCATTCTAAATCAAAATGAAAAATAACTAAACAGTAGTTAAAATGAAAAATAACTCCTTGATTTTAAAAGAAAATAATATGTAAGCTTGCATATACGTAGAGAATGAACATCTACAAACAATAAACAAGCAGCTAGGTTCAGTGGGACACACCTGTAATCACAGCTTCTTGGGAGTCCGAGGCAGGAGAATCACAAGTTTGAGGCCAGTAGGGAAAACAGTGAAATGCTGTCTCAAAATGAATGAAAGAGAGAGATGGAGGAAGGGAGGGAAGAAGAAAGCAAGGTAGGAAGGAAGGAAATAAAGGTCTGGATATTTAGCTAAGTGACAGATCTCTTACCTAGCATGACTAAGGGCCTGGATTCAGTAACTAATAATGAAAAAAAAAAGTAAGAAGTAGACAAACTGATTTGGGAGCATTGCAAATAACTTCTAGAAATTGAAAAAAAATACATTATTAGAAATTAACACTGCAGTTTACATAGCAGAAGAAAAATTAATATGGGATCGTAAACCTGAGAAAGTATTACAATACTGTAAATGGAGGCAAAATTATGGAAATTGTGAAAGAAGGCTAAGACACACATGGAATAAAGAAAACTTACCATTGTTCAAGAAAAAAAAAAAAAAAAGAAAGTGGCAGAGATAATATTTTAAAGAAAATGGCTGAGAACTTTCTAAGACTAAAGAAAACTACCAATATATATTTGTTACACATCCAATGAATTCTAAAAATGATAAACATAAGAGTGAAATACAAAGTGACAAAGACGAAGAGAAGATCTCATAGCAGCTTTGAGATAAAAAAGAAATTGCCTTCAAAGAGATAACATAATGACAGTTACTATAGCTCTATAGTATTGGCAAGAGTGAGTTAAATACAGTGGAATAATAGCTTCAATGTGATGAAAGGGGGAGAAAAAAAGAAGTGTCACCTAAAAATCCCATACCTACTTTATAAGAGAGCAATATACAAATATTTTGTGAAATGCAAAGTCAAATTTGCCGTTTTTAGTCCCTAAGTGAAAAAGTTTTAAAAGAAAGAAAAAGAAAAGGACATAGTGATTGCACATCTGCAATGAAAGAAGAAATCATGGGCACTAATGTAATATATTTGAGTAATAGGATTTTCTGGAGAAATGAGACCAATAAGATATCCATAGATACATGAAAGAGATTTATTATAGGAATTCTCTCATGTGATTATGAAGTCTGAGAAGTATGACTATGTGCTTTCTACAAGCTTGAGATTCAGGAAAACTGATGGTGTAACTCAGACTGAGTCTGAAGGCCTGAGAACCCTGGAACCCATCATCCAAATCTGTATCTGAAACTAAAGCCTAAGAATGAGGATAGGGGGATGTGGCACTGGTATAAATTCTGGAGACCAAAGGCTGATGAACCAGGAGACCTGATTCCCAAGAGCTGGAGCAGACAAAATCCCAACTAAAGAGTATGTCTTTCTTCTAACTACAAACTTTTTGTTTCCTATTCTAGCTCTCAAGAGATTAGATGCTCCCCACTTGCATTGGCGAGGGTGATATTTCCTTAGATCAACAATATAAATGCTAACTTTTCCAGGAGCACTATCACACATGCCCAGGAAAAATGTTTACCAGTTACCTGGGCATCCTTAAGTTCACTTAACTAGACACATAAAATTAACTGGTAAGATATCTAAGTAAACTTGAATAAACATTAACTGTTTGACAACCAGCTTTGGTAATGATTTGCTTATAAAATGCACAAAATCACTTGGGTAAAATCAAGAGATAATAATTTAACAGTAATTTTATGTCTGTTAAATAAAATGATTTAAAAATGGAGACATGCATTTTTTTAATCCATTTTTTATTCATTTTTTAAAGGAATTTCTAGTATTGGTCAGTGACAAAGAGGGAAATTTTTTAAAAGGAAGGTATGTTTTCCACTGGTGATTTGAGATATCTAGGTTATTTACACATGAAAGCTATACTTAGAAATACTTAAGATGACCAAACTAGATCAGAAAAAAAAAAAACGAATTTCTTCAGTAGTACTTTTGCTAGTAAATACAGTAATAGCAACTTTTAAAAATAAATTGGGGGGCGGGCCAAGATGGCGGACTAGAGGGCGGCTGCATTTCACGCTGCTCCAGGACGCAAGATTCAAAAGAGGAGATAGTGAGAGACTTGGGACCAACTCAAAGCTGCCGGGTGAGTCTCTCCTGTTGGGGAGGCGTCCTGGATGGGGCAGTAGCCCCGGAACACAGGGAATTTGTGAAGTGGAGTTGCTCGGCGAGACGCCCCTCCCCCCACTGGAGCGGTAAACACGGACAACTGGGATCATCGTACAGGAGGCGGCTCAGCACAGCGCTTGGACTCAAGCAGCCGCTGGGGCTCCGGGCGGCTGCCTGGGGAGGAGCTGCGTGGCGAGCTGTTTGGACCCAGAGTGACCGCTTCCGAACACCGGGGGGTTGCCCGGAGGAGGAGGAGAGGCCCGGCGGGTCGCTTGGGTCTAGGAGTGACTGCATCAGAGCCACGGACGGTTGCCAGAGGAGGAGCTGCGTGGTGAGCTGTTTGAACTCAGAGTGGGCGCTCCTGAGCGCCGGGGGACTGCCCGGAGGAAGAGGAGGAGCACGGCCGGACGCTTGGTCTGGGAGTGACTGTATCAGAACCACAGGCGGTTGCCAGAAGAGGAGCTGCATGGTAAACTGTTTGAACCCAGAGCGAGCGCTCCTGAGTGCCGGGAGGTTGCCCGGAGGAGGAGGAGGAGCGTGGCTTGTTGTTTGACCTGGGAGTGACTGCATCAGAGCTGCGGGCGGTTGCCGAAGGAGGAGCTGCGTGACGAGCTGTTTGAACTCGGAGCAGCTGCTCCAGAACACTGGTGGCCTGCCTGGAGGAGGAGAGCGGTGGGACGCTTAGTCTGGGAGTGACTGCATCAGAACCACAGGCGGTTGCCAGAGGAGGAGGCAGGTGGTGAGTTGATTGGACTAAAAGCAACCGCTCCTGAACACCGGTGGCCTGCCTGGAGAAGGACCATGGTGAGTCACCTGGTCTCGGAGCCACCGCTCCTGAACACCCGGGGGGGCTACCCCAAGGAGGAGGAGGAGGAACAGGGCGGGTCACTTGGACTTGGAGTGACTGCCTAGGGCTATGGGTGGTTGGCGGGAGGAGGAGACCCGAAGTGAGTTGTTTGGACTCCTAGTGACTGCGTCGGAAACCGGCGGCTGTGCGGAGGAGGAGGTGTGTGGCGGGTCTCTGTGTCTCGGAGCTATTGTACGGGGCTCCAGGTGGTGGCTCAGGGGAGGGGCTGCATAGCCAGGCGATTGGTGCAGAGCAGGGTCCCAGGAGCTAGGTGGCTTCTTGCTGGAAGAGCCGCACAGAGACACGCCTAGGGGCGGAGCGAAGTTTCCAGGGCTGCAGGCAGATTCTCTGGGAGAGGCAGCCTAAGGAGACTTGCCTGCGAAGGGTGAGGCTCCCAGGCCCAGGACGTAGGCCCGGGTCCCTGGGATCGTTGCAGAAGAAGACAGCCCAGCCCAGGGGGTAGTTGTAGATTGAGGGGAACCTCTAGGAGGGCAACTGACTAGCGAGACGTCCCCACCGAGTGACTCTTCCCGGCCGGGGGAGGTTTTCCCACAGGGACGGTAAAGTCAGAGACATAGGCACAAACAGGCCTTGCCTCAGCCCACAGCCTACTTCCCCGTTGGATGACCATTGGTCAACAAGTGGAGACACCTCTGACCACTAGCAGGGAATATACCCCACCTGAGGGTCACCACCCTAGAGAGGCAGCTTCTTCGTGGAGCTCTGCATTATCAACCTCCTCCAAGACTTCAGGCTACTGAAGGATAAGAGGGGATATACTAATAATCTTCAGAGACATTATAAGTTGATAGAGGAAATCTGCAATATCTTAATGACCCACTGATCCCTGAACAATATGAGAAAACAAGGGAAGAAAATGCCCCAAACAAATCTAGATGTTACATCAATAAAATCCAACGACAGCATGGCAGAAGAAATGACAGAAAGGGAGTTCAGAATGTACATAATTAAAATGATTAGGGAAGCAAACGATGAGATGAAAGAGCAAATGCAGGCATTGAACGATCGCACCAATCGACAGTTAACAGAGCAAATTCAGGAAGCAAAAGATCATTTCAATAAAGAGTTAGAGATATTGAAAAAAAACCAAACAGAAATCCTTGAAATGAAGGAAACAATAAACCAAATTAAGAACTCCATAGAAAGCATAACCAATAGGATAGAACACCTGGAAGACAGAACTTCAGATATTGAAGACAAAATATTTAACCTCGAAAACAAAGTTGAACAAACAGAGAAGATGGTGAGAAATCATGAACAGAATCTCCAAGAACTATGGGATATCATGAAAAGGCCAAATTTGAGAATTATTGGGATTGAGGAAGGCTTAGAGAAACAAACCAAAGGAATGAACAATCTATTTGAAGAAATAATATCAGAAAATTTCCCAAATCTGAAGAATGAAATGGAAAATCAAGTCCAAGAGGCTTATAGGACTCCAAATACACAAAATTACAACAGACCCACACCAAGGCACATTATAATGAAAATACCTAACATACAAAATAAAGACAGAATTTTAAAGGCTGTGAGAGAAAAGAACCAAATTACATTCAGGGGGAAGCCAATACGGATATCAGCAGATTTTTCAATCCAGACCCTAAAAGCTAGAAGGGCCTGGAACAACATTTTTCAAGTTCTGAAAGAAAATGGATGCCAACCAAGAATCTTATACCCAGCAAAACTTACCTTCAAATTTGATGACGAAATAAAATCCTTCCATGATAAACAAAAGCTAAAAGAATTTACAAAAAGAAAGCCAGCATTACAGAACATTCTCAGCAAAATATTCCATGAGGAAGAGATAAAAAACAAAGAAGCAAATCAGCAAAGGGAGGAATTATCCTAAAGGAACTGTCAAATAAAGGAGGAACCAAGATGTGTCAAAAATTTTAAATATGAACCAAATGACTGGGAATACAAATCATATCTCAATAATAACCCTGAATGTTAATGGCCTGAATTCATCAATCAAAAGACATAGACTGGCAGATTGGATTAAAAAGAAAGATCCAACAATATGTTGCCTGCAAGAGACTCACCTCATAGAAAGAGATACCCATAGACTAAAGGTGAAAGGATGGGGAAAAACATACCATGCACATGGGCTTAGCAAAAAAGCTGGAGTATCCATCCTCATTTCAGATAATGTGGACTTCAAGCCAATGTTAGTTAGAAGGGATAAAGAAGGACATTTCATACTGCTTAAGGGAAGCATAAATCAGCAAGATATAACAATCATAAACATCTATGCCCCAAACAGTGGCTCATCCATATATGTTAAACAAATCCTTCTCAATTTTAGAAACCAAATAGACCATAACACAATAATACTAGGTGATTTTAACACGCCTCTTTCACCACTGGACAGATCTTCCAAACAAAAATTGAACAAAGAAACCATAGATCTCAATAACACAATCAATAATTTAGACTTAACAGACATTTATAGAATATACCATCCAACCAAGAGCGAATACACTTTCTTCTCAGCAGCACATGGATCCTTCTCTAAAATAGACCATATATTATGCCACAAAGCTAATGTCAGCAAATACAAGAAGATAGAGACACTACCTTGTATTCTATCAGATCATAATGGATTGAAGTTACAAATTAATGAAAGAGTAAAAAACAGAAACTACTCCAACACCTGGAGATTAAATAATATGCTATTATATGAGGAATGGATAACAGAAGATATTAGGAAGGAAATTAAAAAATTCTTAGAGGTAAATGAGAACAAAGAAACATCGTATCAAAATCTCTGGGACACTATGAAAGCGGTACTTAGAGGAAGATTTATTTCATGGAGCGCATTTAATAAAAGAAGTAAAACTCAAAAAATAAATGACCTAACACTACAGCTCAAAGCCCTAGAAAAAGAAGAACAGACCAACACCAAAAGTAGTAGAAGACAGGAAATAGTTAAACTGAGAGCTGAAATCAACGAAATTGAAACGAAAGAAACAATACAAAAAATTGACAAAATAAATAGTTGGTTCTTCGAAAAAATAAACAAAATTGATAAACCTTTAGCCACACTAACAAAGAGAAGACGAGAGAAAACCCAAATCACTAAAATTCGGAATGAACAAGGAAATATCACAACAGACACGACCGAAATACAAAACATAATTAGAAGCTATTTTGAAAATCTATACTCCAACAAAATAGAAAATTTCGAAGACATCAACAGGTTTCTAGAGACATATGAATTGCCTAAACTGAACGAGGAGGACATACACAATTTAAATAGACCAATTTCAAGTAATGAAATAGAAGAAGTCATCAAAAGCCTTCCAACAAAGAAAAGTCCAGGACCAGATGGGTTCTCAGCCGAGTTCTACAAAACTTTTAAAGAAGAACTCATACCAATACTTCTCAAAGTATTCCAGAAAATAGAAGAGGAGGGAACTCTCCCAAACTCATTCTATGAAGCCAATATTACCCTGATTCCTAAACCAGACAGAGACACATCGAGGAAAGAAAATTTCAGACCAATATCCTTAATGAACATCGACGCAAAAATTCTCAACAAAATTTTAGCAAATCGCATACAAAAACATATTAAAAAGATAGTGCACCATGATCAAGTGGGTTTCATCCCAGGGATGCAAGGTTGGTTCAACATCAGAAAATCAATAAATGTCATCCACCATATCAATAGACTTAAAGTCAAGAATCACATGATTATTTCGATAGATGCAGAAAAAGCATTTGATAAAATACAGCACCCCTTCATGCTCAAAACACTAGAAAAAAAAGGGATAGTGGGAACATTCCTTAACATTGTAAAGACCATCTATGCTAAACCCATGGCTAATATCATTCTTAATGGTGAAAAACTGAAAGCATTCCCTCTAAAAACTGGAACAAGGCAGGGATGCCCTCTTTCACCACTTCTATTCAATATCGTCCTTGAAACTCTAGCCAGAGCAATTAGACAGACCAAAGAAATTAAAGGGATACGAATAGGAAAAGAAGAACTCAAACTATCCCTATTTGCTGATGATATGATGGTATACTTAGAGGAACTAGGAAATTCCACCAGAAAACTTTTAGATCTCATAAGTGAATTCAGTAAAGTAGCGGGATATAAGATCAATGCACATAAATCGAAGGCATTTTTATATATAAGTGATGAATCTTCAGAAAGAGAAATTAGGAAAACTACCCCATTCAATATAGCTTCGAAAAAAATAAAGTATTTGGGAATCAATCTCACAAAAGAGGTGAAAGACCTCTACAATGAGAACTACAGAACACTAAAGAAAGAAATTCAAGAAAACCTTAGAAGATGGAAAGATCTCCCATGTTCTTGGATAGGAAGAATTAATATTGTCAAAATGGCCATACTACCAAAAGTGCTATACAGATTCAATGCAATTCCAATTAAAATCCCAATGATGTACCTTACAGAAATAGAGCAAGCAATTATGAAATTCATCTGGAAGAATAAAAAACCCAGAATAGCTAAAGCAATCCTTGGCAGAAAGAGTGAAGCAGGGGGTATCGCAATACCAGATCTTCAACTCTACTACAAAGCAATAGTAACAAAAACGGCATGGTATTGGTACCAAAATAGAAAGGTGAATCAATGGTACAGAATAGAGGACACGGACACAAACCCAAATAAATACAATTTTCTCATACTAGACAAAGGTTCCAAAAATATGCAATGGAGAAAAGATAGCCTCTTCAACAAATGGTGCTGGGAGAATTGGAAATCCATATGCAACAGAATGAAACTAAACCCATATCTCTCACCATGCACAAAACTAAACTCAAAATGGATTAAGGATCTCGGAATCAGACCAGAGACCTTGCATCTTATAGAAGAAAAAGTAGGTCCAGAGCTTCAACATGTCGGCTTAGGACCAGACTTCCTCAACAGGACTCCCATAGCACAAGAAATAAAAGCAAGAATTAATAACTGGGATAGATTCAAACTAAAAAGCTTTCTCTCAGCAAAGGAAACTATCAGCAATGCAAAGAAAGAGCCTACAGAGTGGGAGAAAATCTTTGCCAATCATACTTCAGATAGAGCGCTAATCTCCAGAATCTATAAAGAACTCAAAAAACTCTACACCAAGAATGTAAATAATCCAATTGACAAATGGGCTAAGGAAATGAATAGACACTTCACAGAAGAAGATGTACAAGCAATCAACAAACATATGGAAAAATGTTCAACATCTCTAGTAATAAGAGAAATGCAAATCAAAACCACCCTAAGATTCCATCTCACCCCAATTAGAATGGCAATTATCAAGAATACAACCAACAACAGGTG
This sequence comes from Sciurus carolinensis, assembly GCF_902686445.1. NCBI lineage: Eukaryota > Metazoa > Chordata > Mammalia > Rodentia > Sciuridae > Sciurus > Sciurus carolinensis. Next base: position 50,963,577 of record NC_062227.1, on the reverse strand, counting down.
TTGGCGAGGATGTGGGGAGAAAGGTACACTCTTACATTGCTGGTGGGGCTGCAAATTAGTGCAGCCACTCTGGAAAGCAGTGTGGAGATTCCTTAGAAAACTTGGAATGGAAACACCATTTGACCCAGCTATCCCACTCCTTGGCCTATACCCAAAGGACTTAAAATCAGCATATTACAGAGATACAGCCACATCAATGTTCATAGCTTCTCAGTTCACAATAGCCAGATTGTGGAACCAACCTAGATGTCCTTCAATTGATGAATGGATAAAGAAACTGTGGTATATATATACAATGGAATATTACTCAGCCATAAAGAATGATAAAATTATGGCATTTGCAGGCAAATGGATGAAACTGGAGAATATCATGCTAAGTGAGATAAGCCAATCTCAAAAAACCAAAGGAAGAATGATATTGCTAATAAGTGGATGATGACACATAATGGAGGGTGGGAAGGGTTAGTGTTGGGGTTGGAGTTGGGTTTAGGGAGGGGGGCAGGAATGGAGGAAGGAAGGACTGTATAGATGGAGGGGAAGGGTGGGAGGGGAGGGGGGGAAGGGAAAAATGGCAGAATGAATCAAACAACATTACCCTATGTAAATTTATGATTACACAAATGGTATGCCTTTACGCCATGTACAAATAGAGAAACAACATGTATCCCATTTGTTTACAATAAAAAGAAAAAAAAATAAATTGTCTAATTTATTCTCATGCTATATCTTGGAAGAATTCCTTTCCCTGCCCTGACTCCTATGTCAAATGTAATCAACTTTCCACCCACATAAAAGAATGCAAATGCCTAAACTCTTGGTTAAATTTTCACCTTTTCTATATTTTCTGAATCAGTACATATTAATGGATGCAAGTGGGAATGAGAAAATATGGTAGGTCATATAATTTTGGTCTTGCCATTTCCCTGCTCACAAATTTGGGTTTTTCTTCATTATACTCAGAAGAAATTTAGAAGTCAAAGTATTTCCACACATCCTCCTGTTCATGTCGTCTGCCACTACACCATCTCAGAAGATCATTTTTTCTTAGCTCAGCCTTCTGCAATAGCCACCAACATGAATTCCAGCCTATAAGTTGTCTACTGCACTTAAACTCACTCTAATTGTCAGATTTATTTTCCCAAAGTGCAGATGTAATTCTAGACTCTGAAACTCAAAACCCTTCAGGGCTACCTACTGAACTGTTAGGGATATAATAAAAACTTCTACCACCTGGCATTCAACATTATCTACACTATGATCTCGATTGAATTTTCTAGTCTGATTTCCCATTGTCACCATCACATAACTTATGATACGCTAACAAATGAAGTACTGTTCTCCAAATACAGCATAACCTGTGAATCCTTCCCTACAATCTCCAGTAGAAGACATATCTGTGTTCTTTAACCTCCATATTTCCCTCCTTTTCTTCTATGGCACTTTGCTTGTTGGACTACTGATTTTGCTCTATGTTATGTCTTAGTTATTGGTCCTATAGCATGCTAGAATATTAACAGCTTCTTAGAGGTGTCGGTGATGGAGGATCAATGACTAGGAATTCTCCATTGCACACAAGATAGATATAAACCTGTGTTCAGCTGGAACTAACTTTCCATTCCTATTGACTATTCTTACATTTCCAAATTTCAAAATAGCATGCATCTTGTTTTCAGAGTCACTTTGAATTCATATTTTCATCACTTATTATTGTTTAAAATTTGAAGTGTCTGCAACTTGTCTGTCATATAATCCATAAGGTAAGTACATGTTATAGTAAGAAGAATTTGCTTTGTGGATCCAGGTTGCTTGGGCTTAAATTCAAGTTCTGTTTTTTATTTATTTGTGACAGAAGAGTTTTTCATCTTCCATGTGTGCTTCTCTTATCTGTAAAATGCAAAATACAAATTAAATGTAAAATTAATGATACTTATGTTGTACACTTTTGAGGATCAAATGAGCCAATACAAGGGAAGCACCTAGAATAGAGCCCAGAGTGTATGCCCAGGAAATGACCCTTTCAGTTATCTTTCCTGGAGAATAAGAATCATTGTTTTTATGTTATTATTTGATGCTTTGTTTTGCTTTTCTGTCAAAGTGCACATTTGATCTGCATATGTGTATTTAGTACCTGTAGTGTACTTGTGCTGGTAGTTGCTGAACTGGTCAACAGTGAGTATGACTTAGAGAGAAGCCCCCATTCATTGAAATAGGAATGATTGTAGTTCACTGTTCAGATCTAACATTCACCAAAGCGCTTACTAAATGGACATTCTTGAGCTCCAGTTCCCTACTTTTAGCATCTGTATAATACCTGCCACTTAGGATCATTGTATAAATCAAATGAAATAAATATTTAATTCACCTGATACATAGTTACATATCCAATAAAAGCAAGCTATTATTGTTTTTAGGAAAGAGTATATATTTGTTACATACATCAGAGACTTTTACAATAAAACATTCTCAAATGCCTGCCTCTTGATCGTTTACTGCTAAAAATAAAATTCAATTATTTAAATTTTATTTATTAGAAGTGCATTAGGTAATTTTGAAAACTAATGAATTATATCCTCTTTAATGCATAACTTTCAATAAATCTTAATGAGTTTTAAAGATAGGAGCTAATATCTTAGCACAATGTCTCTACTTTCTCATAAAATGCAACAAAAATAATCCTGTTATTTATAACATCTAATAAAGAAGTTAGGGAGCTAGGCATAAGGGTACACTCCTGCAATTCCAACTCAGGAGACTGAGCCAGGAGAATCACAAGTTCAAGTTCATCCTAGGCAACTTAGAGAGACCATGTCTCAACATAAAAACATAAAAGACCTGGAAATGTAATTCAGTAGTGGAGTGTTCCTGAATTCAATCCCCAGCACACACAAGCGCACACACACACACACACACACACAAATTCAAATAAAAAGAGAGTTCATATCTTCTTTCCTGGTTCTCTTCTCACCAATGCTAACCACTAGACACATTAAATTTTTGGTGCATTGTAATTATACATAATGGTGGGATTCATTATGCCATATTTGTACATGCACATACACAATTTAATCAAATTATATCTTATAATTTGATATGTCAAGTGTCATATAATTTTATATGACATACTAGGATCAGATTATATTATAGGTATATTTTTAAATTTCAGAAGAAGCAATACATGCCCCAAGTTCCACCTCATATGGAACTGCACGTAATGTGTGGCAGTTTTACTTTGATTGTGAAATCTCAAGACTAACAGATGCTCAGTCACTGCCCACTGTTCTTTCATTCTAATAGTGTTTTTCCAAATGATGCTTATTGTGTAAGGCACCATTCTATCATCATCCTTAGAATAATTTACAGAAAATTATAAACATCCTTCAGAAAAGGGTCTAACATGCACAATTATTTTTATTATCTAGGGATGCACCATCTAGTATGGTAGCCACTAGTCACAGCAGCCTTTGAACAGTGAAGTGCTAGTAAATGTTTAAAAATAAGCTCCCTATCCCCTTCCCAAAGAAAAACAATAGCAGCATTTGATAATTTCTCTGGAATAAATACTCCCATAGTAGTTGATTTTAATCTAACTATCAACTAACTCGTGCAATTCTGAAAATTTAACAAATGAATCTTCCAACACAGATGACAGCTGACTCTATCATACTACAGAGATGACTGGTCCAAATTGAGATATTATTTAAGTGGAAAGTACCTATTATATTCTGAAGCGTTAGCACCAATAAAATGTAAAATCTCTCAATATCTTTATATTAATTACAAGACGAAATGTTAATATTTTAGATATCAGGTTAAATGAAATAATTGAATAATTAGAACTATTACTTGTTATGTTTTTGAGATGTGGCTACTAGAAAATGTGCAGTTTTATACGTGGCTCATGTTATATTTTTGTTGTATGCACTGACTTAAGGAGATATTTTTAAACATATTTACATTTTAAATAATATATAATTGGTATATATTAGTTGTTTAGTTACACTGGTGGTCAACACATGGTAAAAATCAAGATTCTTGAATTCTTAATCAGCCTGCATAATTCAGAAAATGAAGTTCCAGATTCCAAAATAGTATTGTGTTGTAGTGTGTTCCGTTTTACAAAACAACAACGAAAAACACTGAATATACACACACACTTGTAAGCATATAACTTTTCTTATTACTTGCCAAATTCCTCTAGTTTTAAATAACCACTTGAAAATACTTTCTCTCTGAGTGATCTGATAAGGGTAGGATAGGTGGGAAATTTTTAAATGTACAATGTGGTAAAATTGCGTAACCCTGAGCACACCTGTAAGAACTAATGGGGAAACAAATTGAAAACCACAGAGCATGGACTGAATTCAGGGAAATCTGGGTTTTATTGAGGTCTGTCACTCCCCGTGGTTCCACTGATGTCCTGCAGAGGTAGGTATGAGAGAGTGAAGGGCTGTGTCTGCAGTTTAGGGCGTTGATAGATGGACTTCAAGGAAGCAAAACGCATCTGCACAGGTGAGCTGCACCTCAAAAAAGGAAAGAAGTAGGGGCTGGAACACAAAAGGGATGACTTTGGATCACGGTCATAATTGGCAGATGACATATGAGCCCTGTCAGGGCTTCACTGTGCCTCACCAAGCTTGGAGGGAACATCTCTTGCGGTTTTGTTCACACAGAAGAGTAAAATGGCTTTACTCATCAGAATTATATATTCCAAACTCAACAGCCCTTTCTCACTAGGAAATTCATGAGGTCTGTCAAGTCATTGGCCATCACTTTTTATTATGATAATGTGCGTGCAATTATTACCATCCTTATAGAACGTGAGGATTCGAGGTGTGAATGGACAGAGCTCCATACTGGGTGCAGGAAAGTGGAAGGTGCCGTGGGGTGGAGAGAGCTGTGCTGGCCTCCGTGTCAGCAGACACTGTTCCATTTCTGACTTTCTCACTAACTCTTTGCAAACCCCCAGCCTCCTGATTTAGGTATGGGACTTCGGATTCTTCATCTAGAAAACAGGGATGAGTAGGCTCATGAAGTGATGGGGAGCAGAAGTCTAGTATTTAAGTCAAAAGGGGCTTTGCATGTGGAATCTTTTACACAGAGTAAGTTACTACTAAACAGATTTAAAAAAGTACTGGTATTTTTACCTAATAAATCATATTGTGTAGATATGAGGTTGATAACCTAATGGCATGGAGTAGATAGACAATAAAATTGTTGCTATGATGAAGCAGAGCAATCCATCTATCATCTTACATAGTTCCTTTCTTGTGACAAGAACAGCAGCTAAAATCTACTTATATAAGAAAAGTTCCTAATGTAATTCAATTTTATTAACCAAAGTCTTCATATTGTATAAGAGATCCATAAACTTGTTCATTCTACATATCTATTTTCTATGCTTTGACCTGTATCTCCCACCCACCCCCACTTCCACACATAATCACCTATAGTTTCATTGTTAAGCTCACATTATTAAGTTTAAGCATACACCTGCATGTGTGCATAGATGTATGTATATTTGGTGTATATACAGGTTGTGGGTGGAGAGTGAGGGAGGGAAAATGCATATATTAGATGTAAATGAAATCCTGCAATATTTCTTTTTATGTAGTTGGCTTATTTCACTGAGCAACATGTAGTGAGGAGTAAATTAAATTATACCTTAAAATTTCTTAGATAATGCCAAGTACATTGTGGTGCTTAATAAATGTGACCTGTTATCATTATTTTTTTAACAAAAACAGCTTCAGGGATTAAGTATGTGTCATCAGAGAAAAGTCAAAGATGGTAACTTTCTGAGGAAAATCTGCCTTGCAATATAGGTTCAAATAAATAATTCATTGAACAAAGCTGCCTAAACTTGAGAGTTCTCTTCCAAAAACTGAGAAAACTTTAAAAAAATAAGCCATTTCCCCTGCTCTCTAGAGTTTCTAGGTTAGCTGGCAGCATGCAAATAAATACATAAAACAAATGAAGAGCAAGTCTAAGAAACTTTTAAACATATTTGTGTGACTTGGCAATTATTGTTAGGAGTAAGAGATGAGAAGAGGTTGTTATTCTGTGAGGTTTTAAGGAAGATAGTAGGTATCAGGCAGGGCCTTATAATATGTTTGGATTTAACTGGGATGGGGAAGGCATAATAAAGAAATTGCAGTCACAGAGCCAGGGAACTCAGAAATACTCAGGAGTCATGTCATGCATGGAAGCTTCTAGTCAGTTGATATAAGGGTCTGACTTGTCAAACTAAGAAGCTTGGCTTGGATCAGTTGTTCAGTGGGGAGATATTAAAGCTCCTGAGTTTGGTCATATTTTCAAAAAATGAAAGAATATGATGGCTGTAGTCAAATATTCCAGAGCTGAGTAAGCCATCTCTGAAAGTTCTGTTTTCTTATCTGTAAAGCAAAAGCCTCATTTCAGGATTTAATGTGTGCAGTTTTGAAAATCAGAATTGCCATCTGTATATGTAGATGTTCAACATAGAAACTTTTATTTAACATTTAAATATTTTTGCATTTTAGAAAGGGCTCAAATGCTTTCTCCTATACCCTCAGCCTGATCTTCAGGGAGTTCAAGAAGCTGAGTCTGGGAGTTGTGTAAGTTGTCCATAGATGGAGGTCTTATAAATGGTGAGAACAGCACAGGTGTCTGGACGTTCTGGTTTCCTCTCCTTTCTATTCATTCTGTCTCTGGGGCACTCTGAAACACTAGGGAGGATCAACAAATGCAGAAGAGCTTCATCTGTAGATCAGACAATGTCTTGCCAATGTGTTCAAATCAGGCAATTGTTATGTTGCCATATCGCCAAGAATAACAATGACTAAAATACAAACTTTATCACCTGAGAGAAGTAGCTCCCAAACTCTGGTGGTCTGTCTGTCTGGTGTCATAGTCCAGATGTGTCTTAATGAGGGAACAGACTTAGGCAGTGGCAACAGGGCTGGAGAGGAGCAGGTAGGTGCAAGGAATCCTAAAGAGGAAAGTCAGGATGACCACAAGTCATGACCACAGAATATACTAACAGCAGGGAAACTGCTTTACTGGGCACTGGGAAGGGTGATGAGGAAGTGGAGAAGCTGAAGATTCATTGGAAGCATTTGTTTCTATAAAGTGTGCTTCATCCTATTTCAAATTGCATCTTATTATTCTTACATGTGCATTCCTTAGATTGGGAGCAGCTTCAGTTTTTGTAATAGTAACCAAAAGAAGATTAGCTTGGAAATTTGCTAGTTTAGATTAGAAAATCAGATGAGAAAACTCATCCTGTATCTGTTCATTTGCTTGCACAAACAAAAGTGCAATTTGCTTCATGTCAGGTCCTATTCTAGGCACATAGCACAAAAACGGCTGCTGTTTGCCAGCCTGGGGCTCTGCCCTTTCCATTCTCTTGTCTTAGACCCTGGTCAAGGTGATTCTCTCCTCTTCTTGCAGGGGAAACTATCCAGAGTGACCTTTGCCTGTACAATTACAGTTCTCTATTTCTTTTAAGAAACTGTGATCTTGAAAAATGCTGAAGTCAATATTCATAAAATTAACATCAGCCAAGACAGTTGGAAAACAGGTTTCTATTCTAATCCTCTATTCTGTAGCAGCATCGCCAGTGCCCAGCCACTAGAAATTTGGGCCTCACTTAAGAATTGTAGAATAAACCCCATTCCACCCACATGATAAAGTCATCTATGTAAAAATGGTTGAAAAGTATAATATGCTCCATAAAGATATATCTGTATCTGTGCATGTGTGCTAAGTAATTGAAATTTGAGTGAGATAAATAATTCTAAACATAGAAAAACTTACTTAATTATTACCAGTCAGCCCCCAGTGTTTTCTGAAGGCTACAAATGATTATACAGTCATGAGTGACATTGCCATGAGTGGCAATTCTCAAACTCTGTAAATTAAGAAAGGTAGTGTGAAATCTGCTTGAACAGTTGAGGGCAGTTTTCTCAGGGATATACAATTATGCACATGTACCAGCTTCCTGGGAACAAAAGTCCCCATCTGTATGTTAATGCCTTATTAACTTGAGTCACTTGCATAAGTCAAAGGCTTTTCTCCAACCTTGTAATGAAACATTGGCAGCGGTATGCTCAGGCTGCTATAAGTGGGACAGTCAACTTGGGAGCATTTTTCCCTTAGATGGAAGTAATTCCTGCTAGTCTTAACTACAAGCTGTTCTTTCTGTCATGTGGAGGAGGGAGGACCCTATCCGGAATTTTTAAATGAGGAAAATCTTTACTTGCTCCCTGCCCTGGGAATTACCCTGAGTCAGAAGAGTGTGAAAAGATAGTAGTTGCAAGCTGGGTGGTATAGCAAAAAGGGCACAGGTTTTGGAGTTTGGTAGATCTGGTTAGAATATTCTGTTTCTTTCACTCCAGGTGTTGAATAAGGATGCTTTCTTGCTTGCCCTCATACCATTATATTTGTACATTAAGTCGAAAACCCTATATTTGTACATTAAGTAGAAAACCCTCACTTATGAAAATATATTATCACACACAGAGAGACAGAGAGAAATTAAGAGAGAGAGAGAAAAAAACAGAGACAGAGATAGAGAGACTGAGACAGAGAGACAGAGACAAAGAGACAAAGACAGAGACAGAGAAGTTCAGAAACTGGAGCCCTCCGCTCAGTTCCTCCAGGAAGTCCAGCCTGCAGACCTGAACACCTACAGTGGAGCAGAAGAGGCATCTTCCTACTACCGGCATCAAATACTGTGAGACATTATATCCTCTTCACCCCCGCATTTTAAAACTCAATGTCCATGTGATTTCTTATGTATAAACCATATTATGCTTACAAAAAAATCTTTGCAGAGGAAAATATTAAATCATTGATCTTCCAAATCAAATTCCTACCAGATCATTAGGATCCTTACTCATGCCTTTAATATTCATGGCCTGTCAGGTTACTGGGTCAAATAATATAAATAATCCAAATGTCATTTAATATCACACAAACGTTGACTTTGACCAAGGCATAAGCCAGTAGCATGGGAGTGGGCAAAGTGGCATCTCAAGCTTGAGAGTGTGCATGCATGGAAAAAAAAAGAGAGAAAGATTTTTCAAAACAAATTGTAGATATGTCTATCTGCTCATGGCTAGGATTAAATGAAAAGTGATTTTAAAAATCCCATACTTTCAAAAGAGATCATTTGCAAGATATACCTCTCTCTTAATAAACTATATGTAAAAAGACTTGTGAACTACACATTTCTAGACAGGAAATGGGCTGAGGAAACTGCCCAATGGGCTTAGACGTAGCCAAGGAGAAAATGCCCAGGAAGCAGGGAGCAGTCCCATGCATGGTAGTTCTCTGAGCCCAGTGAGCTGTAGCACAGCAGTGATGGCGTGGTGTCACATGTCATCATCCATTTTCCTGAGCCTGGCAAGAAGCAGATATGAGAGCAAATGCAGCTTCTTACCTGGGGAACAGAGATTGAAACATTTGAGATGAGCAGCAGACCTCAGAGATAAGCAGAAGAACTCTATGCTGCAGGTCATGTGATTTGGCAATGATAGTATCTAGAAAAAGATATTTGTATTTATGCTGTTCTTCATTTCATTTAACTTACAAATAACTGCTCTATTATGTTAGTGTATATGTGTGCATATACATGCATACACAAATAATGGAATCCCTAAAACAGCACCATCATAGATTGGATGAAAAAAGAGTCTCCTTAGGTCCTTAAGACACTAGAATTGTTATAGACTTGAATCACATTTATATCTATATATCTACACCTATATCCATTCATAGCTCAGTGGTTATTAACACCACTAAGTGTTATGAGTATGTATGTACATACATAATATGAGTATGTACATCACTTCTCCACTTCTCTAGACAGAGTATTCTTGGAGAACACGAGACACAAAATGTTTTATAGGTATTATGGGAAGAAACATAATGACAGGAGAATGTGCAGAGTCACCAGAAGATACGACTTTTGAAGGCCCTTAGTAAGGACTTCTGTGTGCTACAAGAGAGCAGACAAACACTAAATATCAGCAAGTAGAGTAGAAACTGGATTAACAATGATAGGAGAGATTAAAAAGTAACAATTTGGAAGTCATTGTATGCACTTCTTCCTGATTCACAGTTCTGGCCTGTCTGGTCATATTAATGGTAACTAATGTCTTCATGCCCACTACCCTGGAACTTAGATTGCTGACTTATTCTTTGTCGGTATTGACTTAAGAGAACCAAAAACTTAGAATAAAAGCATCATTTCTCATAATTGAATATGACCCCAAGAGACATTTGGCAATGTCTGAGGACATTGTTGTTTGCTACATTTTGAAAAGCATAGTACTGGCACACAGTAAATAGAGGCTGGCATTCTGCTGGCATTCTATGATACTCAGGACAATCCTTGTAACAAAGATTTCATGGTCCAAAATGTCAACCGCTCCCAGGTTGTGATATCCTGTCTTAAAGGAACAAAGTAATGCCATTATGATGGGCCCATAGCAGGAGACAACACAGGAAATGTGTATATGTTCATCCAATGGCTCTTTGTTTGCTGTTCTATCCCAGAAACTTCACTCCTGTGAGCAGCCAGTCTGCCCCCAGTGGAGTCTGAAATATCACTGATTCATTACCAACTATCCATCTCACAATGGGGAGGAAATTTAAGACCAGTTCTATCAAAGGAAGTATAAATCTGCCCTTTCTGTTCTTTCTTAAAGAAACAAAATTTAATGATCTCAGCTGGGGCCTAATGATCCAATGTCCACATCAGAAAGCTGCTCTGTTTTTGACATGTTTGACAGAATGTTAGGGGGAAACGGGGGAAAATGTATTGGAAGACTAATTGAGCATTGCAGCTGAGCAATTCATGGAAGTCTTGTCCTCTAGCTAAAGGTTGTTATGCTTCACTGGAGCCACAGACAGACTCTGCCATGAGGATGTCACTCTTCTATATGAAAAAAAAAATGACTTTAAACACTACAAAAGCCACGAGCGTTGGGAAGGCAGGATGATAGTTGTGGTAACTGCTGTCAAAGAACCACGCAGCTGCAGTTAATGGTCAGACTTTGAAGTAAGGTGCACCAGCTGTCGAAAGGTACCAGGTGCTAATGTTCTGCTTTGGGGCTGATGAAATAGGGTGGCGGTTTGTGGTGCCACCATCAGAGAGTGCACTAGGTCAGTCCTATGAGACAAGGTCTTCATATCACATTTCTGATATGGTCAGGGGCTACCAGCACAGGGGCTATATGTCCCCAGTGTAGCTGCTCCAGGTAACTACAGAGAAATACCTCAGGAGGACATAAGAGAATGTCAACCACAAGCAGAGATTGTGGGACAGCTTCTGGAAAAGGACCCTTGCTCTGGACCTCTGAGGGATGACCGAGGCCAGGACTAGTCGGAAGTATAACAGGTTTCCTGGCATTGATAAAGTCAGACCTGGATGTGAAGATTACTCTGCCAGGTACTCTGCCAGGTACTCCATGTCTGGTTAGTTAGATATCAGTCTCAGTTTACTTGTCTTAAAAGTAAAGATACTAACAGACCTTAAAGAGTTAATTTAGTTAAAATCATACACATGAATTATTTATGTATGTATGTATGCTATAAATATAGCATACCATCGATTCTTTTTATGGACTATTTATGAAAATGATTGAAATTGGCTGCAAGCATAGACAGGTCAGGAAGAGGCAGAGGCAATAGCCCAATAAGTGAGAACACAGCTTTCAGTCACCATCACCCCATCTAAGGGTTGCTATGGCATTTTGCTATGGTTTTGAACCCCCACCACAAGCCTATGTTGTGAACTTAATCCCTAATCAATAGTGTTGGGACATGGAAACTGATGGGAGGATTTTAGATCATGAGTTCTCCATCCTCATGAATGGATTCATGCTAATCATAAAAGGGACTTGAGCTGTAGACTTAGTCTCTCACTCTCTTTCCAGTTATCTTTCAATCCTCTGTCTTCTACCGAAGAATGACACAGCAACCAGGTCCTCACCAAATGTGGGTGCCTCAGTCTTGGACTTCCTAGTCTCGAAAACTGGAAGAAATAAATCTCTGTTCTTTATAAATTACCCAGTGTCCAGGATTCTGTTATAGCAATACAAAACAGTCTGAGACTCACCTGGAACACTTTATTTTTGAAATAACTGCTCTGAATTAAAGCATCTAAGATCTCTATTAAAATGTGAACATCCTCAAAAATATTGAGGATGTTCTCAATATATATCCTCAAAAATATATGAGGATGTTCTCATCTCTAACTATTAAAACCTATCAGAATTTTTTAAATGAAATAATAAATTGAGGGGGACATTAATCTGGAATTAATAGATTTTCGATTCAAATCCTAAGTGTGGCTGCCTAGTGACCTTGTCGGAATAACTTCATCAGTCTGAGCTGCTGCATCCTTATGAGTAATTCATTACAATCCTGATTTTTCAATTCTTAAAGGCATTTTAAAATCAAAAGAGCCTGATGTGGTGGTGCACACCTGTAATCCCAGTGGCTCAGGAGTCTGAAGTAGGAGGATCACGAGTTCAAAACCAGTCTCAGCAATTTACGGAGGTCCTCAGCAACCTAGTGAGACCTGACCCAAACTAAAAATAAAAAGGACTAGGAATGTGGCTCATTGGTGAAGTGCCCCTGGATTCAATCCCAGGTACCAAAGCAGAGAGAGAGAGAGAGAGAGAGAGAGAGAGAGAGAGAGAGAGAGAGAAAGAGAGAGAGAGGGAGAGAGAGAGAAGACATAAGACATGAACATATTGAAATTTTCAGAGCATTTCATAATAAAGGACAGCATCACACACAGGATTCAGAGTGTACATTTATAATAAACTCATCTTTAAATGTAAACAAAAATAGAAAAAGTGAAGTCAGTGACTGGCTAACAGTAAGGGTGAGGGAATGAGCAACATGAAACAATGTTACTCAGGAGCCCTCCCAGAAATTAGTATCTTGAAAGAAAACATGTGGAATGACAGAGATCAGGACTTCCCAGATGTACCTGTCAAGGACTGGAGACAGACTCTGACCCTGAGAAGTCGAATCCCTTCTCCTCCTGAAATTCCTGTCACAGATAGGAGAGGAAGCCCAAATGATTCATTTGCTGGGTGTATTTCTAACATCTGGACTTGGCAGGCAGAGGAAAAGCAGCTTCGATCAGGAGTATCGGAGTCCATCCAGGGTAAGGCATGGGAGCCAGGCTGGAAGTAGATTATATAACAGGTACAAAAGAGGATTTGAGGGTGGACATTGATCTAAAAGCAGGAGATTAGTGGTGAGGTAAGCATGATAAGAGTACTGGTCCCTTACACTTAGCAGAAGCTCTTGACTGACTTAAGATTCAGCACATCACTGCTAATAGATGATGGGGCTGGTCAGTGGTCAGGAGCACTACTAATAAGAGATCTCAAGAAATGGTGTCATACATCGCTTTAGAAGCCTGGACATGAGATCAAGAAATCCAACCCTCAGAATTCTAGGGTTCCACACAGAGCAAAGGCAAAAATATGGTATTTATTGTCAGTGTTGCCACATGCTGAATCAGTTGCTATACTGTCAACGTATCCAACCATAATAAAATGCTTATCACACTTATTTTGCAGATGAAGAAACATAGGCTCAATGAGTCTCAAGAAAGTCAGGTAAAAAGTGGCAAAGTCTGAGCTTTTTTCACTGTACCTCTACTACCTGACCTCACACTTAGCAAATGCCTAATTAGTACTAATTTATTAGTAAATGATTGAACTGAATTTACTAACTACATTATGGAATATAATCATGTCCACATGTACGCTTATGTTCCCTGACAAGACTGTGAGCTCTCTACCTTCTCTCGCATCTCTATCCACATAAGGAAGGGCACATAGTAGAAATTTAATAAGCACTTGGAATTCTTAATGAAGTTGAATTGAAAACCTGAACATGCATAATCAATATGCAAGTATTTCAGAAAACTATTTTCTCCTGAAAACTCCTAAATATATAGGACGAAAATCAATACCACATTTTAAAATTATGGATATAGCTGCACATTAAGTGGTCCTTTTCCTCATTTGCGAAGATGTTATTTTATGTTCACCTTTAAAGTGCTTCTCTGGTGATTCCCATCGCGCCACATGCCACCTCTGATACTTTATTTTCTTCCCATCCCATACTCATTTTACTCAGGTATTTAAACCCATACAGACCTTCTTTTCAGTTTTATTTGGGTGTAAGCCTCTGGGATTCTCTGCCCTCCTCACCCTCCTCTCGCTTGCGCACATGTACACACACACGCACACATGCACACACACACGCGCACACACACACACACACACACACACACACACACATGAAGTTCATTTATGCTGTCCAAAGAGACAGAGACAATGGGAAGGGGAAAGGTCCGACTCCTGGCTTTGCTGCAGACCATCCAACCTTGAACTTGAAGACAGAGTACAGCAGAGCCAATGAAAAGCGGCAAGTATTTCCCTCCCTTAATGAAAATGCAAGGACCTCTTACAGAAAGAAAGAAACACAAGAGGAACACGCAAGTAAAACTTGCCTCATGGTCCTGAATTCAAAGACACACATAACTGCATAGTTTTCTTTGCCACCCGGATTCTCTTTATAACTGATATTGCAGTGCTATTGTGTCTCATATTATACTAGGTTGAATAAAAGGAAGTAGTTGCTCCCCAAGAGATATGGATCAGCACAGAAAGCTCTGTGGAACTAATAAGTGTTGCCTTTAATCACATTAAATGGGAGGGACTGACGTAGCTCCTCACAAGCAACCAGGATTTTCTTTGCATTTTTAAAAATATATGTAAATGTACTGCAACCCATAGTGATGCACATTTACATTTCTGCATGCAACATATTTCACACCCATTTTAATGAACCCCACTGGGCATTCTCATTCTTTTGTTAAGCTAGAATTGGACTAGAAAGAGTGCCTCCCAAATGTTCAACCAATAAATTGTGTGCACACTGATGGCCAAGCTGGACCACTTGCCAGCCCCTGAATATAGCTCCTTCTCTTGCCTGTGCTTTTTCCCGAAACTGCATCTCACAGCATGGTGTGGAAATGTGGAAGGCGCTGTTCATAAGTCATCTCAGCCCTTTATTTCTTCTGGAAGCTTCTCTGGTCCATGTAGTCCACAATATATTTTCCCTACTCTGTGCTCATTTTATCATTTCTCTAACCCTACATATATATCTTTTCTCCTTTTTTCCTCCCCAAACTTTCTCTGTACTCTACCACCTCCCCACCCACCCGTACGTATGTACATAAAAGTGAGGGCCAGGGGATAGGGGCCTACATTCATGTTTCTAGTTTCAGTGTCTAGTACAGGACCACCCCAATAATGGGTGACCCCCACACTTATGGGATAATAAATTTATGTTTCTACTTCTATGTGAGAAAGAAGACATGCTCTGATATTTATTTCTGCATCTTTCTTCTTGATGGGAAGAGTTATATAATAACTAAAGTGTAGTAGTTTAAGAATAAGAAAGAAAAATTATTCCAGTCAAAATTGGACATTTAGGGCCCTCATTTGGAGAGGAAGTAGTGAGTTTGGGCAAATTTTCTATCGAGTTGGGAAGAGTTAATAAAGAACAAAATAACATCTTAAAGGAGGGAAGAGGTGGAAAGCCATTGAAACTTTTACTCTTGTTATCAAATAATGACAACACAGGAAGATTTGTGCTGTGGACAGTGACTGCCTCAGTGCTGGACCAAAAATAAACCCCTCTGATCGTCTGTCATGTGGATTTCCATTGTAGTGAATATGCTGTAGCCAGATCAGCAACTTTCCACCCTGGGCTGGTTCTCTACATAAAAGCAAAACTGCGTTAGATGAAACTTTTGTCAGAATGGCCTTTACTTTCATGGAATTTTAAAGGAAAAGGAATGTATACTTCTGTCCTACACCAACCCCTCATGGGATTTGTGAGGGCAAACAAGGCAGCTTTTTATTCCAATCCTTTTCTCATCCAATGGATATTTCCTCATCCATTGTCCCAGGTTTGCTCTGTGAGTCAAAGGGGCTATTTGTGGACTGAAAATTCGTCCTGAAAAGAAGAGGGAGCTGGAAGTACCTTTCTTTGGGACTGCCCAGGGTTCTGCCCTCCCTGCATTGCTACACTGGGTCTTATCTCCATCAGACGCAAGAGGCTCGGGCAAAGCAGAAAGTCAAGTCCCACACCTCTGAGTTGATCTCTGTACACAATGAGGTTCATTAATCAGAACCGGAACCCTTGCCAATGACAAGAGCCAGAACAAGTTTCTTACTGCTAAACGCCTGCCTAATTTATTCACTGACAACTAATGCTTACCCTTTTTTGGAGGAAGATTACAGCCTTTTCTTTCATTAGAGATGGATGTTTCAGTGGCAAATTACTCCGGAAATGTGGGGAAGAAGGGAACTTAGAAACTTAAATTCATTATAAAATATGAGAACAGAATGCGGGGAGGGGTGTAGTAGCATTGTGGCTGACTGGCTGGGTATTTAAGGAGGAAAAGCAATGTGCAGGGCAGATGGGGAATGAAGTCCAGCATTAGCAGGGACTAGAGAATTATTTTATCCTGGTTTTCTCTGACCTTAAGTAACTATATCTAACAGAGAAAGTGCTTGCTGTAACAGTGTAGACTTAGCAAGCTACATATTCATCTCCTCTAAAATTGGCCGCTGCTACACAATGCTACATATGAGTCAGGGCTTGTGTTACAACTTTTATTTCTCAGAGTGGAAGTAGCTGATGAATTTGTTTTTAATCCTCAAATGTCGTGGGTTGAACTGTATCCCAGAAATGGGGTACTAAAGTCCAAATCTCAGGTATCTTTGAACGGGTTTTTCTTTGGAAATAGGGTTTTTGCAGTCATAAGCAAGCTAAAATAATGTTATATTGGATTGGAATGGGGCCTAAATCTTATGATTAGTGTCCGTAGAAGAACCTCTCCAGGAGGTTCTTGTAGTGTTAGTATAAGGAGACAGAGAGACACAGGCTTCAAGGAAGAAGGACATGTGACAAAAGTCATAGAGTCTGGAGTGATGCAAGATATCCAGGAATTGCAAATCACAAAGCAGCAAGTAATAAGAAAAAGAAATGCGCAGAATTTCCAGGAGACCGCAGAAGCTGGAAGATGACACTTTGATTTTGGACAAAAAAAGCAGGAAGAGATATTTAAGCATCTGCAATTCAGGGCTACTTACCTTGGGTGAGAAAGAGGCTGCAGGACCTTCACAAAGAAATAGGCTCATGGGGAAAACAGTGTTAAATATCATTTCCCTCTGAGTCTCTAACCAGTTTCATTTCTGCCAGTGATCCAATGATATTTCTTTCTTTCACATTTTAAATTTAAAAAAAATTTCAGGGTTAGGTTGTTTTAACAGACTGTTTAGTACCTCCAGAGCCTTAAGGGAACAAAGTTAGTAAGGAGCAGAAAAGTCAAATATTTCAGGCAAACTGATTGTCAGTAATTGATGGGGGTCATTGGCATTTCCTAGTCTTCCACAACCTCTGGCCTCCAGTGAAGCAACATGTCCATGTTAGGAACACTGAGCCAGCCTTCATCCCAACCTCAATCCCTAACAGTAGGGTTGAGAACCTGAGTATACTGTTAGACCAGTTGTTTCTGCTAGAAAACACAACACAGAGATAGAGACCGCTACAGCAACTAAAGGCTTACAGCCCCTGGAAGTTTCAAGACAAACAGAAAAATTTTCTTTTTAGAAAATTAAAATGCAAATTGCAATGTCTGCTTAATATCCTTTGGAGAATCCTAATGCTATAAATACACTATTTACGCCTAGGCGAGTGCATTAGGTGCATAATTGTGTTAATATGCAGGAGAGCAGCTCATCTTGCTTGTTAAATCTCCCCCTACATTTTACAGCTTTACAAATGTCAGGCTGTTAGGCCATAACTCTCCTGTTGAGGACCTCATTACCTATAAAGCATTCATATCTGCCACTTAAAAGATGCAGGTGAGGCACAGATTTGGCAATTAACCCATACATCTTTATCTGTCTAGCTGGTCTTGCCTATTTTTAAACAACAATTATATTTTCCTAGAAACCTTTTAAAAAGTACCACTGTTTCCCTATATGTTCAGTTTGAGGATGAAACTGTCAATTGAAATTGGTAGGTGGTCCAATTAGAAGCACTTCCTAAATAATAATAGTAATAATAATAATAACAATAATCCAGATAGAGTCTCAAAATTCTAAGACATTCTGCACAAATTTCAGGAGCAGATCTCCAAGTTCCTTGACTCGGCCAGACAAAATGGCAAGGTGCAGGAAAGTTGGCCTGGTCTTATCCAGTTTCTTGCTTTTGTACTATACCCACCCCTCCCACAAACAAGCTACCTGGAAGTCCATTTGCCACAGATGCATTAATCAAGTCAATGCCTTTAGCTCTAGGTCTTTCTTTACTTCTATCCTATATCTTGCCTGATCAGAACGTGCTATTATTTTAGAAAAACAGGAATAAATGTACCCTAGGGCATTAATAGTTAAAACGTCTGGGATTTAAAGGGACTTAACATCATTTGGGAATCTGTGCCCCACACTATTGCCTATACATTAGCACCTTTAATTCTTGTCTTACCCAACATTACTCAGTAATTTAAGGAGCCTCAAAGCTAATGCTCTTCCACGAGAAGATATTTCCACCCCTCCTGCCCTCCTGCAAAGGAAGACCCAGCATTTCTCCTCAGCTTTTACAGTGAGTGAGAGCATTGTGCCCAACAGCCTAGTAGGTAGTTCATGATTCCTTTATCTTCTGGAGTAAGACATTAACCGGAAGTAATGGAATTAATGACCCTGATAGGTCAAATATTTTTCTTGCCATGTATGGTTCTAGCTCTTCCCCAGTAGTATATTCGTAGAATAATAATTGAATCCTCAAAGGTTTTTATACTGGGGGACTGGAGAAGAAGGTGCATTTCTAGGACTATATTAATGTGTGACTCGGCTCAATTTGCATTTCTTAGAGGAATCTGCTAAGCACACTTTGCATTCAGCCTGAATGTGAATAGGTTAAATCCTAGGGGAACACTTACAAGAATCTTACAAATAATTCCCAAAGAAATTAGAATGTATGTTCCGTTTTTATGACAACTCTCAAGTCCCCAGGACAAAATCTATAATGTCTTATATCTGTTAAGGCAATTTATTACTAGCCCGCTTCACTTATTCAGATTCTTTAGAGTTTTGAAGGACAACTTTCAGTCACTTTGCCAAAAAGGTTTTATCTGAAGCAAATACTGTATTTTCTTTTTCTTTGAGATGCGGTAGTTAGGTACATCAGTTATCTGAACTTCAACCTAAAGTAGTTCTGTTTGATTTTAAAAATCTTTTCAAATATTACTAAATATTTACTATACTCCAGGTCCTAGAACAAGTGATAATTAAAGATGTTCCATATGTTAAAATGAAATAATAATAATGTCTTCCAATTTGTATAATATTTTCAAAGCCTTATTAATAATAGTAGCAATGATTTCCTGAGTCCTGCACAGTTTTAAGAAGGTCACTTCATTTAATCATCATGTCCACTTTGAAAATTATTATCATTAGGTGCATCTTAGAACTGATAATGCTGGTCTTGGGTTCTGAACCAAGTTCATCTTATTTTCATTCCCAATTTCTTGCTCTTCATCTTGGACATTTACAACAATTTGATTTACAAAATGTTGCTCCATCTGTTTCTGAGGATAAACTAGTAAGCATCATAGGAGAGCAAGTTATTGTTTCCATCTAACAGATAAGAAAGTTGAGCATAAAAATAATTGGTTTATGGTGTGTAGCTGATTAGTGAGAGAACAGAAAAAAATCCCGGGGGTTCCTGGATCCAAGTCTGAGCTCTCTTCTCCAGAACATGATAGCAATGTGAAATGTGCTTTGGGTTAGGCTATGTTCTCTCTGCAACCTGTCTCCAGTAAAACTCAGGCCAGGGACATAGTGAGTTCCAAAGTTCAACATATTGAACACTTTGTAGATTTGAATTATAAGATACAGAGACGGGAATCAAACAGGTCTACATTTACTTGCCCATGTAGCAGGTCATCAGTTATACAGCTGAACTTAAAGGTAATGGTGCATTGGTGAACGGCTCTCCAAGAAAAGTAGTCATTATGTGTGGGGTTTGCAAATTCCCATTGTGTAACACTCCTTCCATTACCAGCTTTAAGCTAGCCAGGCAAAATCACTGGATATGTGCGATGGTTACTTGTGGTTGTCAACTTGACTGGATTGAGAAACTAGAAAATGGATAAAGCCCACTTTTAGATGTGTCTATAATGATATTTCCAGAAACAATTGGCATGTGGGTCAGCAAACCGAGTCAGGAAGATGTCCAGAATGTGGGTGACACCTTCCAATAGACTAGGGACCCAGATAGAATACAAATGCAGGAGGAAACTTGTGTGCACACACACACACACACACACACACATACACACACCCACGGCACTTGACCCACTGTGCTTTTGCTTTTGCCATCATCCGTGGACATCAAACTCTGGATTCTTTAGGCGTACAGCCTCAAACTGAGTCTGCATCATTGCTCCCTCATGTTCTGAGATTTTCCGTTTTTTGAAAAGAGCAATTATTCATTCCCTCAGTTCTTTAGTCTTCAGACCACCATTTAGACCATTGAGAACTGAGGGTATTACATTGACCTTATATACACTCTCTCTATATGTATATAAATGTAATATATAAACCTTATATATACTATATATTATATATATATATTTTGTATATATATATATATATATATATATATATATATATTTTTTTTTTTTTAGGAGAACTCTAATATAACATGGGATAAGAAAAGGTGTGCACATTCAATTCCTGCAAGCCAATGGACACTAACCCAGCAGGCCACTGCCAAAGTCATAAGAAATCATGAACAAATCCGAATCTCTTTCCTAACAAAAGTAGGTATCAAGACTGTCTTTAAAACTGTAAATGTCCCAGGGAAAATGCAACAGAGAATTTCTACAAAACTAGATTGGAGACCAGTGGCCTCCCTGGTGCCAGTTTCTGACAACAAATGGAAAAGGGAGTGCTAGAAAACCAGCATGAGGAATGAGGGTGGGAGACACAGGACAGGTGTGTTCTACTTGTCAGGAAACAAGTGTTAAAAAGAGAGGCCCCAGACATAAAAGCAAAGATAGACTTGAGATGGAATAAGAAGGTCATATAGGAGAGAAAAACACATGAGTATAAGGTTAAGTTTTGACATCAAGTGCAGAGTAAGCCTGAGAAGTGCAGCTTCACCTGAGTCAGTTTTCAGGTTAACAGATATTCCAGGTCCTAGAGTCAGGAGACCTGGGAATTTTATATTTTCTATCTCAACCATGCCATTCAATTATCTTTTTAAAAGTACTTCCATATATTTTCCAGGCTAGCTGGGACTCCTTGCAGGCATGGGAACATCTGACAGAAGAGAGTGATGAGTTCACATCCCAGAAGGTACAGAAGATGCCCCTAGGTAGTCACCATTGATCCTTCTTGTAGCCATGTACTCCTTTCTCCTCTCTGATCCCTTGACTAACCCTCCTGCATGCCTTCCCCCTGTCACAGTTGGCCCTTTGATATGCAGAAAGGAAACTGTGGAAATAGGCTTGTCCTCCACACTCTGGTGAGCTCAGCCTTTGGGTAGAAGGACTAAGGACCAGGAAACCACACTATCTCTTCAGCTTCCCCTTTACTAGTTCAGTGGAAACGCTGACTAGGAAAAGGAAGTATGGTTTAACGAGAGAACCGGGAGGAAAAGGTCAGGTGACAAGAGCAGAGAATTCACAATTCACTTCGCTTCCTTCTGTATGTCCGCCTCTCCTAAGAAATTGAGGTCCTGTTCATTTGTCAGCTCTCCATCTTAATACCCTGGGCCTCAGCTTCCTTAGAAGTCAATATTTCCAAAGGAGGGCCTACTACTGTCACTTCCAGAGCAGATGGCTGCTAATCACCACAAGTAAATCAATGCAGGTTGCCAACAGATACATCTCGTAGCTCTGAATATCATTCATTTTCAAGAACACCGGGGTACCCGTTTCCAATTAGTGGAGAGTGTGGGTCTGGGAACAGTACTGAGGAAGCCAAACCAACAGGGCCATGTGCAGGGTCAGGCTTCCGTCCTGCAGGCCCCAGACCCAATAGGAGGACTTCGGGAACCACTTAACCTTGTTGCCTTTGTTTTCTCATCTGTGAAACAGTGGGTAATAAAATCCCCCTGCTTGCTCACTGGGTTTTATGTGAGAGAACTAATTAATGATTGCATAAAGTCTAATACAAAGCAATATGTAATTGAAAAGTTTAATCATCGAGGTAATAGTCCAATAATAGTAGGTTACAGAGTTGTGATAAATAGTGCTTTTTAAATGAAGATATTACCATTTTGATATTTTCTCTCTGATCTGCATTTTCAAATTAGAAACGTATATAATTTCAGTTTTATTTCCTTTTTTATAATACTGTTTAATTCTCCAAAGCTGCTTTCTCTATTGTTTTTACTGTAATATTTCAACCAAGCAGAGAATCACTGTAGATTCCAATAATAACTGGGCATTCTAATTAAAAGATTTTATGCCCAGGAGTCCTAATACTAAAATAGATGATCTATACCACACTTTACACAATTGGAAAACTCACTATTTTCATTTCTATTTTCCACATTAGATAAAAAGTTGTCTTCCCAGTCATAATATCTTAACCCTTTAGACTTCTTGTTACGATATTTTCATATTTTACCTTTTTCTAAGCTTTTGCACAGTTGCTCCACCAGAAATGCTCAGCCTCATGGCAATGCTTCTTTCTGGAAAATTCCTACTCCTTTTTTCAAAAATTAAAGTCTTATTCTGTAACACTCTCCCTGACCCCATTGCGAGAGTCCAGAATCCACTCATGCCTTTAATTTGTTTTGTTCTTAAGCATCTTCATTATTGGGATTATCACAACATATTGCATTGATTTGACTATTTCTTAAAAATTTACACCACCCTCTTCCTAGTACCAGGAGAGGGAGTGGCATATTAAAAGAGGCAATTCTTGCTTGCCGCAATTTAAAAACAGAAATAGTCTCTTCTAATACAGTCACTCCCTTTCCTGGTACTGAAAGGGGCACGTGAGTCTGTGAAAAATGTGATTTTAAAAAGAGTTCTCACACTCCATGCAGTTGAGAACTGCAAATTATGTCATGCTCAACTTCATTGCCTCCAAGAACAGGACACCCCTGGGGTTGCCCCAGACCCTGTGATTTCCCCGATGATCTCTGCTCAGATTGCACCATTGCCTGCATTCTGGAATGCTTCTGAAATGGTCTTTCCATCCTGCCTGATAAACTCCCACTCATCTCTCATATGGGTTATCACACACTCATGGAGACCTGATGCTTTATGTTCTGCCTTTTATTCTTTATACTTCCCCAGGATCTTCACAAACCACTGCTTTACTTCTCCCAGTATCCAAAGTCCATATTGGCACACTTCTTCCCCTTCAGACTGGTAGTTTCTTGCAGGTAAGAACAGTATTTGGCGCTTCCTTGAAACAGCAGATCTGATCACAAGACCTGATACATAGCTAAATAATTAGTAACCAGACATGGTGGCATACACCTGTACTTCCAGCTACCCAGGAGGCTGAGGCAGGAGGATCACAACTTCAAAGTCAGCCTCAGCTATTTTGCAAGACTCTGGCTCGAAATAAAAATAGAAAAGACTGGCATGTAACTCAACAATAGAGTGCTCTTTGTTCAAGCATCCATACCACAAAAAATTAAATTAAATTTGAAATAATTTTTAAAATTCAATGAATAATTGTTGAATGAACGCTGATTATTATGCAGGCTGACTGGAAGGAGAAAAAAATTTGTCTTGATCTTTTACTCACTAAGTATAATACATGGCTTTTTTTCCCCAAAAGACCTAATAACATCTTAAGATCTACTTAAATAGACATTGAGCTTATTTTTTACTAAATTTATTTGACCGTATTTTCTTGGGCAAGATAATTCTGTGACCCACCCTTGCTTTATCCCTTAGGCCCAAACTCACCCCACTATACAACTTCAGATTCCACTTTCTCCATGTTTGAGAATCATTTCCCAGACAACTTTGAAAGATTTTTTTTCTTACCTGCACTACTATAGCCAATAAATGAAATTTTGCAACCATACATGAAAGTTATCTATTTTATTGGTGGCTTGGAGAGGAAAAAAACGTGATTGGGAGGATTCAAGAGTTAGCCCCACAGAAGCTAAAATTTAAAGACTCCTAGAGTTTGAGAAGATATATATGACCTGGCTCAAAAGTTTAAAATTTAACGATTTCAGCATGTTTTCAATCCATGCAGTACAGAAAAAAAAAAAAACAAAAAAAAAAACTATTCTGTTCACCAAGATTGACAGACTCACAAATTTTTCCATTCCTTCCGCTAAAGCATTTCTTTGTGCAGCTCTTAAATTACTGCCAATTAAAACTAACTGTAACTGTAAACAGTTAGTGATACGATCTTGTTCTAGAATTTGTATGTAGAAAATGAGAAACTGAAAGCTTTCTTTAAGAGTGTGAAGTGAGTGTCATTTTTAAATAAGATTCTTGTTCAATATAATTTAACATATATTTGTACCACCACCCCACACATGTACATAGACATTTCTTTTTTTTAATTATTTTTTATCTTTTTTATTTTTTACAGACTGCATTTTGATTCATTGTAGACAAATGGTATATAACATTTCGTTTCTATGGTTGTATGCAATGTAGATTCATACCATTCATGTAATCACATACGTACATAGGGTAATGACGTCTGTCTCATTCCATGATTTTTTTTACCCCTCTCCCTCTCATTTCCTTCTACATAATCTAAAGTTCCTCCATTCTTCTCCCACTCCCCACCTCCCCACCCCCGTTATATATCATCATCCACTTATCAAGGAAAACATTTGACCTTTGGTTTTTTGGGATTGACTTTTTTCGCTTAGCATGATATTCTCCAACTACTCCAACTACATCCATTTACCTGCAAATGTCATAATATTATTCTTCTTTATGGCTGAATAATATTCCATTGTGTACATATT
This sequence comes from Sciurus carolinensis, assembly GCF_902686445.1. Classification (NCBI taxonomy): domain Eukaryota; kingdom Metazoa; phylum Chordata; class Mammalia; order Rodentia; family Sciuridae; genus Sciurus; species Sciurus carolinensis. The sequence goes on along the minus strand of NC_062227.1, from coordinate 50,938,509 downwards.
CCAGAGTTTCTTTATCCATTCCTCTGTTGAAGGGCATCTAGGTTGGTTCCACAATCTAGCTATGGTGAATTGCACTGCTATTAATATTGATGTAGCTACATCTTAACAAAATACTGGCAAGTCGCATACAAAAACATATTAAAAAGATAGTGCATAGACTTTTCTTTTGAATGAAAGTTAGTCCTCCCCATCATTACCACCACCATTATTATCTTCATCATCATCAACTTAACATTTACTGGACACCATTTATTAAGAGTTCACTGACCTGGATGGTATTTTCATTGCCAGAGGCTGAAAGAATAGGTTGAAGCATTCTGACTTCCCTAAAGGAAATGGCCAAAGGGAATCTTTGAAATAAGTTGGTGTCCCATCATCACCATCCAGGGATTCTCAACTCCACAAAGAAAACCAGTTTTTGTTTCCACGTAAAAGAGAAAATCCTAACGTTGTCACTGAAAGAAAATGTAGCAGTAACTTATAAAAACCTCAAAAGATCACATAACATGTTCAAGCCATAAATTTCTTTGCCTTGTAAATTTCTTCATGTCTCTTACAGTTTTTATCTGGAATATTCATCAAAGGCCCATGGTCCATGGCTAGGTTCCCGTCTTGGAATTATTGAGAGGTGGTAGAAACTTCAATAGTTGGGGCCTAGTGATGGTAGATCTTTAGGTTATTGGGGGTGTGCCCGTGCAAGGGATAGAAAGACCCCATCTCTTTCCTCCTCTTGTCTCTCTTTCACTTCCTAAGAGGCGAGCAGTTTTGCTGTTGTATGATGCTGCCTTGATGTGTTGCCTCACCAGAAGGCTCAACAGATCATGGTCTAAAATCTCCAAAACTGTGAGACAAAATAAACCTTTTCCCTTATAAGTTGATTTACCTCAGGTATTTGTTACAGTGATAAAAAGAAAAAAGAAAATCTGATGGAATGCATTTGTTAAATGAACTGTGAGGCCCTTGTTTACTAAAGAACACAAGTTCTTCCCTGAAGAGTAATAATACTTACTCTGGGTCACAGAGACATGTCTCATGCAGTCCACAATAGTGGACTGATTTTGCTATTGTACAACATTTTGATAGCTGATCTTTATAGGAGAAAAAATCCATAATCACACCATAATAGCCTTTTCCCATGTAATTTTTATCTAACTAGTTTCCAGATCAAGGAAGTTTTCTCAAACTGAACTACAAGACTTTGTAGAGAAGAATAGAACTACCATTCTAGTTATTTTCTTATTTTTTAGGCTTTCTTTTTGGAAGAAAGTGATTTTTAGCAAGGTTTAGGAGCAAAATTATAAAGTGAAGCACAGTTCTGGTTTAACCTCTGCTTTTTCCACATTCTCTTCCTATTGAGCTATTTCTTCCCTTCATGCCTTCTTCCCCCTCCCTCCCCAAAACCCCTCCAAGTGCTCCCAGTGGAAATGCCCATACAGTACCACTCCTCTGCAGCACAGTGGGAATTTAAACCATGATTATTTCTTGAAAAGAACTGACTAAGTCTGCTTTTTAACATCATCGTGGCATGCTTAGATACCCACTAAACATTGCAGGTAGCAGTGACTGAATAGGAACAAAATCTTTTTGGAGCAGGAAATCATCCTTTTGCAATCAAACACAGGTTTCTGGCTTTGTTACCTAAGAGTAAATAAGGACTGTTTAGACTAAGTGGTAATTTTCATCAGTACTGGCCATGTTGACTCATGCATGTACTACAGGGTCAGGACAACCCGCACTCTTTACTTCCCCATCGAGAGTATGGATGCCCCTTAACTCTAATCCTTTCTAATAAGCTTCTATTGGAGGCTGTTCATCAGGCCAAGACACAGGCATACTGAAATCTTACCAGATGCCTTCTATGTATGGTATTATTTTTACACATCATAAGGGATATAAGTAAATCTCAGACTTTTATCTTGATTTAGTCACTCCTTCGTTAATCATAAATTAATAGTTTGCCGTACTCAGTTTACACTTTGGACATTATTGCATGAGCTCTGTTTATGTAAAGGACATCTGATACAGTCTTAGCATCTCCGTGCTTATTTTTAAAAATTAGTGCTTTCTATTAATAAAACTCTAAATAAAAACTGAAATGTCTAAAATTATAGGTGAGATTTATGTGGTTCTTGAAGCGAGTTATGAATATTGGTCCCTATGGTAACATTCATAAATATTTTAGGTGTTGGAAGTTTTAGTGGAATAAGTGTGTGGTTACCCTAGCTGTGCACTTATATGAAAAGAATATTGATTTCGATTATGAATGCAGTAACTTAAAATCCTAACTGTTGGCATTGGAGGGAAAGAGACCTTGGAGATATTGCTGGTATATTAGAAACTGTAGGAAACATTCTTTGAATGGATTCAAAAGAATTTGATATCAGTCCTATGGGTGCTTAGGATAAAGAAATGAAGATTTTCATGTCTTCTTTCGTGCAAGGTTTAATTTCCTGGAGGTAACATTTTGTGCTAGTCATTGGCACCAATACTTTACCATACAATCCTTTAAGAACAAACAAAATATCATGCCTTATTGATGATAATAATATAGATGATAACCTACAGAAGTCTTTCCTACACCATTGTAAGACCATTGTGTCTTTTCCCTTCCTGCTATTATTCTCTTGTCAACAGGGATTTACTGAGCATCTACTACATGCCTGTCATTTTTCTGGGTGCTCAGATTATAGACAGTGATGAACTTTTTAGTCAAGGATTCTGCTTTGCAGAGACTCCATTTTTTGGGCGACACTGGTGGTATAGTGGAGAGATTCATTTTTTTTTTTCTTCAAGGGAATCAGATTATAAGCCAATAGTAGTGAATGCAGTATGACTAAGAGACTTAGCCTAGTAAGTTTTACATGGAAAATAAGAGAACTTCAGGGCAAGAAGAGCAAGATTTTTTTTTTGAAAGCATGAAAAATGAGAAAGAACCAACCATGCAAAAACTATGAGAGAAGAATACAACAGATGGAGGGTTGAACTGGTGCAATGGCCCCGAGAAAAAAATGTGTATGAGGAACAGAGGGAAGCCAGGCACTTGTGAGTCAGCTGAGCCTCTTCCCAGAGTTGCTCTCACTGCACTGCTGCTGGGCCGACCCCCTTACGTAGACTCTGCTGCTTTCTCACTGATTTCAGTGTCCTGCTTTTGTGTTCTTGCCATTCCTCATTACCACTCAAATCATCTCCCCATATCAGAGCTCTAACGATGGACCTGGACAGACTTAGCCTGAATGGCCCAAAGCCTTCAAGCTTCTATAACCTCCATCTTCTGCCTCCAGCCCTAACGCTTCCATTGCTACATCCTCCAGGACAGACAAGTCATGCATTCTGCTACCCTCTCAAGTGTGTTCAGACCATTCTCAAACGGCCTCCCGCCTACCTGCCTGCCTACCTTCCTACCTCTGCCCCGTAGTTCACATTCAACACACACTTTCAGACCTATGCTTAAGACTCTAAGCTCTAACACCAGACTTTTCCTCAAAATATTCTCAATTTTTTATAGTCTTACCTATAATATATATGATATAGCCTATCTGTGTAATTCGTTTGTGCTTTAAGATCTGCTTTGCCATATCTTTTTTTATCAGTAAGAAATGTTATTTACTTTTTATCTATATTCATCTGCCTGCTTGATTGCTTATGTGCTTGCTTGAAGTTTCCCCATTAATGTAAATATTTTGGGGTCAAACCTCCTCAGCCCATCACATGCCTGACACACAGTAGGTACTGCTTATAATTTAAGATAACCCTGAACTAGCTCTGTTGACTTAATACATAGGAATATTTTTGGTAGCCTGTCTTCTAATCTGTGAGTTCCTTTCTTAAATACCTACATAAAAAAGAATGAATAATTATGGTACAGCCTATGGTAAATAGGCTCTAAGTCCCTTCCCAGAAATATTTGGGTAATGCACATTAACTCTCAGCTCTATTGACTCAGAAACCTCAAGAGGCAACACTACACAGGTAAATTAATGGTTTTATAAGTGATGAATGGAATAGCATAAAAATAGATGAGAGACCCCAAGGAGAATTTTCCAGCCAGCATGGAATAGGAACAGGCAAGAAACAAAACCATTTTTTATAATGTCACAACTCATACAAAATCCTAGCCCTCCATTAAGGAAAAAAAATCCCAAGAAACTCAGAACTATCACCCCTGATAAGTATTTGCTGATGTTATTCTAGCTTATAATGCAATTTTCATTTTTTAAAAAAGGAAAAAACTTGTGAATACTTAGAAATGGAGATTTTGACTTTGTGAATGATTTTGTATAGTCACTTATTTCAAAGATGAGAAAAACTGAGCTGATACTGGGGTAATCACTTCCCAGAGCTCACCCTGGTTCTCCCTCCTCACTACCACCCAGCAGAGATGGGCTATTTCTGATGCATGGTGCTAGTTCCAGGGGCTTGTTTCCATAGTCGGCCTCTTTGGGTGACCAGAACTGTCTGGGGAGTACTGTACTCACTCCAGCTCATGAATATCTCTTGTAAAACCTGAATGATTTCATCCTGTCTACCTTCTTGGACACTGGAAAGGCTGATAATTGAGCCAAACAGTAGGCATCTCAATCTGCACCTCGTTCTTCTAGGAGAACCCTGTTCATACCTGTCCCATTTCTCCTTCCACAGTAGGCTGCTCTGTGCTTCCTCCTTCTGAGGACACACATTTCCATTGCTTCGCAGCCATAGCCATCTCCATGGAGGCAGCTGGACTCTTTCTTCCCTTGTAATCTGCTCCATCCTCAATGCTTCCAGGAGTTGATCTGCCCCTCCTAGGTCTTAACAGGACAGGTACCATGCAGTGCCTAGAGACCACTATTTGCAATAAATACATTTCAAATAGAAGTTTCTCTCTTTCCTTCATCACCCTCATCTCTAGATCTAAGTAAGGAGTCATTAGATTCTGTATTCCCTCTCTAGTATTCCTTCCAGAACATCTCTCTAGGTTTTAGAATGAGAACAGAGAAACATCAGAACCTCTTGGGGCTCTTTCCACAGAGTCGTATAATTTTAATGCCTCTTCATCACGAGTATCTACCAACCCTGTTCACTAAAGCCTTTAACTCAATTCTCACCATCCTTTGGCCTATCCCAGATCCTGTCCTCACCTGGGTGCCCTCAGTGTCCTTGATTTGAAAGTACCTCCTAACAGTATCCCCACCTCACTACTATGATTTTATTACCAAGATACTCCCAGCCTTATTTATGACACCCATTCCCATGTTCTTGTCCTTGATCAGTTTTGCTTCATCTCTGAACTGTTTAATTTAAAATTCATATCTCAAAGAACTCAGTGTGGCAATAATAGGAAACAACTAAATTAAGTCTTTAATGGAACAAATGATACCTTTACAATATACTCTGGCTATCACTTAAGTTCTTGTCAGTTGACTCACCCTTTACCTTTAATCTTCTATATCTTTTTTATCCTCCATGGCCTTAATTAATTATGGATCTTCTATCTGAACCATCTACTATGACCAAGTTTTCTAGATCTTCTGCCTGGACCACTCTCTTCAGTCACTTAAGTAACTTTCCAAAGGTTGATGAGTACATGTCACTCCCTTATATAAAACACTGTGCTTAATAAATACTTATTGCATTAAATAATAAACATTGAATAATAAACCAAAGACATACTTCTGATAAGTAGAAAGAAATTTGGTCCTGAAAACAGTTGTTAATACCACAGGATTACTTCATTGGTATAGTTGTGTGATTTTAACAGGTTTGTAAGATAAAATACTGCTTGAGACATATTTATGTTTTAAGAAAATTTTGCGCATGTGATGTGTATATTTGATTAGATTCCCAATCAAATGTACAGATTTATATTTGCTAAATCTGGTCAACTTAGATGTTGGGTACAAAATATAGCTATGCTTCAGCCTAGTAAGTAGTAAATTATTATCCACCTAATTGGACTGTTGTAATGGTAAAATAATGGCAAAATTACGTGATCTATGAAATTATTTTTCTTTCTTTCCTTTTGTTTTTTCTTTTCTTTCTTTCCATTTATTTTGTTTTGTTTTGTTTTGTTTTGTTTTGTTGAATTTTGAGGCAAGTTCTGGCTAAACTTGTAATCCTCCTGCTTCAGCCTCCTGATAGTTAGATTTAATGGTAAAATCCTTTATAAAAAGTAAGACATTTAAGAATCATAATCACTACAATCCACCATTAAACATTTTTTTGTCTTTCTTTTTGTACTGAGAATTGAACCCAGGGGTGATTAACCATTGAACTTCATCTCCAGTCTTTTAAATTTTTAGATAGGGCCTTGCTAAATTGCTTAGGGTCTCACTAAATGGCTGAGAAAGGTCTCAAACTTGTACCCTCCTGCTTCAGCCTCAGTCACTGGAATTACAGGTGTGTGCCACCACACCTGGCCACAATTAAACTTTCTACTAGTGATGGAACTGAGAAAAATTTTCAGTTCTCTACACGCTCACTTCAGTGATTATTCTAATTTATAAATAATCCACTTCCCATCACAAGTCAACAAAATAGAATGTTTGAAGAAAACATTAATAATTTTATTAGCAATGGGGAGATGGATACAAATAACAGAAAGCATGTGGAAGGAGAGAGGTATGATGGCATTTCTTGTTAAATTAGGGATTGTCCCTGACTTAACAATTTTTTGATTTCATAGTATGCAAAAGCAATATGCAGTTAAGTAGACACTGTGCTTTGAGTTTTGTATCTTGATTTTCCTCCCAGTCTACTGACTTGCAGTATGATAGTTTCCTGTGAAGCTGGCCAGTGGCAAAGGCACAGCTCCCAGTCACAGGATCACAAGAGTGAACACCTGATGCTATACAGTACACTGTGCTGCTAAGCTGATGTTCAGGGTTAAGGGGCATTTTCTCTCTCTTTCCTTCTCTCTCTCTCTTTCTTTCTTTCTTCCTTTCTTTCTTTTCCTGATAATGGAGATTGAACTAGGCAAGGACTCTACAACTGAGCTACATCCTCAGTTCATTTTTATTTTGAATTTTGAGAAAAGGTCTACTTAAGTTTCCAAGGCAGGTCTTGAACTTGACACCTCTCTTTCTTACGATATTTCTAACTTATGATTGCTTTGTTAAGACATAACCCCACTGCATGAATCAAGGGATCATCTACACTGAATGAAGCAACTGGACCTTTTGGTCTCAGACTCTGCCCCACTAGGTTTTCCAATGCGTATACAATCTGGAAAATTGGTCTATAATTATTCAGGCTGACTTTCTCTCCATTGAAAAATAGGAACTAAAATATTTCCGAATGTCTAAAAATATAACGAAATAGCACAAATACTCATACATGTGAACCAGTTTTATTAAAAACTAGCATTTTGCCATTGATTCAAATCTTGTACTTTCAAGTAAGAAAATATCATTAGAGTTAAAGACTCCGATATCAATCTTTTTGATTCTGTTCTAAACATGACTGTCAAAGTTAAAGTAGTTGTTTAAAAGTTCCGTGCATGTTTTACACTATTATATGTTATATGTATATACATATTCATTTATATTCATAAGAATCCATGCAAATATATGATATATTTTACTTATTGTTGAATTTTATACAAATAATTAGCACAGCATATTTATTGTTCAACATCATTTTTAATTCATTATATTTATTTAGATTTATGTATGTTTATCTATCTGAATTCACTTATTTTTAAATATTTGCATGATGTTTAATTAAGAGAATTTTTAATTTTAGTGATTATATTTTTCAGCCGTAAGCTTTCCAATTAGTTCATTTTCATGTCTAATGTTCAATATGCTTTCTTCTAGATTCTATTATATGGCTTCTCATTCTTCATGAAGTTATTTGGTTTCTAATCTTATGTTATTATGTTTGATACTCATAACACTTCCTACAACAAAATAAAAATGACAACAGCAATGTAATGAAACTGGCCCTCCAGGAATTAAATAATTTGCGCAGGTTCTCATCACTATCAAGTGGAATGGCTGAAATTCAAAAGGATCTCAGCTCTTTTCACTATGCTTTCACACCTCCATAAGAAAGCAATTTATTTGGGCAACCCTCATTCTGCTGAATCCCTTGAATAGTAATGGTGGTATCAAGAAATGATGGGGAGCAAAAAAGAAATATTGAACGTTATAAATTAAAGCACACAGAAGGGGAAAAGTTAAATCATGATAAAAATAGAACTACTGTGCCTCATCCTCTCCCAAGAATATTTCTATTCCCTACAGTGTCCCCCACCCATCTATAAGAAACCAAAATTATTTACCAGCATTTATGTTTCAACTGGATAAAAAGCTTCAGCCCAAAGGAATGCATCTCTGACACAGAGATCCACAAAATTTATCTGACAATGGTCACATTGTAAATACTTTTGGCTTTCAGGGCCACGTGGTCTCCTCACACAGCTGTTTAACTCCACTGCTACAGCCCAGAATCAGTCATCAGGTGTAAGGAAGTGAATGAGAGGAGCTGTGCCTGCACCTGTGTTCACGGAGATGGCACAGGGTCTTAGAACTTGTCAGCAGTGGTCATCACCGCCTGCTCTAACTGGAGAACTTATTCAACACTGGTGACAGGTAGATGCAAATAAGCCTTAATAGGAAAGACTCCCAGATTCTGCCACAAGTATAACCACATGTTCTTGCCTCACAGATGCTCCATCCTGCCCTCAGGTTGGCTGATGAAGGAGTTTGTAGCCTCTTCCGCTACAAATTTCAAAGCAGTCCAACTGAATGAAGGGAGCCATGTGACCACATGCGCTGCTACCGAGCAGATGATGGGATTCCTCATTCCAATCATCCCAGGGTCTTCTGGAGAAGCATCTGCAGAGACAGATCTTGAGAATTACTGCTTCCTCTATGTCAGCAAGTTTCTGCAGAAGGAAAGATTTCCAGAGCACAGTTAGGGGAGAAAGTACTTCTATAATACCTCACGTATAAAATTTGAGTACAAGTATTGTGACTTTAAGAGGTTCTTCAAGGAATTGCTCCTTTGTGTAGCTTGTGTGTATACTGGTCATGTGAAGAAAAGAGAATTAGGAATCATCAATTGGGATATCTAATTTTCCATACTGATACTTCCAAAATTTATACTTAAAAAAGAAGAAAGAAGAAGAGGAGTTGGGGGCAGGGAGAAGGGAATGGGAAGAAGAAAGAGGAGGAGAAGAATGAAGAAAACAGGCAGGAGTTAGAGAGAGGGAACATCTGGACCAATACATAACCTACACGTCCATTCTTTTTTCTAAATAAAATTGAGATATCTGGGGGTTTTCAAGATGGCGGACTAGGGGGCGGCTGCATTTCACGTTGCTCCAGGACGCAGGATTCAAAAGAGGAGATAGTGAGAGACTTGGGACCAACTCAAAGCCGCCGGGTGAGTCTCTCCCGTTGGGGAGGTGTCCCAGATGGGGCGGTAGCCCCGGAACGCAGGGAACTTTGTGAAGTAGAGTTGCTCAGCGAGACGCCCCTCCCCCGGCTGGAGCGGTAAACTCGGACAACTGGGATCATCGTAGAGGAGGCGGCTGAGCACAGCGCTTGGACTCAGAGCAACCACTGGGGCTCCGGGCGGCTGCCTGAGGAGGAGCAGCGTGGCGAGCTGTTTGGACTCAGAAAGACCGCTTCTGAACACGGGGGGGTTGCCCTGAGGAAGAGGAGAAGCGCGGCGGGTCGCTTGGTCTAGGAGTGACTGCATCAGAGCCATAGGCGGTTGCCAGAGGAGGAGGCGAGTAGTGAGTTGTTTGGACTCAAAGCGACCACTCCTGAACACTGGGGACCTGCCTGGAGGAGGAGCGCGGTGGGTCCCTTGGTCTCCGAGCGACCGCTCCTGAACACCCGGGGGGGCTACCCCAAGGAGGAGGAGGAACAGGGCGGGTCACTTGGACTTGGAGTGACTGCCTAGGGCTATGGGTGGTTGGTGGGAGGAGGAGGCGCGAAGTGAGTTGCTTGGACTCCTAGTGACTGCGTCGGAAACCGGGCGGCTGTTCAGAGGAAGAGGTGTGTGGCGGGTCTCTGAGTCTCGGAGCTATTGTAAGGGGCTCCAGGTGGCAACTCAGAGGAGGGGCCGCATAGCCAGGCGATTAGGTGCAGAGCAGGGTCCCAGGACCGGCTTCTTGGTGGAAGAGCCGCACAGAGACACGCCTAGGGGCGGAGCGAAGTTTCCAGGACTGCGGGCAGATTCTCTGAGGAGAGGCAGCCTAGGGAGACTCGTCTGCGAAGGGTGAGGCTCCCAGGCCCAGGAGGTAGGTCTGGGCCCCTGGGAACGTTGCAGAGGAACACAGCCCAGCCCAGGCGGTAGTTGTAGATTGAGGGGAACCTCTAGGAGGGGAACTGACCAGCGAGACATCTCCACCAGGTGAGTCTTCCCTGCCGGGTGAGGTTTTCCCACAGGGATGGTAAAACCAGAGACACAGGCACAAACAGGACTTGCCTCAGCACGCAACCTAGTTCCCATTTGGATGACCATTGGTCAACAAGTGGAGGCACTTCTGTCCACTATCAGGGAATATACCCCACCTGAGGGTCACCATCCCTAGAGAGGCAGCTTCCTTGTGGAGCCTCCAAGACTGCAGGCTACTGAAGGATAAGAGGGGATATACTAGTAATCTTCAGGGACATTAGAAGTCAATAGAGGAAATCTGCAATATCTTAATGACCCACTGATTCCTGAACAATATGAGAAAACAAGGGAAGAAAATGCCCCAAACAAATCTATATTTTACATCAATAAAATCCAACAACAGCATGGCAGAAGAAATGACAGAAAGTGAGTTCAGAATGTACATAATTAAAATGATCAGGGAAGCAAACAATGAGATGAAAGAGCAAATGCAGGCATTGAAGGAGGAGATGAAAGAGCAAATGCAGGCATTGAATGATAGCACCAATCGACAGTTAAAAGATCAAATACAGGAAGCAAAAGATCATTTCAATAAAGAGTTAGAGATATTGAAAAAAAACCAAACAGAAATCCTTGAAATGAAGGAAACAATAAACCAAATTAAGAACTCCATAGAAAGCATAACCAATAGGATAGAACACCTGGAAGACAGAACCTCAGATATTGAAGACAAAATATTTAACCTTGAAAACAAAGTTGAACAAACAGAGAGGATGGTAAGAAATCATGAACAGAATCTCCAAGAACTATGGGATATCATGAAAAGGCCAAATCTGAGAATTATTGGGATTGAGGAAGGTTTAGAGAAACAAACCAAAGGAATGAACAATCTATCCAATGAAATAATATCAGAAAATTGCCCAAATCTGAAGAATGAAATGGAAAATCAAGTTCAAGAGGCTTATAGGACTCCAAATACACAAAATTACAACAGACCCACACCAAGGCACATTATAATGAAAATACCTAACATACAAAATAAAGACAGAATTTTAAAGGCTGTGAGAGAAAAGAACCAAATTACATTCAGGGGAAACCAATACGGATATCAGCAGATTTTTCAATCCAGACCCTAAAAGCTAGAAGGGCCTGGAACAACATTTTTCAAGCTCTGAAAGAAAATGGATGCCAACCAAGAATCTTATACCCAGCAAAACTTACCTTCAAATTTGACGATGAAATAAAATCATTCCATGATAAACAAAAGCTAAAAGAATTTACAAAAAGAAAGCCAGCATTACAGAACATTCTCAGCAAAATATTCCATGAGGAAGAGATAAAAAATAAAGAAGCAAATCAGCAAAGGGAGGAATTATCCTAAAAGAACTGTCAAATAAAGGAGGAACCAAGGTGTGTCAAAAAATAAATAAATAAATAAATAAAATTTTTAAAATGAACCAAATGACCGGGAATACAAATCATATATCAATAATAACCCTGAATGTTAACGGCCTTAATTCATCAATCAAAAGACATAGACTGGCAGATTGGATTAAAAAGAAAGATCCAACAATATGTTGCCTGCACGAGACTCACCTCATAGAAAGAGATACCCATAGACTAAAGGTGAAAGGATAGGGAAAAACATACCATGCACATGGACTCAGCAAAAAAACTGGAGTATCCATCCTCATTTCAGATAATGTGGACTTCAAGCCAAAGTTAGTCAGAAGGGATAAAGAAGGACATTTCATAATGCTTAAGGGAAGCATAAATCAGCAAGATATAACAATCATAAACATCTATGCCCCAAACAGTGGCTCATCCATGTATGTCAAACAAATCCTTCTCAATTTTAGAAACCAAATAGATCGTAACACAATAATACTAGGTGATTTTAACACGCCTCTCTCACCACTGGACAGATCTTCCAAACAAAAATTGAACAAAGAAAGCATAGATCTCAATAACACAATCAATAATTTAGACTTAACAGACATTTATAGAATATACCATCCAACCAAGAGCGAATACACTTTCTTCTCAGCAGCACATGGATCTTTCTCTAAAATAGACCATATATTATGCCACAAAGCTAATGTTAGCAAATACAAGAAGATAGAGATATTATCTTATATTCTATCAGATCATAATGGATTGAAGTTATAAATAAATGAAAGAGTAAAAAACAGAAATTACTCCAACACCTGGAGATTAAACAATATGCTATTATATGATGAATGGATAACAGAAGGTATTAGGAAGGAAATTAAAAAATTCTTAGAGGTAAATGAGAACAAAGAAACATCATATCAAAATCTCTGGGACACTATGAAAGCAGTACTTAGAGGAAAATTTATTTCATGGAGCACATTTAATAAAAGAAGTAAAACTCAATAAATAAACGACCTAACACTACAGCTCAAAGCCCTAGAAAAGGAAGAACAGACCAACACCAAAAGTAGTAGAAGAGAGGAAATAGTCAAACTCAGAGCTGAAATCAACGAAATTGAAACAAAAGAAACAATACAAAAAATTGACAAAACAAATAGTTGGTTCTTCAAAAAAATAAACAAAATTGATAAACCTTTAGCCACACTAACAAAGAGAAGACGAGAGAAAACCCAAATCACTAAAATTTGGAATGAACAAGGAAATATCACAACAGATACGACTGAAATACAAAACATAATTAGAAGCTATTTTGAAAACCTATACTCCAACAAAATAGAAAATCTTGAAGACATTAACAGGTTTCTAGAGACATATGAATTGCCTAAACTGAACGAGGAGGACATACACAATTTAAATAGACCAATTTCAAGTAATGAAATAGAAGAAGTCATCAAAAGCCTACCAACAAAGAAAAGTCCAGGACCACATGGGTTCTCAGCCAAGTTCTACAAAACCTTTAAAGAAGAGCTCATTCCAATACTTCTCAAACTATTCCATAAAATAGAAGAGGAGGGAACCCTCCCAAACTCATTCTATGAAGCCAATATTACTCTGATACCTAAACCAGACAGAGACACATCGAGGAAAGAAAATTTCAGACCAATATCCTTAATGAACATCGACGCAAAAATTCTAAACAAAATTTTAGCAAATCACATACAAAAACATATTAAAAAGATAGTGCACCATGATCAAGTGGGTTTCATCCCAGGGATGCAAGGTTGGTTCAACATCAGGAAATCAATAAATGTAATTCACCATATCAATAGACTTAAAGTCAAGAATCACATGATTATTTCAACAGATGCAGAAAAAGCATTTGATAAAATACAGCACCCCTTCATGCTCAAAACATTAGAAAAAATAGGGATAGTGGGAACATTCCTTAACATTGTAAAGGCCACCTATGCTAAGCCCTTGGCTAATATCATTCTAAATGGTGAAAAACTGAAAGCATTCCCTCTAAAAACTGGAACAAGGCAGGGATGCCCTCTTTCATCACTTGTATTCAATATTGTCCTTGAAATTGTAGCCAGAGCAATTAGACAGACCAAAGAAATTAAAGGGATATGAATAGGAAAAGAAGAACTCAAACTATCCCTATTTGCTGATGATATGATTATATACTTAGAGGAACCAGGAAATTCCACCAGAAAACTTTTAGATCTCATAAGTGAATTCTGTAAAGTAGCGGGATATAAGATCAGTGCACATAAATCTAATGCATTTTTATACATAAGTGATGAATCTTCAGAAAGACAAATTAGGAAAACTACCCCATTCACAATAGCATCGAAAAAAATAAAATACTTGGGAATCAATCTCACAAAAGAGGTGAAAGACCTCTATAATGAGAACTACAGAACACTAAAGAAAGAAATTCAAGAAAACCTTAGAAGATGGAAAGATCTCCCATGTTCTTGGATAGGAAGAATTAATATTGTCAAAATGGCCATACTACCAAAAGTGCTATACAGATTCAATGCAATTCCAATTAAAATCCCAATGATGTACCTTACAGAAATAGAGCAAGCAATTATGAAATTCATCTGGAAGAATAAAAAACCCAGAATAGGTAAAGCAATCCTTGGCAGAAAGAGTGAAGCAGGGGGTATCACAATACCAGATCTTCAACTCTACTACAAAGCAATAGTAACAAAAACGGCATGGTATTGGTACCAAAACAGAAAGGTGGATCAATGGTACAGAATAGAGGACATGGACACAAACCCAAATAAATACAATTTTCTCATACTAGACAAAGGGGCCAAAAATATGCAATGGAGAAAAGATAGCCTCTTCAACAAATGGTGCTGGGAGAATTGGAAATCCATATGCAACAGAATGAAACTAAACCCATATCTCTCACCATGCACGAAACTAAACTCAAAATGAATTAAGGATCTCGGAATCAGACCAGAGACCTTGCATCTTATAGAAGAAAAAGTAGGTCCAGAGTTTCAACATGTTGGCTTAGGACCAGACTTCCTCAACAGGACTCCCATAGCACAAGAAATAAAAGCAAGAATCCATAACTGGGATAGATTCAAACTAAAAAGCTTTCTCTCAGCAAAGGAAACTATCAGCAATGTGAAGAAAGAGCCTACAGAGTGGGAGAAAATCTTTGCCAATCATACTTCAGATAGAGCACTAATCTCCAGAATCTATAAAGAACTCAAAAAACTCTACACCAAGAATGCAAATAATCCAATCAACAAATGGTCTAAGGAAATGAATAGACACTTCACAGAAGAAGATCTATAAGCAATCAACAAACATATGGAAAAATGTTCAACATGTCTAGTAATAAGAGAAATGCAAATCAAAACCACCCCAAGATTCCATCTCACCCCAATTAGAATGGCGATTATCAAGAATATAAGCAACAACAGGTGTTGGCGAGGATGTGGGGAGAAAGGTACACTCATACGTTGCTGGTGGGGCTGCAAATTAGTGCAGCCACTCTGAAAAGCAGTGTGGAGACTCCTTAGAAAACTTGGAATGGAACCACCATTTGACCCAGCTATCCCACTCCTTGGCCTATACCCAAAGGACTTAAAATCAGCATATTACAGAGATACAGCCACATCAATGTTCATCGCTGCTCAGTTCACAATAGCCAGATTGTGGAACCAACCTAGATGTCCTTCAATTGATGAATGGATAAAGAAACTGTGGTATATATATGCAATGGAATATTACTCAGCCATAAAGAATGATTAAATTATGGCATTTGCAGGCAAATGGATGAAATTGGAGAATATCATGCTAAGTGAGATAAGCCAATCTCAAAAAACCAAAGGACGAATGATACCGCTAATAAGTGGATGATGACACATAATGGGAGGTGGGAGGGGTTAGTTCTAGGGTTAGAGTTAAGGTTAGGGAGGGGGGCAAGAATGGAGGAAGGAAGGACTGTATAGAGGGAAAAGAGGAGTGGGAGGGGTGGGAGAGAAGGGAAAAAATAACAGAATGAATCAAACAACATTACCCTATGTAAATTTATGATTACGCAAATGGTATGCCTTTACGCCATGTACAAACAGAGAAACAACATGTATCCCATTTGTTTACAATAAAAAAAAAATTGAGATATCTGGGTCTCATCTACTTATTTACCACTAGTCAAATACATACGAAATATATTTTCTCATATTGGATATCTTATAGGTGTTATCTTATGTACACATCTCAGGCAACTGGCAGTTTATATAATTCACTTGTTTGTTTTTTAAACATTTCTTATTAATTATGATTTCCTTAAAGACAGATACTGCCCATTATTCATGTTTGCATCTTTAACCCATCTCTTGTAGATGGTATTATTGGTACCAACCCTTCATCCCTGTATCTCCAATTTGGTAATGTGATTTTGCATTTCTTCCCATAGTGTTATCACTAAACCCCTAGATTCTGGGAAAACCCTGTGACTTTTATTGGCCTAGAAAATGATATTGAGGTAATATACGCATGTTTTAAGACTAGGCATTCAAAGGTCTGTATGTCTCTGCTTGCCCTTTTATGCAGTTTGCATCATCCTGATAAGAGTTTTCCCCAGGGAGCTGCTGTACCTACATCCTGGATCTAAGAACAAAGAGAAAAGGCCAGAGACAAAATTTCAGAGTGGAACCAGTCAAGACCAATCAACCTCTTCCTGACTTGAAGACACAAGAGCAATAATAAATAATTGATTAATGTTATTGAGTTTCGCAGTGACTTAGCAGTAATATCCAGCCCAGTCCTATACCTAGCAAATACCTGGCAAAGAGTAAAAGTTCCTTAACTGTTATAGTAGCAAAGTAATGGGAGACCTAAAAGACCCTTCAGCAATATTCTTTCAGTCTTCATCTTCTGGCCTGTTCTAAACTGGCAGCCCTCCTTTTCACCTCGGCTGCTTTTGGCTTTACGAATAATACAGATCCTAATATTTTGTAATACTCAAACATCCTTCAACAACACTGATTTGAAATTATTCCTGGAATTCTGCATGTGAGAAGGGGAGGAAGGAAAGAAGAGAAAGTGTGATATAAGAAGAAACTATGATGTCCAGCCTCTTCTCACATCCAGATAGGTGACTTTTTCCTATTGAGCATTCCAGTAATGCATCCTTTCTCTTCTCTCTGTATTTTCTTGGTTCTCAGTAAAACTTTGCTGTAAATATCTTGGAAGATATGAAGTCAATCTCCTTGTATAATAAATTTGCAAAGAAAAAAAGAAAACTTCTAGCTTCTTATAATAAAATTCAAGAGCAATATTCATGCAAGGTCACAGATATTTTGAGCTATGATCTTCTTGGTTCTCACTGGGGAGGGTTGTTATCCTGATGTTTCTCAATAGACCATTCCCTTTATTTCTTTTGATATGTTTAAAGACTTAAAAGCAGCAGAAAATTAATGTTTCTGGACAAAGAATAAGAAGGCATGTCCATCAAACAATAATGCTGCTTCAGGGGCAAGTATCCAATCGACCAGGGCAGCCACCCCAGAAAACCAATTAGCAGAGTCACCTTCCTGCAGAACTGTTCAAGCTGCAAAGTGAGTTTTCCCTCTACTTTACTAATCAGTGTCCCTGTATTTAATAATTTTAAAATATAAATAGACATCTCTAAAGAATTCCACCAATGCCTTTTATCTAAAAAATTATCAGCATAGCTGAATGTTGGAGAAATGAATCTTGGACTCTGCTTTCAAGGCCCTTCCTGAATCCCTCTCTTAAAATAGGCAATGTTACAGAGACAGTTTGAATCAAGATATCAAAAGTTTTAATTTTTGTCTTGTCGCTAATTCTTTGTGTAATTTGAGGGACCACCCTTTCAGATACCTGGAGTTTTTTTTTTTTTTTTTTTGTAAAATGAGAGGTTTATATAAATCAAATATAATTCATCTTATTTCACTTAGTATTTATATTTAGTACTCCATAACAATTTTCATTATTGACTTCCATATTTACTAAGAGTTAATTTGGGCAAACTTCAATCAAGTCAGGCAAATAGTCAGGGGCTGGCAGCTTGACATAGGGAACTGTGATTAGAGTCAATTTGCTAAAGTGCACAGATATTAAAATAACATTCAAAAATAGTGTAGGATGAACCTGAAAGAAAGGACTCATTATCCTCATCAAAGGCTGGTTCACACCTCAAGTGAATATGTTTTAATTTATATGAGCACCAAGTAGTAGTGGATCCTCTGATTAGGCAGTAACCAGACACATTTCTTCACTGGTTCTTCATGGATTAGGGCCGTGGGAATGAAAGCTGTGTGGCTTGCTATTCTTTATCATGCGTATATTTCACATTGCTGGACCTGTATAATTATAAAACTATTTTTCATAATCATAGAAAGATTATGAGAGGAAGATTAGGAAGGAGAATATAGCAACAATGGTACTGGTTTTTTTTAAAATGCTGGGAAGTGAAATAAAGTTTTGAACATCTACTATGAATCAGACCTTCATTAGCTATTACCTCATTAAATGTATTACATCATTAAATATTAAAACATTTTAAGCCCCTTACAAAAGATAGTGTTAGAGAGGAAATGGAATTTTGGGTGGGGCTTAAGAGAGAAAACTATGAGCAAGTAGAAGGTGCAAAAATCCAAGACCAGTTCTGCCTAAAGTGCAAAACCACAAATCCTTTAAAGGCCCAAACTGATAGATAAATTGGAAAGTTTCTGATAATAAAATGAAAAACCAGTTTTAATATTCCATTGAATGAGAGTTTCATATCAATTTCTTTCAAAATTCAAAACAAGTCAGCTTATGTAGAGAGGAAAAGGAAAGGGAGAGGGATCTCATGAAAATCAAAAGGAGATCAATAGAGGAAATGGGCCAGAGAGTGGGGGAGGGGAGCACGTAAGTCCTGGAGAGTGATATTGACCAAATTATTTTGTTATATTGTATGCATGTACGAATATGTAACAATAAATCCCATCAATATGTATGACTACAATGCACCAATAAAAAAAGTAGAAGGAAAACAGTGTGTTACACAACTACAAAGGTTAGTTTTTTAAAAAGACAACATATTAAAAACATAGAGAAATGCAAACTTACGAAAAAAAGTCAGCCAATGTCATTTTACGTCATTTTAAACATGTCTGTTAAAATGCTGAAACTGATATATTGATTTATTTTATCTTGATTTCAGGAAAATAAGCCCTTGTGACATTTTTGTAACATAATTAAAATATATGAACTTAATGTTGGGTAACTAGATGGAAAATACCTGGTTAAATAATCAAATACCTCAAAATGTTGGTTAATTAACATATTACATAGTAGTTTGGAACCCTGACATAATGAATTCACACACACACACACTCAATGGGAATATTACCTCCAGACTGCTCAGGATGTAGGGGGAACAACTGTCCCTGTTTGCCTAGAACTTGAGAGGTTCCCTGAACGTGGTGACTTCAATTCTAAAATGGAAAATCTCACCCAAGTTGGGACAAGTTTGTTACATTATGAGAACAGCATATGTAAACTCTGCTCGTATATACTCTAGTGTGTGCTCTGTAGTGGCAGACATGGTTTCAAGACTGAACCGATGGAGTTAACAATTACAACTAGACATACCTCAATTGTTATCCTTCACTGACACATGCAGTCTTTAAATTTTTTTCATTTGTTCTAATTAGTTATACATGACAGTAGAATGCATTTATGCAGTTTAAACCCTCCAATTTCTTCTTACATGTGCCTCTACCTACCTGCCCTGCCAACACAGACCAGGTAGATGCTTTTCTAAGACTGTACCCATCTCCCCAAGCTGCCTGAAGTTCAGCCATGAGCAGACTTCATCACTTTTTATATTGCCTAGTGATTACAACAGCATTGACATTTTTGCCCTTGCTGACCACTGAGTGAGGAGCCATTGAGAATGTCAGTCCCATGCCTAAACAAACCACACAATAAAGATTTACTAAGGTCTGAAAGGTCAAAGCCCAAATCGACAGGTTACCTTGTGTTCTTTTTGGCTGCTCTCCAGGAAGGAGAGGCATCAAAATGACAGGCAGAAAATTCAAAAGGGCATTTCAGGCACAGTAAGCAGACACTTGGGCTGGAACTACACAACAATGGACACACAATATTTTCTCAAAAATACATTTGGAGAAGTTATAAATCATATTTGTTTAAATGGAAGTTGGTTGGAACTTTTTTTTCTCCTTTTTTGACAAGTACATGAAAGGGAAGAAAACATGTTGAATACTATGCACAGTCCACAAGGAATGAGAATTGGCTCATGTTTTCTTAATACCTCCTCCTCTCATTGTGATGTGCTGCAACCTCAATATCTAGCCTCAACATTAAAGTATTTTCATGGCAATGGGATGGTGGTGGTGGTTTCTGTTTATCAGGATGATTGTCCCAGTTTTGAATGATAGGATTTTGAGAAGAAAAACTAATTGAAAGAGAAGCAGTTAGTGATATCTCAAAGTAAGCTTCCATTGCTCCTAATTGGTAAAACTGGGAGGATTTTCAAACCTGTTAAAGCAGTGAAGAGTTGAGATCAGTGTTGGTGAGCAAATTTTTAAAAATTTATTTTATTTTATTTGTTCTAATTAGTTGTACATGACAGTAGAATGCATTTATACATTTTGATAGATCATACATAAATGGAGTGTAATCTCTCATTTTCTGCTTATACATATTGCAGGATCACATAGGTGGTAAGAGAATTTATACCATGGAAATTATCAAATCAAGGTTTTCTTTTTCTTTTCCTTCTTTCTTTTATTTTATAGAAAGTCAGTGGTTAAACATTTACCAACAATAGACTGGACAAAATCTCCCCCAAAAGCTTGCAGCCCAGATTAGTATCAATTTTGATTAACACCAATGCAATGCACCTATATACATTTCCTTTCCTCACTGGTTTGAGGGAAAATCTTCATCATCCAGAAGTCTAGATTACCACAGGTAATAATAAGGTCTGGTTTACCTAAAGAACCCGACACATGCATAGCAAAGAAACATTGAAAAGAGTTAACCTGAAGTGTGGAATGCTTATGAATACCAAGCACCACTTATTTTCGCTGAAAGCACATAATTTATTAAGAATGAACAAAAGAAGAAAAAAGTCATCACTTTTCCTCCAGTTAATAATGCATCACACTTTCCAAATGCTTTTTGTTCAGTGAAATTCAGAAGCTATTAAAAAAAAAAAAAAAAAAAAAAAAAAAACAGTCCTGATACAGCTTTTCCATCTAGAAGTCTTGTTAAAAGCCCAGGAATCTTTTCTTGGATTAAACCTAACTTCAAAAGCATCAGCTGTGGTCTCTGTTTGTCCCTGTGAGGAGGAATTAAACACTGCAGAGCTAAGATCCCAGAGTGACTTCTTTTTTTCTCCCCCAAACACATTTTCTTTGAGGACAACCCTGCGGACAAGTAGCCTATGAAGAAGGCTTAGGAAGAATGGTTTTTGCATTCTGTACATATGTTAAGGATCTCAGCATTCCAAGGTGAGTTCCAGTGGTTTTCCTTTCAACAATCTGAAGGATTTATCACAAAATACTGAAATGTGACTCATTTATTTCTCATTTTCCTTTTCTTTTTATTTATAGATTTGGGTGATGGCTTCTTGCTGTGGGGATTTGCATTCTCTGGCATTAGTCAAGGTCAAAGTACAGAGTCTTTGTGTGCATTCTAAGCCCTTTCAAATATGTGTTCACCCCCTGGTGTGATGCATTAAAAAAAGATACCTTATTCAGAATCGACCACAGGCTCCTGCATTTTGTTTGTCTTCTATTAAAGACTAAGCAGCTACATTTTCATTTCAAATTCCACATAAATGCTTTCAGAATAGCTTAAATCTGGAGCTGTCTAAAGACAGGGGAGGTATTAGAAGACCTCCCAGGATCCCTCCCAGAAATCCTTTAGGGTTTTAGGCATTGCAAAAGCTTCCCCTTCTGTGTGCACACAGTTCCCCCCCAACCCCGCCCCACCCTGACCCAGTACTGAAGGGCACAGTCACTCGCTTCTGTTCTTCTCCTCTCTCCTCCCTGTGCATTTGGATCCCCAACTCCTCTATCCAGATCTAACCTTTTCTTGATGAAAGTGCATACAAAAGATACATTACATATAGATAATGCAAACAATATGTAATGCAATGCCCACGAATATAGACGTAACTGTAAATATATCCACTTTAACAATACCCAATTAAGGTGCTGAAAATCTACTAAGAGTCAGAATAATGATCATTTAATAAAGTAGACTTCAGAGATGGACAGACTTATTGTTACATTCCTTTGAAATTCCTTACACGAAGACAGGTAACTTACTGAGCATCTCTAGGCATGCTGCCCTATATGTAAAATTGAGATAAGTTACCACCTGCTAGATTTGTTGTGAGATTTAATTGAAAAATGTATATAAAGCACTTGCTGAGGCATATAGGAAGCATGCAAGAAAAACGTAAATAACATTTTGGCAGTTACTGAATTACCTGTGCCATCAAAGTCTCAACTCGCCATAAGAAAATGAGATATTGGATTCAGACAAGGCCTCTACTAACCTCAACTCCAAATGCAATAAACAAACCTGGTGCTTGCAAGATGCTCAGTCAGGAAGAAAGCCAAGATGCTCAGAGCAAGTAGGTCACAAAAGAATCATAGGTCAAAATGAAAACTCGGTCAGGCTTCCTGACTGACCCCTCTCTAGTCATTTCAGTTTTCCCAGCTGTACTTCAATGTCCTTTAAGGCTGTCATGTCAATTTACCAAGAATATTTGTAGATGTACCATACTCAGGTAGGTGTTTAGGGATGTCAAGATGGTAGAGGTCAAGTACAAGAAGAATACCAGCTGGAGAACAAGATGGATGGGTCATCAAGTCCTTGACTACTGTAGGTCCCATTGATAGGGTACAGACAGATGTGAATAGTGGGAAGGAAACGTTAAGGGAATAATTCCATAAAATGTGTCCTCTGTGCTGATTCCCATGCTTTCTTTTCCAAGAAGCAATTTACCTGCAGCACTGCCTGGCTTAAGTGGACAGGATATGTCATATTCCTCAGAAAACTGTTATCTGCAGGAAAAATGCAGGCCCAAAGTAATATCAATAAGAGGAACCCAAGTTTCACTAAAGAAGGAGACTTTTGTGACATTTCACAGACCAGATTACAAAACTCAGGAAAATAAAATGATTCCTCCTAACCTAATAGATAATGCAAACAATATGTAATGCGATGCCCACGAATATAGACGTAACTAAATATATCCAATGGTTAAGAATCCAATTAGAACCAATCAACATGAGCCAACGTGACCTAGAGTTGTCATGGCAGTGGGGACTTGAAAGTCTGTTGTCCTCTTGCTGTCAGTCAAAATTCTAAAGGTGAACTTGGGCAGGATTCTCTGGAAACTTCTCTGGGATCCACAATAAAACTGGAATTCAGGGAAGGCACATGGTTCCTTTCCTCTCTGAGAGGATCCACTCACTCTATCCCTTGAGAGTATCCCCTTTCCCTTTTCCTTTCCCTTTGTTGCCTGTTACGCTGAGTGACATATCTAAAATCTTTCTGATTTGATGGCAAGAATCAGGATTTAAAGGTGATTCTTCACACTGCCTCAGTTTCCCATTGCCAAGACAACTCCATCACTGAGTTCTTATCCACCATGACAACTCTCACTACCAGTTCTATATTCTAATTAGGTGAAAACGAAGTAGCCAATGGGAACAAATGGGGCAAGGTCTTCAATCAGGTTTGTGTAGAGGGGACCAAGGCACAGCTCAGCATCTAAGACAAGACTTGCCCAGATGCTTTGTTTGGGATAACAGATCCTGAACCTCTCAATTGGACACCCCACTGGTATCTAATTCCTTCATTTTTCATTCTTAGATCTGACACACTGACTCAATGAAAGTTGTTTATAAAATGGATAGTTTCTGCACTAAATAAATGTATTAATCACAGGACACCTTGATTTGAAAACATCACATTGTAGAAAAAGAGTGTTTTTCAGAATCAATGAAATGTGGTAGTCAATTCAAAATTAATGTCCTACTGTAAGATTCATCTTTCTCACCAATTCTCTCTCTCTCTCTCTCTCTTTCTCTCTCTCTCTCTCTCTCTCTCTCTCTCTCTGCTGGTTTTAATGGTAATTTTTTTTTTTTATTCTTAAAATTCCTGTATCACAGATAAACCATAAATGAAATCCAAAAAAGTTGCCTAAAGGCCACTTAAGAAGATCAGTTGAGGAGGTTGGAGAACACTCAATCCAGCTAGGATTTGGGCTTCTAAGATGTATGTATGCAGACAGGCAAGTGAATGAGTACTGAAAGTGGGATTTTTATTGTTGTGGTTCTTATTGCGCTAGAGCCAAAGGGCTTTTTTGACACATCCATTCTAGACCAATATTAGTGTGTGGAGTCTGGGTCATCTGATAGAGGAGGCAAAGGTGTTGCCAGTTGGCTAGTAGGATAGTCGAGTTAGGCAAAAGAATAGGTCTAGGAGAATTAATTATGATCGGTTATTGTAGATTGGTGATTTAATTACCTTTAAGCCTTGAAACCCTAGGAATTTCAAAATCATAACTTAAGAAAGTGTCAATACCTCAATTACACTCAAATCCATGAACCTGTAAGACAAAAACCTATCGGATGTAGGGAGGAGATGGTCATTAGGATCATGGGTATGACAGGGGTAATTGTCCAGGGACAGCATAAAGGCCTCTGTGAGGTGGCAGGCTTACATTCCCCTTCCCTGGTGGCTGCTCCATTCCCTTGCCTTTCAGTAGAGTGCCACCCCGCCACCAGGTATCTCAGTGTTGAAGGATAGCAGTCTGCTGCAAAGCTGAGGCAATTCCAATTCTTATGATCATACCGGAAAGATGTCAGACATATCACTCAGAGTAACAGGCATGAGTTTATTAGAAGGGACAGGAAAAGGGGAAAGAGGAAACTCTCAGGAAAGAGTGGATCGTCTCAGAGAGGAAAACAGCAGAATGCCCCTCCTGACCTCCAGATTTATCAGGGGTCCTGGGGAAGTTTTCAGAGAGTCCCACTCAGGTCCACCCCTTGACTTTTTATTTACTTATTATTTATTTTGGTACCAGGGATTGAACTAAACCACTGAGCACATTCAAGCCCTTTTTTTAAATCTATTTTGAGATAGTGTCTCACTAACTTCCTTAAGACCTCATTAAATTGCAGAGGCTGACCTTGAAATTGTGATCTTCTTGCCTCAGCCTCCCAAGCCACTGGGATTGCAAGAAGGTGACAATGTGCCTGGCTCACCCTTTGACTTTGGATTGACAGCAAGATGACAGGATTGTCAAGTCTCCACTGTGCCTGACAATTCTAGGTCACTTTGGCCCAGGCTGACCAGTGTTAATTGGAATCTGTTCTTAGAGATTTTATGGTTTGGGAGAATTATCCTTATCTCCCTAAATTCTGGGATCTGGTCTGTGTAGAGTCACGAAAGCAACCCCCGACACACACCCTTTCAGGTTAACTTGTTTTCTTTTTATTGACATTTCAGGTCTGCATTTTTCCTGCAGAGAGTTTGCTTAGAAATGTAAATATACTGTCAACTTAAGCCAGGCAGGGCTTCAGGTAAATTGCTTTTTTTAAAAGAAAGTTTGTTAGGTCAGCACAGTGGACCCAGTTTATAGAATTATTTCCTTAAACACACATTCCCACCACTCATAATCTGTCAGTTTCCTGTCATCGGCAGCTATTTTGTCTTTACATGTATTCCAAAAATTTCTAATTTAAGTCTTTTTCTAGAAGACTATCTGGAATTCTAAATGAATCCCTCTATGGAGGCAAGCAGCACTGACACTGGAGAAGACCTTTTATGGTCCTTCTGTCCCCCAGACAAATCATAAATTCATCTCCTATGAAATCTCTCTCTTTAGGTCATGTTGAATATGAGGTATATTCAAAGGATATAGAGTATATGCAGTAACACCAGAACCTAAATCTCAACAATACCCTGAATGATGTTATTAAAATACCATTCTGAAATGTAGGTAGAACTAAGAAATAATAATTTCAATTAATTCATATAAAAACATCTTATTTCCCTTTATTGTTAAGTATTAAAAAGTTTATTTCCAAACCAGGTTTCTGCATTTGAAAATTTAGTCAATCAAATGCAAAATTTTGAAATCTAAAAAATAAAAGGATGATTCTCATAATGGTATGTCTCATGAACTTGCCTGGGAATGTATAAAAATATAGCATAATGAGTGACCTGGTAAAATCATGCAGGAGGTACACCAGGAGCCCAGAGGAGGAGAAACCCAACTGAGGCAACAGGACAGGGATCAGAGAAAGTTTCCTGAAGTAGGTAAGCTCAGAGCCCTGTCTTGAAAGATGACTAGAAACCAGCCATACTAAGACACCATGTCTGCACGTGCATGTTTGCATGCATGGGAATCCCAACTTCCACCCTCCTTAATAAGTAAGTACAATCAGGCATATAAACTGCCCTGACTTGAATGACTTTAAACTCAACATGTTCTCTGTACCAGAGGTTTTGCATTTTAAGCCTAAAATTCAGCTACAGAATCATAAATCTTGGCTCCCCCACAAAGGAATCTCAGATACCCATATCAAAGGATGTCATATATTTAGCGGAGAAAGTGATAACAGTACTGCCCTTTGCTTTGGCATTATCACACGCTCCCAAGATGGCACACAGCTAGAAGACTGCTTCCTGCTGCAGCAACAGCATCCAGGACTCACCGACCATGTGGCTTCTCCCCTGCCCTGGCCAGGCTCCAGGCTATTTCCCTCTGTGAGACATGCTGCTCCTGACATAAATGGGTCATGCCACAATCACAGTGTGATGCTTCTGGGGACTACGCCAAATTCCTTCCTACCATAGCCCATTCACTGCTTGAAGGGTCAGAAAGCGGTATAGAAAACAAGGAGCACAGCCAAGCAGAAATGGTGGTACGGGATATCCTGGCAACCCCTTCCAGATGTCCAAGGCCTTCAGGTCTGAAGGGTAATTCCTTTTGACCACATTTTTTCTCATGAAATAATATTACCCTTCAAGTTATTGTGCAAAGAAATAGTTAAAATTTGTATTAGTGGCAGCACAGGATAGAGTGCAGTCCTAGTCATTGGAGACCTATGCTCCAGTGTAGCAGGGGAACTGATCAATGGTATCACTTTGGAGAAACCATCAATATCTGTCCCTGTGCTTCTTCCTCAGGCAAATAATGATGCTTACTCTTTCTCAGCTTCAGGAACTACCCTGATATCAGAAGGATGAATGCATTTTCAAAAAATTTTAAAACATGAATAATAAAACATGAAGCCACAGAGTTGTTCATGCACAGCATTTGTTGAGACTACTGAGAGAAAGCGTGCCCATTTTCCTAGGTATTGAGTCCACTGTGACTTTCACACTTTTCATCCATGCAAGATATGCTGCCTGATTTAGAAGGAGGTGTGAGATCAGAGAAGTTAAGTTCACTCCACCTAATGCTAAATATTCATTGAGAGCCTATCATGCACAATATACTGTGCTATATGTTTTAATTTTAGTCATTTGCCCAAGGTCAGAGAGCTAGTTAGTGTAGGGTTAAACTAGTTGCCCTCACTTTTAGCGGCATTATCCATCATTCCATTCCATCACACGTTCTGGAACCAATCTTTTTCAGTGGAGCAAAAAACATAGACTTTATCTGTGTTACCTATACAACTGTTTCATCTCAAGCTCTATATAAAGTACACCAGTTTTCTCAGAAACATTTCATTGATTTTCTCTTAATTTAATAGAAGGGAAAAAATGCATGAGTAACAACTACGAGAATCTGGGATATGCAACTGGACTTTTAAGGAAAAGCAGAAGGCATAAGGACAGCACAGAGTGCCAACACAATCAGTGTAAATAATTCTGTAATTATTGGCCACCCTAAATTCACTGGCTGTCATTCTAAAAGAAAAGTAAGTCAGACCAGAGGTCCAGCAATATGAACCAAATGATCATCTGCCACTCATAATAATTATTCCTGTCCATTACTAGAATATTCTCTCTAAGCTGTAACCACCCAGCTGTGGCCATAACTGCATGGAAATAAAATAAAGAATGGGAAAGAAATTTGGCTCTTGTCACAGAATACGTCATGCTGATTTATCAACCTGAAATATGGTTTAATCTGCATAAAAATGGAGTCTTGCAAACTGACTGGGATTAATAGGCTCCAACTCTAATTCCTTCTGGTGGTCTCATTTAAATAGGCCATTCATCACTGTGACCTCTTTTGATAATAGCCTTACTGTAATATTTAATTTCACATTAATTCTGTTGTAACTTAGCCAATGTTCATTTACAGAAAATCACAAAGGAATTAGCTCTGTCCCCTACCCCCACCTTTACCAACATTGTCATGAATGCCAAAACATTTGATGATGGTTGATTCCTTTATATGCTAAAATGTATTGTTAAAGAATCATGTGGATTTGAGTAAGGTAGGGCATAAGGAGAAATGGGTATTAACTAAGAATCTTTACCCAGAGTATGAGATAGGACATTTATTTTGAGCTAATTAAGACATAAACTATAGCTTAATGGCAAAAAATAAAAAAATAAAAAACAAACAAAACTCAGGTTAACAGGTCTTTGGGCACACAGGAGTTGATTTCTATTTGTGCTAGGGTTTGGCAGAGTTATGTACGTGACCACTGATTCTTAGCCAGATTGTGTCTGGTCCTGAGGGACATTATGGATTCTAATAAATTCAGTTCAATTTATGACAACATAATGTGTTTCTAAAGCATATATTATATACTATCTGTATGTTATGAAGTTAGCATACAGCTCCTTAGGAGGTTCACATATATTTTATGGGTAAAAGAGCAGTTCATGCAACACT